>NC_091749.1:53294578-53652078 GCF_043380555.1 Nothobranchius furzeri
GGAAGAGAAAATGAGACAAACTGAGTGCAAACTCTCATCCTGCATCCCATTATGCAGTTTAAATATAAGCCCGTGGCTTTTTATGCCTGCCTCACATTCAGATTAGACCCCTTGCTTTCTAATCTTTGTTAAATCCTGCAGAGAGATCACAACAGGAAGATAAGGAGTGAACACAAGTTAATCATATATCTATATTTAAATTTTCCACGGCAATTTAAAAAAATATTAAAATGGAGTGCACATTGTAAGGAATCTGTGGATCTTAAATATGTGCCATGTGTTAATCCAAGTGTTCCCAGACTAACAAGCCGCTGTTCTCAAATGCAAGCAATGCCTCCCAGCTTTCATTTGCTTGACACTGCAGCATATGCCATAGAATTTTTATGCAAAGGTCTTGAATATGAACACCAGTCACAAATCCAGATACTGTAGCTCTATTCGTTCCTGACAATGTTATTAGTGCAATCTGATGTGCAAATATTTAACAGGAAGTCATTTTTGCACACGGCACATGCACTAATATGCACCCCAGCAAGCGTGCGGTATAGCGTTGGACAGAAGGAAATGTTGGCTCATTAAAAACATTCATGTAAGGAAGAAAAAATGCATTAAAAACGGAATATGAAACCAAGAATTAATAAAATCCACTGCTGTGTATTTTTATACACTCCATACAAAGATTTATAAAGGATCACATATTTTCATTTTTTTATTTTTACGTTTAAAGCCAACCCTTTTATTAATTGCTGCTTGTCTTGCAATGATTTAAACATTAAATTGAATTAAACTGTGTAAAACAGCATGTATTTGTGTACAATGTCAGGGGCGGTTCTAGGTGGTGGTGGTCGGGGGGTAGTCTAGAGTGAGCTATTGCCACCCAGTTTTCAATAACAGCCTGAAACTTGCTGGTACACACATGGGTGATATAATTGTAATAGTTAAGAAATAAAACAAAAGTAAAAGACACAAACATGTTGCCCTGGGCCTAGCAAAACACATCCAGTGGTGTCCCTCAGGGTTCTGTGCTTGGCTGCATTCTATTCTCCATTTATGTGCTCCCCTTAAGCAAAATCAGTAACAAACATGACATATTTTCACCGTTATGCTGATGATACTCAGCTCTACCTCAAGACAACATGCACTTTCTCTGCTCCCGTGCTAACATTTACAATAACGTCTTGTCTGGAGGACATATAGGTGTGGATGAAGCTCAACTTTCTTCAGTTGTAGACAGAAATCAAACTAATTGACACACCACATCAGCATTGCTCTTTCAACATAGCCAGCAACACTTTCTCTGGCTAAAACATATAACTGTCCACAACTCTCAGTTTGGGTGTGAAAATGGACTCACAATTCACCTTTGAAACCCACATCAGAATGTTGCCAAACTACTATTGCCCACATATGTGTCTCTTCCAGACTAGACAACTTTAAAGCAATTCTCACTGGGATCTCTGGAAACAGTATTCAGAGACTGCAATGCATCCAGAACAGCACTGCTAGGATCCCGATGAGGGTGCACAAGTATGATCACACCACCCCCTATCTGAATGATTTTCATTAGCTCCCATTTTCCCTCAAAATCTAATTACAAACTTTCTCTGTTCTCCTTTCAGTGCATTCATGGTCACACTACCCTTAATTTAAAGGAACTCCTCGCCCTACTGACAAATCTTATTCTCTGGTTTGCAATGACAAATAGACTTCTAACCCCCAGAACCAAGCTCCAGAGCATGGGTGATCAGGCCTTTTCAACTGCTGCTCCAAAGCTGTGGAATGCCCTACCTAGCCACCTGAGAGACCCACAAACTTTAAACAGAATGTTAACACTCATCTTTTTAGAAACACCTTTTGCTAAGTACATTTTATATCCTCTTCTTTTTAGTTATTTTAGCTACTTATGAACCTTGCTATTTTGTAGCATTTTGAGATAGTAAGTAAATTTAATTTATATAGCACTTATCACAGACATAGATTCACAAAGTGCTTCACATAGATCAAAACAAAATAAAACAAAGTCATAAAATCATAATGATCTCAAAGCAGAAATAGATTAACATCAGACAAAATAAAGTCATAAAATTATAAAATTTCATAAACAGATGAAAGAATACAAACGTGAGTTAAAAATAAGAAAATAAAAGATTTAGGTAAAAGCAGCTTTAAATAAAAGGGTCTTTAGCTGTTTTTTAAAAGTGTCCAGACTGTCAATGCTGTGTAAGGATAAAGGGAGATCATTCCAGAGTCGGGGTGCAGATAGCTGAAATAGAAAGTGCTTTACAAATAAAATGTATTATTATTATTATTATTATTATTATTATTATTATTATTATTATTATTATATTTAATAGGAATACAAGCTTTAATGAAGCAGAGAAAGAGAAAAAGCCAGCTGTTAATACCAGTATCCCACTTAAACCTGCCAATTAGTTAATCAAAATCTTTTGTTGAGCAAAAGTGCAAAATTTTCAACTTTAAGTAGCTTTGTGAAATGCAAAAGGACCAAACTGAAATTGTTGAACAAGTTAAAATTATATTTGACTGGAAAACTAAGTATTACTAATAAAAATGTGTATTACTTATACTTTAATTAATTAAAATGTGTTTTATTGTTTTTCTTGTGCCTCATTATAAAAATGGGGGTATCCATATTTTTGCTGATATTTGTAGAAATAACCATGTATAATGCAACCCAGTCACCAAAATGCTAATAAAATAGGGATAATAAGAGTTAAGTCTATTATATTATATCAAGGCAATAAGTAATGGTGCTGTAATAGACTCCATCATGTGTAAAAGTAGTCCAAATACCCCACCCTCATGTTGGGGGATAAATGTGTTATAAAATATTACATTGATGAGCGTGCATGAGCGGGACTGTATGTTTTTATCGTTTTCTTCCAAAGTGAGCTGCTCATTGTTAAAACCCAGATGTTCCCATTTGTCTAAATGAGCACAAACTCACAAAATCTCCTAAATACTGATACACAACCTCGCATGGACAAGCTGTCTGTACCAGAAAAGCACAAATATGTGTGCGGTCTCACATGCTCATACACAAACCTCAAACCATCTGGAGTGTCCAGATTAATTTCAAATTGTTCTCCCCTGTCTTTCCAACCCAATTCACCTCTACCCCCTAGCTGTATTTGAGCCTGTCTCTCATTCTGTCTCCGGTTGTTGTCTCTTCTTTCGTCTGTCATCTCTTCCGCTGCGCGATCCCCCTCAGCCTCCTCTTGAGCAGATGGGATAAGCAGAATTCAGCAGACACTTGCATCCAGCCATATTGTAGAACCATACTTGAGGGATTTCACGTAGTCCATAGCTTAGCCTCTTTGTTGATGTAGCATCAAGTTATTTCTTCTTATTCTTCTTCTTTGTCTTCTTCTTATTCCAATGTTTGTTTTGAGTTTTTCCAGGAATGATTCCCAATGAATTTTCCAAGAAAGATGAAAAAAATGCTTATTCTCACTGTAACATGTGGACAAATTAAAAAAAGGCTGCTTATTAGGAAATGAATATACACTCAACAAAAATTTAAATGCAACACCATTTTTTTCTGCTCCGATTTTTCATGAGATGGCCTTAAAGATCTAAAATTCATTCCAGATACACAATATTACCATTTCTCTCAAACATTGTTCACAAATCAGTCTAAATGTGTGATAGTGAGCACCCGTGCTTTGCTGACATAATCCATCCCACCTCACAGGTGTACCACATCAAGATGCTGATCTGACATCATGAGTAGTGCACAGGTGTACCTTATACTGCCCACAATAAAAGGCCACCCTGGAATGTGCAGTTTTTTGCTTTATTGGGGGTCTGGGGACCCAGAACCGGTCAGTATCTGGTGTGACCACCATTTGCCTCATGCAGTGCAACACATCTTCTTCGCATAGAGTTTATCAGATTGTCAATTGTGGCCTGTGGAACGTTGGTCCACTCCTCTTCAATGGCTGTGCGAAGTTGTTGGATATTATTGGGAACTGGTACACGCTGTCCTATACGCCGGTCAAGCACATCCCAGTGAGTATGCTGGCCATGCAAGAACTGGGACATTTTCAGCTTCCAAGAATTGTGTACAGATCCTTGCAACATGGGGCCGTGCATTATCTTGCTGAAACATGAGGTGATGTTCATGGATGTACGGCACAACAATGGGCCTCAGGATCTCATCACAGTATCTCTGTGCATTCAAAATGTCATCAATAAAATGCACCTGTGTTTTTCATCCATAAAAGATGCATGCCCATACCATAACCCCGCTACCACCATGGGCCACTCGATCCACAACATTGACATCAGCAAAGTGCTCACCCACACAACGCCACACATGCTGTCTGCCATCTGCCCTGAACAATGTAAATCGAGATTCATCCGTGAAGAGAACACCTCTCCAATGTTCAAGATGCCATTGAATGTGAGCATTTGCTTATTCAAGTCTGTTATGGAGCTGGGGTCAGGTCAAGACCCGATGAGGACGACGAGCATGCAGTTGAGCTTCCCTGAAACGGTTTCTGACAGTCTGTGCAGAAATAGTTTGGTTATGCCAACCAATTGTTTCAGCAGCTGTCTGAGTGGCTGGTCTCAGACGATCTTGGAGGTGAACCTGCTGGATGTGGAGGTCCTGGGCTGGTGTGGTTACACGTCGTCTGCGGTTGTGAGGCCGGTTGGATGTACTGCCATCTTCTCTGAAACGCCTTTGGAGACGGCTTATGGTGGAGAAATGAACATTCAATGCACAAGCAACAGATCTGGTTGACATTCCTGCTATCAACATGCCAAATTGCACACTCCCTCAATGCTTGTGGCATCTGTGACATTTTGCTGTGAGACAAAACTGCACATTCCAGGGTGGCCTTTTATTGTGGGCAGTATAAGGTACACCTGTGCACTACTCATGATGTCAGATCAGCATCTTGATGTGGCACACCTGTGAGGTGGGTTGGATTATCTCAGCAAAGCACCGGTGCTCAGTATCACACATTTAGACTGATTTGTGAACAATATTTGAGAGAAATGGTAATATTGTGTATCTGGAATGAATTTGAGATCTTTAACTCCATGTCATGAAAAATCGGAGCAAAAACAAAGGTGTTGCGTTTATATTTTTGTTGAGTGTAGAATGAAAAAAGGCTTTAGATTGTAACGAATTTGCTATGCTCTTCATTTTTTCATCAGAGATAGAATTAAATACAACTGAATGGATCTCTGACACACTGAGTGAAATCATATATATTTTTTTAATCCAACACCTGTTTAAAGTCTTTTGCATGGCTAAAAGAAGAAAATAAACCTTTTTGTCCTCATGATAGAGGTCTATTTGAAGGTATTTTGCTAAGGTAAATGCCCAGGGACTACATCAGTCAGCAATGAGTGTTGACCTTCCTCCTAACCAGAAAGGCGCCATGGCAAATACTATTTGCACCTTCCTGACAAAACAGCCACTGTCTACGCTTTTGATTGACAGATTTAGCCAACTAATTTGCTGTGAAAAGGTTAGCCAGACATGTTTAAATTAGTGCAATTATGGTCTGACAGCTTCTGTCATTTGAGTGATAACTAATTACAAAACAGATTCAGAAAAACAAAGAAGATAAAGCTGTGTAATTACTTTTTTATATTATTTTATTTAACTGACACACATGTCCATAATTTTTATTGTGTTTAAAATCTAACTAATACAATTCCTTTAATGAGCCACGGTTCTGCTTAGTGATTTATTTTATATGACCCACAAAACTGGTGATAATAATGAAAAAGATGAATAGCACAGGCCAATATGAGTGTGTGTGTGTGTGTGTGTGCATGTGTGCGAGTGTGTGTGTGACATTAATGAGTCTTTGCCATAAAGGGTGAAATAGCCACTCCGGATTCATGCAAATAATAGCTTGCTGTCATCAGCACACGCACACTCAAACACAACCATGAAAACAACTCCAACACACGTTCGGGGACGTCTTTCATTAAAACACAGCTGAATTCTTTGGTTGTCCTTTAAACATGGTGCTTTATTCCTCGTGTCCATGTCGTCTCCAGTCTGCACCAAGATTCTGTTTCAAGACAACTTCTGGGATTAATTTTAAATTCATGAAAAAGAAACCGGGTTTCCATCGGATTTGTGTCACGCGTCACTTATCAAACCAAAGTAAGATGAATCTATAAACTCTCCACCCTCCAAAAAATATAAAAACTGTATGCACAAAAACCTGAAGTTAGCTGGTACAGAATGGTAATGGATCGGGGTAATGCATGAATCTACATAACAAACAGACATCTGTTAAATTTTTAGCTGCAGAGATGCAGCAAAGAGGTGAAGAGCTCAGGTAGAACCTGACCACAAGGTCCCTGGCTCATAAATCAAACCCTTTCCTCGTCTTTCCACGGTTTCCTGGGCCACAAATCAAATGCATCTTTCCAAGTTCCGCGGCGGAGAACTATTGACTGCAGTGATTCAATACTGGCAATGAAAAAGTAGAGGAGAGGACAGGACAAGAGAGGAACGGGATCTGCTGTCTGTTTTTCTGGTGCCATTGTTTTATCTTCCTCATCCTCCCCATCACCCTCACCACCCTTCCTACTCTTGTGCCAAATCTACTCCCACAACCCCACCCTTGAATTCATTAGCTCAAAGTGAAATCACAGCATCTCTCCCACACCGTGTTTGTCTCGGTGCAACCCTCCATCTTATTGCATCTCTCCACTTGATCTTGTTCTCTTTTCTTACCAACTTACCATCCTTGTCCTCTGTTACATGATATGAGGCTCATCTCCTCCTCCTGCAGTCTGGTTCCACTTCCCTCTGCTCTATCATCTTGTCCCTTCTTCTCCTCCTCTTACCTTTGTCCTGCCCATTTCTTCATCCTCCCTGCCCTCCCTGCCTCCTGCATTCGCCACAATTATTTCTGTATTAGTCTCATTGCATTTCTCCCTAAGTGTCATCATGTTTCTTCCTCGCTGCCTGACTATTATTATCTCGATGTCATATTGCCTCTCTCCTGGTGTCATTATATCTATCTCCTGTGTTTCCTCTCTTATCCTGCTACACTGTTGGGTTGCTTTTATTCCACCCACTCACCTGCTATATTTATCACACATAGAACAAATACCACAACCTCTCTCTGTCTGCCTTTTTTCCATTTCCATCTCTTTGTGCTCTCCGTCAGCCCACTGTCAAACTGTTAAAATGTGGGCAACTGCAGTTAGATTCAGGGCATTTGGTGCTCAGTGGGGGCAAATGCAGCTCTTTAGAGTAAAATATGAAAGTTAACTACACTAAAATGGTTTTGAGAAATACTGCGGGTCCTCTAGAAGCAGTTACTGGTAACACATTAACCATAATGACATTTTTGTTACTATTTAGGGCTAATGGGGTCTTTTAAAACTCCTGTAAGAAGTACAAAGGAAGCTGCTATTAAAATTTTTGAACAATAAAACAGTTTTAATTGGAGGCCTGTGAGAAAAGAGGTTCATGTTTGATTCTTTTGAGGTAACATCTTGGTTTTCCTCTGAACACAATCTCTGCTATTATCAAATTGAGTAGAGTATTGAACTGGGAGCTTATAATTATTTCAAATGGCACCTCTGTGAGGTATAACTGGTAAGATTTGTCATAGCTAAGGTCGGTAGCCAGGTGAGGGACAGCACATGCCTTGCCACAAGTCACTATGACAACCTTCAAGGTTTAAGAGAGGTACTGTACAGCATTTGAACTGTACACATAGACACAAGATGCAGTGGGAAAATAAAGAGCAGTTTGAGGGAAAATCCTAAACATTGTCACCATAGAATAAGAGTCACTGTCCGAAAATGGTGTGTGTGTGTGTGTGTGTGTGTGTGTGTGTGTGTGTGTGTGTGTGTGTGCGTGCGTGCGTGCGTGCGTGCGTGCGTGCGTGCGTGCGTGTGTGTGTGTGTGTGTGTGTGTGTGTGTGTGTGTGTGTGTGTGTGTGTGTGTGTGTGTGTGTGTGTGTGTGTGTGTGTGTGTGTGTGTGTGTGTGTGTGTGTGAAAAAAGGACATCATGTGATCCTTAGGAGAGCAGAGAGTGCTTTGCAGACCCAGCCATCCATTTTCAGTGCCCACTTGGTCCTGTGCAGGATTGCAGGGATCCTATCTCCAGCAATCACTGGGTGAGAACTAGTTGTCGGTCCATCACAGGAGAATCAAGACAAACACATGGAAAGAACCCCACGCATATGTGAGGTCTATTTACAGTTGTTGAATAACTCATGGCGTGCTCCTCACAGTGCAGAAATGCCTCAGCTTAAGCCAAACCTAGAAGTCAAACAAGGCAACAGTGCTAGCACCTGTAACACTGTGCAGCCTCGGTGTGTACATATGTGAGTGTTTTCACACCAACATCAGAGCTATGTGTGTGCAATACCCAGAAGCAGCCTTGAACGTCTGCATCTTTATGCTGTTTCCAGCGTTGCTAACGGCGTTCTTTTTTCGGTAACGGAATAATCTAATTAATTACTTTTCCCACTGTTGCAACGCCGTTACCGTTACTGGGGATGGAAGGTTGTGTGTTACTATGTGCTTGTCGAACGTTGAGCAACAGTGTGAGGCTTTCTGACCGCCACACTTCAGCTGCAGCCAGGGAGAGAGAGGTGTCGGTGACGCACTTATAAACACAATGATGATTGGCCGGGTGGGCGGAGACCCTCACTGTCTCAGTCACTGCATGCTATAGACACAACAGAAAAGTGATGGGAATAACGCCGTTTACAATAACCGTGTTACTAAAAAAAATGTTTCTTTCAGTAATGAGCAAACTAATTAATTACCGTATTCTTTTATCAAAACGTAGTTTCTGTTACTGATAAGGAAATGCGTGTGTTACGCTGTGTGGTGTGTTGAAGCTGTCATCAGCTGATCAGGAGCTAAAGAGGCAGATGTTTTCATCCAAGTGCATCACGGCCAGTGAAGAACGAGGAAGAAGTGATGAATATCTACAGCTGCAGGTGTGGATCTGCAGCCGTGCCCTTCTTAGCGTGACAGCAGGACGTCCTGAAGGTCCGCTCACCTGTTCACCACTCAGACGTCCTGATCTCCTACCTTCCTAGATCTTCCAGCTGTAACTTATTTCTGATCATGTCTTTAGTCCCGCTGTAACACTGATGCATCAGTCTCAGACGTCATGGAGCTCAGGTGTTATTAGAACTACCTGTGTGTGTTTACCACCCAGCTTCAGCTCTTCTGTGGTTGGGTCTGACCCAAATGTAAGTCCTCCATCAGGTGTGTGCCTGTTCTAGTGTCATTTTAAAGGATTTGTATTTATTTATTTAACCATTACTAGGTTAGCAGCAACAGAAATGCTACTAAAAGCACACAATTATGTGAAGCTGGAAAAAATGACACTACTGTGCAAAATTACATTTATTTCTGTAATTTAACTAGACCGAGAGACCATTTAAAGGCTCAGGAACTTTTACAGGTGTTTCTATTTGCAATTTTAAATTTTAGCTGATTGGGGTCTTGTTAAATATCACACAGTGACCTTTTAATAGTCTAGATTAGTGTAATGTTCCTATTAGTAGTTCCTCCTGTTAAGTGCTTATTTATTTAAATTATTCAGGTTTGTAAAAAAACATTTGGACATACATTTTATTATGTTCCAGTCATTACTCATTGACATTTCACTATTGTAGTAATATATAGTAAATTAAGTACGCGTAATTAAGAGGGGAACCCATTTTCCCTGCATTCTTTAATGAAAAAAGTAACAAAGTAGTTATTTATCTTGGTAATTAGTTACTTTTATAATCTCGTAACTCGGTAAGTAACTGAGTGACTTTTTTGACAAAGTAATCAGTAACTATAACTAATTACCTTTTAAAAGTAACATTCACAACACTGGCTGTTTCTTAGTGGATAGGCGATTTTCTATTTTTATTCCATTTTTATTCATTTAGGGAGTTCTGAAGATTACGGTAATAGCCTAATTCCTTTGGTATTCATCTGTATTATGTTTTTCCAGTTTCTCCAAGTGTGTGTGCTGCTTTATCAAGTGAAGTCCCCACTGTGGGATCAATAGAGTATACTCCAGGGGTACTCAAATGAAATGGTCTGAGGGCAATTAAAAAAAAAACGACCTTGAAGTTTGAGGTCTGGTCTGGGGGTGGTGGATGGTGCTGGTGGATTATACTCCACACACACCAATACAATAAAACCAAACACCAATACACACCAGCGCAGTTTCTACCTCGGTGCAAATGTGACCGCTGTACCAGGGGGCGGGGGGGGGGGGGGGTGCTGGCAGGTCGAAGCCGAACCTGGCCCGCGGGCCGCCTATTGAGTACCGCTGGTCCATTCTATTCTATTCTATTCTATTCTATTCTATTCTATTCTATACACAACAATACCTTTTCACTCTAGAGACAATCTAATTGGGGAAACAAGCAGGTCTCTTTCTGCTATTGCTATGGTTCTGGGACTGGTTGGAGCAGGTTTTCGTGTGTTGGTACGGACCAGCATGGGTTGACAACTTCAGGAGAATGTTGTGATCACCAGTTGGACTCTCAGACGGGCATCATCACCAGTATTTTGGGGTTTTTATGAAGATATTTCTAACAATGTGTTCATGTTTGTGAGCATATTTTCTAGAAACAACAACAAAAACAATCTTTTTTGACTGTATTTTCATGGGCATGGCCTTAATTCTAGCATAGATACAGTTGGGACGTTTTGAGTTCTCTGAGCTTCTGCTTGAAAGTTCCAGGTGAATCCAAAAGCACCACTTCCCTCAAGGGCTATTATCGGGGAGTACATTTCTACTCCGGTTGTCTGTTTGGACCCTGGTTCCTGCAGTGGAACTACAAAGGGAGAAAGTGGCTCTGCTTCCTGAAAAAGGTTCCCGAGGTGGAAACGTACCGTGGTATTGTGTATTTGTTATCACCCACCCCTTAAACTTCAGCTCAGCAACAGCTGAGTCTGAAAGAAGTGATTTGAAGTGATTCAAGAGATTTAACTGAAAACAAGATTGCTGGTGACCATCCTTTAACAGAGCTGCTCAGATATTCCATTTGATATTCAAACAACAAAAAGAAAAAAATACACCAGCTTTGGTATTTGTTACAACAATGTGACTCCTTGCAAGTTGGCTGCTCAAACATTCTGTCATTTTGTTATTCCTTTCTGGTCTAACTCTCTCAGTATGGCAGCTCACGGTTGTTTGTTAGTGTATTTGTTAGGAGGGTTGTTGTTGGCAAGCCCAATGGAACTAAAGAAATGGGAGTCATGCTGCAGTTCAGAAAACTGCAATGAAAGCTCATTACAAAATAATAAAACTCACACAGATGGATCGTTTCAGGCTTGTATCATTAAAATGAGATGAGTCTTTGCCCTACAAAAACAAGAAGGTGAATGTGATCCTTATTCATTCCATGATGCTCGGCGACGTATTGAGTCAAAGCAAAGTTTGATGGCCGTTGAGATTAAATCTGCTGGACAGAAAGCAATAATTCTCTGCAACAGCGGTACGGCAATTTTATTTCAGGTCTTGTGGAATCTGAATCTCAGGTATTTCTAAACCCTCTTGTCTTTGAAATGTGTGAATGCATTGTGACAAAAGTAAAAATCAATAAATACATTTTTCATTTAGAAGTGCTTAACGAAAACGCTCAAAAGGCTACTAAACAAGGCTAAATGACTTGACTCATAGTAATTTACTATGAAGACGATCTTTGTCCTGCAAAGCAGAAGCTTTATTACAGACCTGTTAGATTAGATTAGATTAGATGCAACAATGATCTACGTATTCTCAGACTGAACTCAAATGTTATTGATCCATTTGACCATGTCACTTTAAAAGGTCCTGTGAAAATAAATCCTAATGAATACGGTGCAAAGAGACTTTGCCATTTCCCATTTTATTGGGTCTTTAAACCTGCAACCCATGATTTGTTAGTCACACAAGGGCAGCCAAAACAAGTCCTAAACTCAAGACTTACGCGTTGCATTATTCACACATTGATCAACATTAGCATAAATTTAGTCATGTTTCTGCCTCTTTGCAGGATCAAAGTCCACTCTCTTTCAGCTTGTTTTATTCCCTCCCATCTCCTTGGGGATATATCAGGCTTTATGGCTGCCCAGTGTTCCACAATGCTCACCAGATATTCAGTAACTATCTGTGTTGTTAAAAGAGTCTGTCCTTGACAACAGCTGCCTGCAGCTGCAAAGAGATGACACCATGAGAGCAGGTAACAGTGAAGCAGAACTGTAAAAATGCTGCCTTACGTGTTAAAAAACAGATTCATGCATCTGGAAACAAGCTGAGTGAACCTTTTCACTATCAGTGGCTCAGAAAAAGAAAACTAATCTGAGTGTCTGTTAATAGAATCAGAAGCGAGAGTTGCGTGTATTATTTTGGATTTTAAACTTCCATCCATGTTTTCGATTCATGTCATAAGATGGAGCAGGCTGCAGCAGCATGTTCTACTCCCACCCTCCTGGTTCATGAGAAACCCAGTATCCAGCATGTTTTAGTTGTTCCTCTGCTCCAAAACACTTGATTCAGTGGTTCACTCACCTCTTCAGCAGCTCATCAGGCTCTGCAGAAGCCTGTTAATCACCTGCTGATTAAAATCATATGTGTTGAAGCAGGGAAACTACTGAAACATGCTGGATACCGGCCCCGAAGGGACCAGGATTGGGCATTCCTGGGCTAGACATCACATTCAAGACAGGGCTTGAGTTACCCAGGCTTCTGGGGGAGCTCCATGAGAATGCCATTAGAGAGCGCGCGTGTGTGTTAAGTCGTACATCCGAAAACCTCCGTTAGGAGTGGTGTGTGATGGTGGTAGTGGTGATCCGTCCAATCATAACAACGTAAGGGGGATGGCAACTGTATTGTTTTTCAGGATCCTCTTGGTTATGTCAACTGAGGGTCCCCCTCCCAAGGTATTTTGAGCCTTGATTCAACAGGTATCATGTTCAATTAACCTTGAAACCCTGAGCAAGAAAATGCAACTAGTTTGAAAGCCCAGATGTATTACTTGCATGGTCCTGACATTCTTTTGCTGAGACCAAAGCGCTTGTGACACACCACACATGGTAGGATTATCCAACAGTATATCCTTAGAGCTTTTACGGTAAGGCAAGCAGCTGGTGAAAACGTTTACATGATCATCCTGCCATGTAACCCGGGCTTTAGAAACACAGAGCTCAATATTCTGTAGTCAAGGCTGGACAGAAAAATCTAAATCACAAACTCAGCAATCCTCAGAACACGTGTAAAAGCAGAGCAAAGCAAAATGGGAAGTGTGAGCAAGCAGCAGTAAGCACTACTTTGTTTATAAATGTGTGTGTGAACTCATAGCCTTGACTACACAAGGTGTGTATCTGTATGGTATTATTATGCAGAGATGTTCTCATGATAGACACTAAAACTAATGGCTGAGGCCGGGTCAGTCTGTAACTGCTGACAGAACACAAACGTGGGGCTGTAAAGTCCAACATTTCCCTCTCGGTATTTGCTTTTTCATTTTACAGTTTTTGGCTTCCCCTCTCTCACACCACCTCTAATCTTCTCCGCTTTTCTGCAGAGACATTTTCCCGTCGTGACACATGAAATCAATTGCCTGTTTCATCTGACAATAACATGAGTTTTACTGCAAATAATCAAACAAATTAATGTGAACCATCAGCCTAATTCCAGTGAGTAGTGGTTAATTTCTCCTTTCTTAATCAAAACAATGAACGGATCAGTTTTTTTCTGCAATCATTCAAAGCCAGCTGCCTTATTCTTTAAATACCCCTTAATTACACGTGTCTGGCACTTTAACTGTGTGCATTTAAAACAATTCTCATTAAAATTCTACTTACATTCACAGGAGTGAACAGGAAAGACAAAACCTAATGCAGATGCAATCGAGCTTTCTTACAAAATCTCAACACATTGCCGAAAAAATGGTGCGGATAGCTGCTCAAATGATCAAAATTAATATATTATTATAGCATTAATTATCAACCTCTACTAAATTAATTGCACAAGTATGTTTAAAAAAACTGTTATTGAATTATTAAGCTGCAGGTAGGATTTTATGTGTGTGTGTGTGAACAGTGGTTTGTCATCTTACCTATCCATGTGAAGAAATTGCACAGACAGAACACACACATCAGACTCTAAGACACAGAAAACCAAATTATACCCTCATAAAGGAATCAGAGCCTCAGCACTCCAGGTGTGCCCCTTATAATTTTATGATAATTTCTATTAGACACTTTTCCTGCTGTGAAAATGATCCACTTATCTTTGACCTTTTCTTTTTGCTGTCATGTCTGTGAAACAACTTCCATGTACCAGTTTGCATGTTTCAAGCAATGACTTGATAGTAATTTATTTAGGCATGTGTCTTTGTTGCTTTTAAAGTGGTACTTCATTGAAAAACCACTTTTTAATCATTATGAATATCATCTGAATTAAATCAGTCACTCTGAGTTTTTCACGCAAGCTGAAAATGAAAATAGTCATTAACAGTAACATTCTCAAAGTGGTGCCAGCAGAAGAAAATAACTAACATGTGATTGCTCATTTCTGCTCATATGTTCTAGTACTTTCTGTCTTTTATTTGTGTCTGACACGCTCCACCTCAGCGGAGCTCATAACCTGTACTCCAGTGATTTCACCTTTCTGCTGTGGCTGTGGCACTTAGCTTTTTTTTATTATTTGCAGTCGGTAGATTGCATTGAGCTGCTTAGTTCAAAAGTAGCTCATAAGGTGAAAAAGTCAGTAAGCCTTAAAGCAGTTATTTTAGAGGATTGAGAGGAGATGTAGGAAGATAAGAGACAGGACAGGAAAATATTCTAATAAAAGACAAGAAAACAAAACAAAGTGCTTGACAGTGAAAAGGTAGGTAGATTTATCCCCACCGCAACTGTTTAACTGTTTAAGGCAACAAGCTAAGCATGTATTATTTACATATTTGAACAACCTCAGATGACCTTCAAAGCTCAGTCCCACACCCAGGGCCGTTTCAAGGCATTTTGGGGGCCCAAGGCAAAATGGGCTTGGAGGTCCTTCCTCCAATACATTGATTTTGTGCGCTCTTTAAAACCTAAATTAGTAACTAGTCTGGTTTCTCACTTTTGAAATAAATAGGATGGCTTTGTAGTGTTACCCCAAAAGTAATATAAGGTTACATTAAAGATACAGAAGGGGCTGAGCCTTGTGCAACATGTTTTACCAAATACTGCAATCGTCGTCTTCAGTTTTTCCAACTTTATTTTGGATTTCTAGCTGATTTCATTGTCTTGTATCCATCCAAGAAACTTTTTTTCTACAACATAGCAATGTCCAATTATTATTATTATTATTATTATTACAATTAGTAGTAGTAATCACGTTATTGGCATTTATTTATTTATTAAATGGTGTTTACTTCCTATTTAGTATCTGATGTTTTAAGGCATCAGTTTTCGTGCAGAGGGTGTCAGGTTTTGTGGAGTGACGAGGAAGGGGGTGGGGGCCTTGAGCACATTGCGTCCAGGGGTCCTTACAGTCATGATCTGGCCCTGGTCTGCATTGGTAAAAGCTAACCATTAGCATTAGCAACTCCACCACACAGCAGAACTCCTTCAGGCTTGTGTTATTTGTTGAGACAAAATATCAATGTTGCAAATGGAGTCAGTGGTAGAGTTGCGCTGCTCTTAGCCAATCCGAGGCGAGATATCCAAATATCAGGAAATAAGACTCCAAATCCTCCTCTGATGTGGCTCACTTCTAGTTCCTGAAACAGGCACACCAGAGCCTTTTGGAAGTTAATTATCCTGCAGCTCAAGGACATTAAAAATGTTAAATAATGTACAGTTGACATGGAATGTTAACAATTATTTCAATTATTCCATATAAAATGTTACAGGGCATTTTTTGTGCAACGTAAAGCGAAAATTGGAATTAACGTTAAAAGTTTATCAACTTGCTAGTGATTTTGTTAAATTAACTTTTTAAAACATTAGATTTTTTGTAAGCATGTTGAAGTACCTGTTTTAATTCTGCACACTATAACAGTAAACATTACCAACTCAGGTGTGAAAATACCATGTAGGTGCAGTTTTACTTGATACTTTGAAAATCAGGCTATAAAAGCATGCTGGTTTCTTTTAGGCACAGTCAGTGACCAAACCAAAACACATGATCTTTTACACAAAGACCAACATTTACTGCATGCTTTTGAGCTTTAGACGTTGCTGCTACATATCACCGTGCTTTAGGCTTATAGTGAAATCACTGAGGTCATAGAAACAGCAATCACTTCAAATGAAATGTAATGTATCACGGGTGTTGTGTATTTTGTGTTTAAGAGTAAGAACAATGTTCAAGGTGGATTGTGGTGAGACTGTTAGTTTTTGGTGGCTCGATTTACAGTTCTAGGTTCTGGAAATGTCACATACTTCTATAGATTATTCATTCATGCCCTAAAAGTCATTCTTAATAACTAAAACCTGTAAAACTACTGCTGCCGCATGCTGTACGGATGCATTAGGCAACACAACTTAGAAAATTATAGGATCTTTTGTGACGTCAGTGTTTATGTTTCTTGCTTGCACCACGGGATTGTGTGGCAAGAAACGGCGTACTTTACCTATAATTCGATTGTTTTGCATATTTGGAGAAGGATTTAGCAAAGCAGATGGACCATTCTTGCTGTGTGGTTGACTGTTCGGCCCGTGGGGGGCTTGACAAAAATGTTTTATTGGAATTTGCTCTGTTAACGTCCGCAAAATACGAAAGAGATGATAGCGGGTGACCCAGACTCTTCGAATAAAGCCTGCTTCAAATAGTGTATTTTTAAATCCAGCGAGTCATGTTGTTTTTACGTTCCAATTCAGGTGTCTTACCCCGCGGCCATTATAATAATAAAGAAATAAATAAGGTCACTGAGTAAACAAGACTTACCCGGCTTCTATCCGTGTGGCCATCACCCACAGGTGAGCTCATCGGAGCTGACTTCTGCTTTTAGCACGGCTTCAGTTTTCAGAAGAGATCGGCCCAACTTTCCTTAAAACAAAATAATCATAGGCCTCCAGACATTTCAAAGCCTTTAATATTTTATGAGTGAAGGGTCCAGGGCTTTCTGTTCTAAAGGAATAAATGTCTCCCCTGCAGATTTGTGGAAAAAAATTCATAAAACACTGACGAATTGGGCCGACGTTTTCCATTAACTCAGAGCTCATATGGGTTTTAATAACTTTAATTTTGTCTTCAGTACACATTTTAAGCTCCTCTCTGATTCTCCTCCTGTCTTTAGATGGTAAAGGGTTTATACGTTGGGGATTTCGCCCGTAAACTCTCTTAAAAGTGTGTCGTGTATTGACAGCAGGCCATATTGTGTTTGCTTTTGCCACCCATCCACTCGAGCATGTGCAAAAAGAAAAAAATATGTCAACAAAGACCCTCCTATTAAAGCATAAAAGTTAAAACATTTGAATAACAAGATTGATGAGGTGATACTGGGGATGTTGAACATGAGGAAAACCTTCTTTGCCATGAAACACAAAATCGTGAACATTTTGAACAACGTTTTTCTGGTCTAAAATGCAATCTAAGGCTGGATTACCTGGCATCCAGGTAAAAGTGAGCAGTACCTATAGAGGTGTGTGGGTGTTAGGGAAAAGGTTGGTGTTCAGAAAAAAATAGTCTGTAATAAAATTGCTGGAAGACACTAAACACAACAAGACACAGGTTCAGAACAGTGTGGTGAAACTTGCCTTGCAACAGGCTGTGTGGTTGAATAGAATGCTCACACATTTGCTTATTAGTCTCCAAAATAACCTAAACGGGGCTTGTGAGTGTCAAAACTACATTTTAGTGCAATGGAAGAGGATATATTAATTCTATGATGACGTATTTCTACACGGTGGGGAGGGCTTTGTGTGTGTGTTGGTGCCTAGACCAAGACATCATGGCTGAGTACTGGGAGTGTGGCACCGCTTTCTTGCAAAAGCATTCAGAAATGTGTGTGTGTGTGTGTGTGTGTGTGTGTGTGTGTGTGTGTGTGTGTGTGTGTGTGTGTGTGTGTGTGTGTGTGTGTGTGTGTGTGTGTGTGTGTGTGTGTGTGTGTGTGTGTGTGTGTGTGTGTGTGTAAGAAACGTTCATATGTGTGTACAAGAGGTTTTCATGTGTGTGAGACAGAATGGGACTCAGCTTAGCAATGTTCCTGAGATGGAAGAAGGAAGATCGAACAAGAGAACTGACATGAGAATCCAGGGTGAGAGCTGGGTCAAAGGTCATGCCAAGATTCCTGACAGAAGGTTTGGTGTGAGAAGCAAGCTGACCAAGAGAGTCTCTGACTTTGGGAACCAGCTTGTCTGGGGCATAGATGAGGTTCTCAGTCTTATCTTCATTCAGCTGTAGAAAGCTCCCAGCCATCCAGGTTTTGATAGAGTCTAAGCAGGTGTGTAACAGCTGCAGCTGAGACATCTCATGGGGCTTAAAGGAGATGTACAGTTGGATGTCATCTGCATAAAGATGGTAGGAGATTCCTTTGAAGGAGCTCAGGATGTGCTGAAGAGGAAGCAGATAGAGGAGGAAGAGCAGAGGCTCCAGCACAGAACCTTGTGGGACACCATGAGTAAGAGAGGTAGTGGAGGACCTTAACATGGAGACAGCCACAGAAAAGGAGCGCTCAGAGAGATAAGAGGAGAACCACTCCAGAGCAGTTCCTGATAGGCCTACCCAGTCTCTCAGCCTCTCCAGTAGCAGGTGATGGTCAACAGTGTCAAAGACTGCAGCCAGTTCCAACAGGACCAGAACAGAACAGTCCCCTGCATCACTGTGAGTCAGAAGGTCATTAGAGACCCTAAGAAGAGCTGTTTCAGTAGAATGAGCTCTACGAAAACCTGACTGGAAGCTGTCATAGATGTTATGTTCATCAAGAGCAGCTGTGAGTTGTTTAGTCACAACCTTTTCCAAGATCTTGGAGATGAACGGAAGTTTAGAGATGGGTCTGAAGCTGCTATGGAGAGAGGGGTCGAGACTCGTTTTTTTAAGAAGCGGGTGGATTACAGCATTCTTAAAGTAAGCAGGGACCTGACCAGAAACCAGAGAAGCATTAATTATAGAGAGCATGCTGGGACCGATGGACTGAAATGCACTTTTAAACAAAGATGAGGGTAAGATGTCGAGGGGGCATGCAGAGGTCTTCATAGAGTTAACTAGTTTGGTTAACTGAGGCAAAGAAACAGGAGCAAAGCTATCTAGGGCAAATAACAAAACATGAGTGAAAAGTTAACCAGTTCCTTGGCTGTTTGTTCCTTGGCTTGAAGGGTTTCAAGTAATAAAAAAATAGTGAAATCATTTTGACTTAAGGTGACAGTTTTTTATGTCCCTGACATGTTATTTTCTCATAGGTGATTTTTATGGCTTGTCTGCTACAGTGAAAGCAATATTCATGACACATTCACAATATTTGCTCATCATCCAAACCAGACAGTAAATCAAGTCAGGCATGATGGAGAGTTAGAGTTCTCATCCTGCATGCTGAAACAGTGACACTAGAGCTCACATCAGGGTGACAAGTAGGCAAGTGTGGTCGTGTTAAAAATGAGTGTGTGTGTGTGTGTGTGTGTGTGTGTGTGTGTGTGTGTGTGTGCGTGCGTGCGTGCGTGCGTGCGTGCGTGTGTGTGTGTGTGTGTGTGTGTGTGTGTGTGTTGGGAGGGGACTGATGTCTCTCAAGTTTGCTGAATTCGATGTGAATCAATAGGTTCTGAATAACTTATTGGAAGGTTTAATTATACCTGAGAATTTCTTCTACTTTGTGGTCCACTGTTTCTCCTGAAGTGTGTAAAAGACAAGGCTGCATAACAGCAGAACACAGAACTGACCACTATACATGTGTTGAAAAAATTTGTGAACTTTGTCTTGAAAGTACTAATGAAACAAAAGTAATAGGGTCCAGTCTGTATAAGCATTAATCATTTTCATAGATATGACAGCTTTGACAGAACCCCATGGACATTTTTTAGAAGACGATTGCATTTGGATTTTGTCTTAAAAGTCCCACATCTTCCGAGGTGAACAGTGCTGTCTAAGTGTAGTCACGGACTGAAGTGTAATGGAAAAAGGACCAATAGTTCTGTTTCAGACATAAAGCCAAAATGTTGGGTTTAATAAAAATGAGAGCATGCCTGCAAGGGTCAAAAGCAAGAACTCTGAATTCTCTTAAAAAGTTCCTTCAACAGGCTCCATTAAACCCATGCTGTTCCTGATGGAACCGGCTGGACTTACAGTATTTCCTTAAAAGTCATGCATGGATGTTTTATGAAAAAATAGATAATTTGGCAGAAATTTGGTCTGTTGTTAACACCCTAAATTGTACGAGATGGTGTCTAAACATGCGCCTGGGTTTCAGTAATTCAGCAGTAAATAATTCAGCTTCCCTTCTCCAGTAAAACAAATTGGGGTCTGTCAGGTCTAGCATTTACCTAATCAGTTACACCTGCAGTGGCTCTGAATTTTACAATCCTAATCGGGCTTTACTGAAGGGGTTAGCAGGGACTTGTTTTCCTTGTGTACCTGTCTCTTGACTTTAATGGTCTTTATTGATTTTTGTGTCACCTTTTGTATATTGGAGAGAGAAACATAAACGACAAGGAGAGAGAATGTTGTATAGCTTTGGTGGAAATTGTACGGATCTGATTGGGCAGAGCTAAAATGCATGGAGAATGCCTACAGAGAACCTTCTTATGCACTGGTGGGAACCAGAAAGATGATAGAAACATATAAGTATGGCACACCCAACAAAAAAAAAAAAAGATAAGTATCCATCCACTGTCCTCCGCTTATCTGTGGTCGGGTCAAGGGGGCAGCAGCCTAAGCAGAGGTCCAGACTTCCCTGTCTTCTAAGTTGGACGTGCCCAAAACACTTCACCAGGAAGGCATCCAAACCAGATGCTTGAGTCACATCAACTGGCTCCTCTTAATGTGGAGGAGCAGCAGATCTACTCTGTGCTCATCTCAAATGACCGAGCTTCTCACTCTATCTCTAGAGGAAAGCTCAGACACCCTGCGGAGAAAACTCATTTCGGCCGCTTGTATCCGCGATCCTGTTCTCATGGTCACTACATATAGCTCGTGACCATAGACAAGGTTTGGAACATAGATCGTCTTGTAAATCGAGCTTTTCCTTCCAAATGTTCTCTTTTCACCACAACAGACCGGTACAATGCCTGCATCACTGCAGACGCTGCACCAATCCACCTATTGACCTCGCAATCATTCTTGGACAAGAAAAGCCAAGAAATCTAGACAGACAGTTGCTGAGGCAAAATGAAATGTGGGTCTAGCCACACCCCACTGTAGCCTTAACAGGTCTACCATTGGCCTGAGCACTATTGTGTTATGTCAGTCGCAGCTCTCTGAGGGTTTGGTGGGTGGTATGACGCGGAGCAGAACAACTAAGATGCCGCTGGGCCATTTGAAAAGCCGTTGGTATCAGCTTTGGACCATTTAAAATTGGGCTTTTCTTTGAGTCAAGAGCAGAATATTAGAATATCAGCTTTTTGCTCATTACAATTTTATGCTGATCACAGTTCGCTTATTTAGGCTATCGCTTCTGAAGATTAAAAACATAAAACCACTTTAATAAAAAAGGAAAGAAGCTGATTTTTTGTTTTTTACATTTTATTTCTGTAGACCTCTTTGTCAGTTTCCTAATGGGCTCCAACTTGAGGACTTTATGCCACAATGCTAATCATCAGTCTATCCATCCCTCTTTGTTTCTGGAAACATTTAACTGTTCCAAGTCCAGTCAAGGATCATAATGGATGGATGGATCATAATGGATGGTTTCCCATGAGGTATCCTGGTTGGACACGTCAAAAAATACTTATGGGAAACATTCATGTAGCATTCCAGACAGCATTACATCATCAGATTGCTTTTGATGCACCGGAGCATTAAGTCCACTGTGAAGTCCTCCTAAACAAACAGGTTTTAACTCGTTTAAAAAATCCTCCCGATGGAGCACAACTGAAAGTTTTTGATTTCACTCTTGGATTAAAAACTCATAGCTTCTGATCATTTTGAGCATTAGAATAAAAACTGACACTTTTCACAACAGACTGATAAAATGTCTGCAATGCATCTATCTGTCCATCACTGACACACTGTTACGCTGATGATACACAGTTGTACATCTCTGTGTCTCCTGATGACACACGGTCAATGGACGCACTTTTTAACTGCATTTTAGACATCAAATCCTGGATGGCAGGAAACTTTCTCCAGCTCAACCAGGACAAAACTAAAGTTTTAGTTATCGGTCCTGAGGCCCAGAGAGAGAAACTTTTACAAAAATTACAATCACTGTCTTTTAATCCATCTTCGCAAGTGAAGAACCTGGGTGTTATCTTTGACTCTGAGCTGACTTTTATCCATCATATTAAAAATATCACCAAAATAGGTTTTTATCATCTACAGAACATCGCCAGAGTCCGCCCCATTCTCTCTCGGGCCACTACGGAGACGCTGATGCATGCTTTTATCACCAGTAGGATAGACTACTGCAATGCCCTGCTTTCTCTAATTTCCCTCTGGGATTAATAAAGTATTTTTGAATTGAATTTGAATTTCTGGTCTTCCTTAAAAGAGGATTTCAGGTCTACAACTATTTTAAAACTCAGCAGCACGTGTCCTGTCGAAGACCAGGAGGCGGGAGCACATCACTCCAGTTTTAGAATCACCGCATTGACTCCCTGTATGTTTCAGAATCGATTTTAAAATACTTTTAACAGTTTTTAAGTGTCTTAATGGTCTTGGGCCTTCCTATCTTTCAGAACTGCTTTTACCGTATGAACCCACATGGTCTCTGTGCTCCTCTGGCAGCTCTCCTTGTCATCCCTAACGTCAGGAGGACTCGTATTCACGGCGAGGGGTCCTTCCAGTACTTCGGTCCTCGCCTCTGGAAGGAGCTGCCAGGGGACCTCAGGGCCGCCGAGAACGTTCATGTGTTTAGAAACAGGCTCAAGACCCATATTTTTAGCTTAGCTTTTAACTGATCACTATCACTTTTTAAATAAATATATGAGGTTATTTATTTATTTATATATTTATTTATTTATTTTATGTATATTTTTTTAAAACAGAGTTTATATACAGTGTGTATATATATATATATATATATAATCTTTTTTTTAAACCATAGCTTTATGATAAACATTATTTTTACGTCTATATAACTTTTTTGTATTACAACTTTCCTTTTAGCTCTTATTATTTTATATTTTAACCTTAATTTAACCTTTTTACAGTGTTTCCTCTGTGGGAGCCCTCTGTCCCGGGGGGCGGTGGTCGGCTGTGGCGGCCTGGGTGCTTTCCAGGTGTGCCTAGGTGGTCTCCTCCCTCCCTGCCCTGGGCGCCCTGTGTCGGTGCCTCGGCTGCTGCTGTGGATCTGCTGCTGTCGGGGTGGATGGCTCTCCTAATGGCGTTTCCTTATCTTAGCTGGTCTGACTCATCTAAGCTCAGTCCATTGTGTGTATGTGTGCATGTGCATGTGTGTATGTGTGCATGTGCATGTGTGTATGTGTGCATGTGCATGTGTTTATGTGTGCATGTGCCGGAGGATGAGTGTTGTGAAGGGGTTTATATTCTCAGATTGTTTTTAAATTCTGAGGATGGGAGGGAATGTGGGTATTTGGGGCTTTTTTACTTTGTTTAGCACTTTGAGTTACATGCATTGTATGATTAAGTGCTATATAAATAAAGTAGGATTTGATTTGACTGCTCTTACTTCGTTTGTGTTGTTTCAATGGAAAGAATGTAAGAACATGTCGTTCTCTTAAAAATTATTGCATTTCATGATTAAACTGTTCTAATGTTATTCTTCATAAAGATGCTTTTGTAAAACTAACGGCTGCACTTTAAACTATAATTAATACAATAGTTAAGAGTCTTCAGAGTTTTCTTGTTTGCAAAAACATTTAACTGCAACTTTAAGACCTGAAATTCATGCCAAACTTCTTATCACCAACAGTTAGCTGGCATTACAGTCAGATGCTTGGCCTATATGATATTTGCAGACACAATGTCATGCTGGAGCGGTTTTCTCACAGTAATCTTGCACTGGGGAAAAGGTGTATTTCCTCCAAGTGGATGATTTCCTGCCTGCATGAGTTCAATAATGCTGTAGCGTGGAAAGACACTGACACACCAATATAGGGAAAGGGCATACCAGGAGGGGATATCAGTACCAATTACTCCAGTAAAAGTCGTCTAGTTGAGGAAAAAAGGGTAAGAAGGATTTACATTTGGCTTGCAGCTGCTCAGACCACATCTTATTAAGAGATGTTTTGTTCAGAGCTTGGCATCACTTTCGTTTTATGCCATTTTTGGGGAAGTGCTATGATGTGATGAAATTATGTAGCCATCAGAATGTATATTCCAAAAGTAGCTTCAAATTATTTTTTGCTGAATTCACAAACACCTAATAAACTGAGGCCATGGATCGGACGGACGTAGTCGAGTATCAGACACAACAAATTGCATTTCATCCACATGACTGTGGAGATAAACCCAAAACAATTATTTCAAATACTCTGATCAAAGTGGAAATTTGCAAATTAGCTGTTGTCAACATTTGCTTGTGGATGTAAATAACGGGTGATTTAATTCAATTCAAGTTTATTTATATAGCGCCAAATCACGACAAGAGTCGTCTCAAGGCACTTCACACAGTAAACATTCCAATACAGGTCAGTTCATTAAGCCAATCAGTAAAAAGTTTCCTATGTAAGGAACCAAGCTAATTGCATCAAGTCACTGACTAGTGTCAGTGACTTTACAGCAACCCTCATACTAAACAAGCATTTAGCGACAGTGGAGAGGAAAACTCCCTTTTAACAGGAAGAAACCTCCAGAGGATCCCGGCTCAGTATAAGCAGCCATCCTCCACAACTCACTGGGGATCAAGAAGACAGAGCAGACACACACACACACACACACACACACACACACACACACACACACACACACACACACACACACACACACACACACACACACACACACACACACACACACACACACACGCACGCACGCACGCACGCACGCACGCACGCACGCACGCACGCACACGCACACACACACACACACACACACACAAAACATATATACCAAGTAACGTTTCTAAGGTTACATTGTGATGTCTTAGTAAATATTCTATTTGTTGAGAGATAAACTTTATTGTATTTATCCTAGTGAGTCTATAATTAAATGGGTAAACTAGTAGTAACACATTCAATGTCAAATAAAGCAAAATGTTATTGTCAGGAGAAGGAGAATGTTTATTGGTTAGCAACAGCGTTCAAACCAATAAATTTTAGGGTTTGGAACATCACTGCCCATCACAACATGCTCTGACATCACATACACCCTGTGTTTACACTCATTTGCACTTTACAATCTCAATTGTTGCTCTATAAAGAAGACCACAGGCAAAGGACCATTATTGCGTACCACCTAGTTTTTTTTAAGTAATGTTTTTATTTTGGCAAAAAGGCAATTATTTGGAGAAATACGGCCTCCTGCAGCCTTGGCATGCCTATAAAGGTGATTTTTATGCTGAAAATTGAGTGATTTTTCCTAGATGGGCAGAAGAGGCAATTCAGTTTTACAAAAAGCTGGCTATGTGTGTATGTTAGTGACAGTTTTTATAATGGACAAATCCCCCATGCCGTCACCCGTAGGTTTCGGAAAAGCTGAACATAAGCCCAGTTCTGCTAGCACCGACAGCTCAACCACTACCTGTCAATCAAAAGGACATGCCCCTTAATAATAATAAGTTCAAGCCTTAATGACATCAAAACAGTTGAGTTACAAAACAAATCCAATTCCCTTAGAGTTGTCTTGAAGGTAATCTTGACCTATTGAATGTAAAATGTTTTTTGAACCAGGCTGTAAACATATTTATTTCTGCTGTGAAGTTGGTATTTTAACATGGGAGTTAATTAGCCTGGCCTGCCAGACCCGTCCTCTGTTTAATTCTGCACAGAGAAAGAGTCTGGTAACTCACAGGCAGAGAGGCACTTGAGGGGCAGGACTAGGTAGCTAAAAAGTAACCAATCAGAAAAAAAGACAGAAATGCCGACTGTACCGCGCAACGCTGTCGTTTTTTAGCTGTAGTAAAAAATGTGTCTAACAATGGTGCAAACATATTTTTTATTATGTTTTTAGAAAAAAGGCTTTTAGTGCTTCTACTTGTGGTTTTAAAGACATTTAGGTAATTCAGAACAGAGGAAAGAGTTGCAGCGATCTCTGCCGCTGTCTTCGTTGTTTATGAGAAATTGAGCGTTGCTGTGTGTGACGTCCGCAACGCTGTAGTCAACAATGGCGTCTGGCGACAGCACAAACATCTTTCTTTACAAGAAAGGCTTTTAGTGCTTCTATTTGTTGTTTTAAAGACGTGTCCAAGTCATTTAGAACGGATGAAAGAGCCGCAGCGAACTCCGCTTCAGTCGCCATGTTCATGACAAACTCTGCATTGTGGTGTCGTGTGTGATGTACGATACTCAGCGCTGATCGGCTCGGTTAGAGTTCTCACGGGGTGGGGTTATTTGAATAGGAGAGTTCCCAGACCCTTTCTCTGTGCAAAATTAAACAGAGGAGGAGTCTGGCGGGTCAGGCTAGGTGTCAATGGGAACTTGCTTCTTTCTGGAGCCAGCCCCTAGTGGACGAGGGGGAAACTGCATTTTTTGTCACTTCCACGTTGGCTTCATTTCTGGCAGGTGGAGGTGTACATGGTCTGAATGCTCAAAGTAATTTCCTTTCCCACAAAAAAATCCTAATTTATTGAAAGTATTACTAAAAGGTCCAACGGAAATTCATTTGCAAACCTAATGCTTGTTGCAGCTAAATAAGTTTATTCCCCTTATTGGAAGTTCTTTTTTGCATTAATGCTGCAGGTGCACAGCTAGAGCCCTGCAACCTCTGGCCACAAAATTACCAAAAGTCTGTCAGTCATGGCCAAGTGCACTATCATGCAATACATTAGACTCTCAGCAACGGGGCCTTCTGAGGAAGCAGAAGGGGAGGATTGAAAAGACGAGATGGAGGAAGGAGTGAAAATGAAGAGGAGAAACATTATCTTATTTTAAAAAGAGAAGGTAAAAATAGTAAGAAAAAACACATTCAATACCATTTTCCCCACATCACAGGAATCTATGACAACTTGTGTTGTTACCAGGGAGGTTGCTTTTATTCTGGTGTTTCTATAGCAACAGTTTCTGTGTATCCACTTTATCAACATGAACACTTATTACTGTGCAATAGGTAAGCAAAAAAAAAAAAAAAAAAAAAAAAAAAAAAACTATATTTTAGATTATCACAGAGACATTGATACATTGACTTTTTCACATTACATTTTTAACAACCCAGATACGAGCAAAAGCTCACACACCGGCCCTTGGGACACGATGATGATGACATAACATGTTAGCTCCATGGGGTTCCTCAGAAAGACTGAGTGAAGGAAAATGATTCAACAGCATGCATCTTAGAAAATATAACATTTTATTTTTCATGTGTCTGAAAGCTTAATCAGTTCCTATTTCTTTCATTTCATCTTCCATTCAGTTTTCTCTTTGTGTTTTGTGTCCTGACCTGAAGCAATACCTTTAAGTGTATCTGTTTGTTTGCTCGTGTGCAGCAATAAATCCTCTATCATCGTGCCATGTTGTCATTTTTCCGGAAAACAGATTGAGACAGAGAAGCATTACCGAGAACCTATAGGACATCCATCATCTACCGTCTGCTTGTGTGTGTGTGTGTGTGTGTGTGTGTGTGTGTGTGTGTGTGTGTGTGTGTGTGTGTGTGTGTGTGTGTGTGTGTGTGTGCAAAAGCTCACAGCCCTTTACCTAACTACGTCATATTCTTGCATGATTTAGCGAGGGATTTTAAATACACACGCAGGCATGCAGCATCATTTAACTCAGAGGATGCTGCCTTTGGCTTTCAGCATGTCCCATGACAACACAAATCCCATCAACGCTTTCTGCTAACCTGTTGTTGTCGTAGTAATCGTCGATTAACAGTCTCTTAGAAAGATGGGATGAAGACGCTCGGGAAGACCGAGATGGAAATATGATGTCATAAAAGGAAGACAAGAGAATAAATAATTGTAGAAATAAATAGTGTGTGATAGGTGGGAAAGAGGGAAATAACACACACACACACACACACACACACACACACACACACACACACACACACACACACACACACACACTGGTCAGATGAATTGCACCTACTCAGCATAGATTGCTCTTAATGATAGACTATTGTAATTAGTCTTTTATAGAAACTGTAATCATTTTATCAAGAAAATGGTTCATATTGTGATTAAAAAGAAACAGTTAAGATGTCCAACAACATTCAAGAGCCACACACACACGTGCGCATGTGCACACACATGTACAGTAAAAATGAGCAGACCAGAGGAGTCAGAAGTTGAATAAAAACAAGGCTGTTTTCAGCACACGTTTTACATTCTGCCTTGTAAACAAATTGCACATTGTATTTTTTTGACACCTTACATACTTTATTATTGTTTCTAATTTAGCTTTTAAACAGCTGACCTATGTTCATTAAAGAGTAACTAAACCCCAAAATAACATTTTTTTTGTTAATTAACTGTACAATTGGGTCTTCACAAATGCAACTTTTCTGTTTCTGTGCATTTTTGACATGTTTGTGTAAACTTGATTAAATCTAGAATCTAGGTCTAAAAATGTCTCAGTGCTGCCCCCTGTGGCAGAACAGCAGTTACTGCATTTTAAACTTGTGATTGACTGGGGCTGGTACAATTTCACGTCATCAGTACAGACTCCTCCCACTCCCCCATCCCTCCCGGGATGGAAGGTCCCCACACTTGGCCATGACACTCTGCGCCTCCTGGCAACGCCCACTTTCATAGCATATTTCAAATCTTGACTAGGGGTGAAGTTACATGTTCTGATAGTGTGCAGTCCCTCTTCAATGTCTGTGTTGCTATGGTAACCTAAGGACTAGAAGGTCAACCACTTAGTAAAGTACATTTTAGTCCCTACAACTTAATGAATGTGCACTGAAATTAAACAAAGCACAACAAAGAAAATAAAAGACTGTTATACCTTAACATTGTATTAAATGGGAATGTTTACACAACATGTCAATCATTACCTTACATAATTTCTTCACCTAAGTATTTCAATAATGTGCCTTTATTGTTGCCATACATCTAAACGCCCTCACCCACCACCACCAATTTAAAAACATCAAGTGTGAGTATGTAGGCAAGACTTTCTCACATCCCAGCAGTGGAGCACCCATGGGGTGGCTGGGGGGGGGGGGGGGGGGGGGGGGGGGGTGGCAAGCCCTGGAAAATTACTGGGCTCCCAAGGGAAGGACAATTCAATGTACAGCTACAGGCTAAACTCTTGCAGAGTTACCACTGGGATTAATTTGGTGTGCCACCCTAAACCTCACTGAAAAAAGTCTGGTGGCGCCACTGCATCCCAAATGCACTAATTCTGATTTCAAAAATCCAACAAGGCTGCGCCGGTAAATGGGATTATGTTGCTTTGCTTTACAACATCTAAAGAAGGCAGAGACACCTGGGCTAGGCAATGTTTTTTTTAACACAACAGAATCTAAAAATATGTCAAGTAGTTGTGAGCAAACTATAAACTCACGAGACACTTTTCAGCTCAAACATTGGAAAACTTCTAAAAGAAAAGAGTTGAGTAAACTCAAAGCTGCCTTTCCGTGATTTTGGCCTCAGAGGAGTTGGTCTCCTGAGGAGCATGACATCCTGTCACCACTGCTACCCTCAGCATTATGCATGAACCCCACTTTAATTTAAATCCCCCCACAGAGAAACTCGACATTGCTGGAGAGTTTTCTCCCCCTCCCACGCCCAAGAGTTTCCCAGACAGATAGGGAAGACACTTTGTATGAATTAATCAAACAAAAACAAAAATATATAATAATAACACTTGCACTGAAATGCAGCAGAAAAAAAATTGGCTCTGACATGTCTTGATTACAACATTTATTTAATTTTATTGACGTCTCTCCTGTAAACAAACTAAATAATTTTGAGTTTTGCTCGACTGAATATTTCTCTCTCACAACTTCTTGTTTTTGACTCCCCTGCATGGATATCAGAGGTTTCCTCGTCGATATGATGGTGACTTTAATGATGATTGGTGAAGCTGAACACCGATCAAAGTCTAACTATTGAAATAATCACAACTTGCTGATATGCAAATCTCTTTTGCACAAACAGCACTATCTGTGTGTCTCAACATATGTGCAGCCTCAGAGAATATTCAGTTGCACACTGCATCAAATACACTCCTTTTATAGAGCAGAAGAAATAAAATAGATGTCTCTGAAGAGACATCAGAGCTATAATCCACAGTGATGTTGGATCATTATTGGTAGTTTGTGAAGGATGAGGACTTAAAGGAGAGAAGTGGAAGGGATCAAGATGATCAGGAGATCAGCATTTAGAGAAATTAAAACCTGAACACAGATGGGTTATAAATTAATTGAATTTGCATTAATAAGTCAATGCACCAAGAAGAATGGCTGCTTAAAGAGACACGCTGAGTACATTTCATTTAAAACTATTAGCATAATATTGGTTTACACAGTAAAAACTTCTGAACATAAAAAAGAATATTAACTCCCTTTAAAAATGTAATTGTGTCCAAACACAGTTCAAAACACATCTGTTCAATAAGGCTTACAGTAGTCCCTTGCTATAACGCGGTTCAGCCTTCGCAGATTTGCTGTTTCAGCTATTTTTTCTTTCTGTCAATAAATAAAAGATGATTGATGATGACTGACATTAACAAAAATCCAATCAGAAAAAGGAAAAGATAGGCAAACAGAAAAAGGAACTCATCAGCAATTGGGAGAGGGGGGCTGAAAGAGAAAAGAACCAATCGGTGTCCAGATGCAGCCGCCGTTGGAACAAGCTAGCTGTAACCATATATGTCGGTAACAGAGTAACAAATTATGTCTAAAACAAGAAAACATCCGCAGCTGAGAAGAAAACCATTGGATGTGACCATCTGAAAAGTCTTTGCTTGATGTCCACATTCAAGGTTTCTCCTGGTTGTAAAAGTTACAGTGGTAGCAGGGTAGGGGCAGCAGAGGAGTGGAATGCTGGACCCAAACCACCCGGACGCGCGGAGTGGCACATCTGCTTGTTTTATTGTTTTGGTGGTGCTGCTATGGCCGTAATATAGTCAGCTTTCGGTGTTCTAGCTGTATTTTTTGAGGGAAAACATTTAGGCAGCTCACTTTAGGAAATTATTTAAAGGAAATCTATGAACATTGGTTTTTAGAAGGGTAGGCTACACTGAAAAAAAAGTTTTGTTGTCTCATAAACTAAATTGATTTTGTGTAAGAGAAATGTGTTTCATTCAGTAAAAAGTCAAAAACTTTATTTACATTCTGTCTGCTTTGCATCCATGCAAGGAATATATCTTCACCATCATCGTTCTTTATAACTTTTTTTTTACCTATCACAAGATGACCAGAGTAGTGCTATACACTACAAAAACATATTTAAATGCAGTAAAATAACAGCTAAAAAGCCAGAGGAAAACAATAAGATACTACAGCTAAAACACAAAGTTAAATTGTCATAGCAAGAAAATCATAAACAACACTGATGTCAATGATTGGGAGATTTTATTTTCATTCATAAATACTTATAAAAAACTATTTTTGTTACACACTTAAATAATATTCTACTATGGCCCAAAAATGTTGGTTTTATTTAGAAAAATGTTATAGTATCCAATAAATATGTAAAACTTAAAAAAAAAGAGATTTAAAACACTTTATGATTCAACCTCATTGAATAAGTTAAACAAACTCGTTTACAGAAAAGGTCTGCTGTTACTCAAATGTTAATAAATATACTCAAAAGAAGATATGACCAACTACTAAATTGTGATTTTACATTTACTAGAGAATACTGGCGGAATCAAGAGAAATCACATTTTTCTGAATAAAATTAAATAAAAATCTGTCATTAAAATGCATTCATCATTATTTAAAAAAAATACAAACTTCTAAGGTGTTCTGTATAATCTGCAAAAGGAAAGACATTTTTAAATTGGAACGTTTTCATATTATTTTCTTTGTTTCTACATCAAAATATTTAAAACAAAATTTGTGGTTAAATGTTTTTTTTAATGAAGCTTCATATTAACAGAGACAAGCTTAAATTCAGTGCTGTCCAAAAATATATTTCATTATATGTATCCTTGATCTCAGTCGATCCCATTTCTTATATAAATAAATAAATAAATAAATAAATAAATAAATAAATAAATAAAAGTTTGAACCATACATGGGTCTTTTTCATTTTTCTGGCCTCTGTGCTCTGTTAGTTTGGCCATTTCTGTTTTATTCTCTCCCTGTTTATTCAAATGAAAGTGAATTGCTCTTTTGTTATGTAATGGGACTTTTACTGACTTGATTTAAGGTTGAAGAATGTGACATTTCTTTTGCATCTCAGGGACAATCTGTGTTATTTTTGCTCAGATTGTTCCAGAGCTTTGCTTGAACCAATATGCTGCCAAACATAAATGTACACTCACCTAAAGGATTATTAGGAACACCATACTAATACGGTGTTTGACCCCCTTTCACCTTCAGAACTGCCTTAATTCTACGTGGCATTGATTCAACAAGGTGCTGAATGCATTCTTTAGACATGTTGGCCCATATTTATAGGATAGCGTCTTGCAGTTGATGGAGATTTGTGGGATGCACATCCAGGGCACGAAGGTGCCATTCCACCACATCCAGAAGATGCTCTATCAGGTTGAGATCTGGTGACTGTGGGACCATTGTAGTACAGTGAACTCATTGTCATGTTCAAGAGACCATTTAGAAATTATTGGAGCTCTATGACATGGTGCATTATCCTGCTGGAAGTAGCCATCAGAGGATAGGTACATGGTGGTCATGAAAGGATGGACATGGTCAGAAACAATGCTCAGGTAGACCGTGGCATTTAAATGATGCCCAATTGGCACGAAGGGGCCTAAAGTGTGCCAACAAAACATCCCCCACACCATTACACCACCACCACCAGCCTGCACAGTGGTAACAAAGCAGGATGGATCCATGTTCTCATTCTGTTTACGCCAAATTCTGACTCCACCATTTGAATGTCTCAACAGAAATTGAGACGCATCAGACCAGACAACATTTTTCCAGTGTTTAACTGTCCAATTTTGGTGAGCTTGTGCAAATTGTAGCCTCTTTTTCCTATTTGTAGTGGAGTTGAGTGGTACCCGGTGGGGTCTTCTGCTGTTATAGCCCATCCGCCTCAAGGCTGTGCGTGTTGTGGCTTCACAAATGCTTTGCTGCAATCCTCGGTTGTAACGAGTGCTTATTTCAGTCAAAGTTGCTCTTTTATTACCTTGAATCAGTCGGCCCATTCTCCTTTGACCTGTAGCATCAACAAGGCATTTTCGCCCACAGGACTGCCGCATTCTGGATCTTTTTCCTTTTTCACACCATTCTTTGTAAACCCTAGAAATGGTTGTGCGTGAAAATCCCAGTAACTGAGCAAATTGTGAAATACTACCCATCGGCCCGTTTGTCACCAACAACCATGCCACGCTCAGAATTGCTTAAATTACCTTTCTTTCCCATTCTGCCATTCAGTTTGGAGTTCAGGAGATTGTCTTGACCAGGACCACACCCCTAAATGAATTGAAGCAACTGCCATGTGATTGGTTGATTAGATAATTGCATTAAGGAGAAGTTGAACAGGTGTTCCTGATAAACCTTTAGGTAAGTGTACGTTTGTCAGGTTAAACCTGCAAATGAGCTGCTGTTCCTCAAAGGCAGTGTGAACACTGAATATTATTCGCAGCTCATTCAAGGACAAAAGGATTTCTTTGTCCTCAATAAGTTTAAACTAGAAAACAGCCTCTGTGCAATGTTTTATTTCTTTTGTTTGGGCTTCAAGTGCAGCCTGTGTTTTACCAGCTACTGTGATTTATGAGGGTGTACATACTGTTGAGGCTGCTGGACTCAGTTGGACATCCTGTTTTGATGTTGTGTTAGATAAAAGTCAAAAGAAACTCCACAAAACAAGCTGTAGCAGTTAGAAAAAAAAGCCCTTCTGAGCAGCTGTGTGTTCCACCTTGATCCTATTATCATGTTCAGAGATTAAAACCAAACAGTAAAAAGGAAAAGTAGCATGTAGCTTATTGGAAAAGTCAAAATAGTGCTAAGGTCTCATAATGTCACACATGACTTTATGACATACTATGATAAAATGCTGATGGTCTTCTTTCGATTAGTTCAAAATGTCTAAATTATTTTGCTGTTTTCAGTAAACCTGCCATTAAAAAACTACAGTAAGATGTTGATTGTCTGACTGAGAAAACATCCAAATCTGTTGTTTCATATTGCCTCCCCATGAAGCTGAAATGAAGTCATCTTCATCTGTTACCTAAATGACAGCAGTTGGACTGACTTTTTACCCTATTATGGTCGCTAGAATGATGTGGTTTTATCAGCTCGTGGATTTGTTTGTCAGTTTTTCTTTGATATTGTAACTGAAGGTTATGAGTGTGTGCACATTAGACAGAAATGCTAAATGCAAGGCTATCTGGTTTATTGAGTCTGACTAGTATCTTTATTCTGACTGCATCAATTTCACATAACAAACATTTCTTTGCAAACCTTTTACAATAAGAGCCTTGGGCAAATGCAGGGCGTGTTCAACTGGAAAATAAAACTCAACATTTGAAAGTCATTAAAATTATACAAAAAAACTAAAAACAAATTCAAAGCTGGATGTTAGTTTTATGCAGACTTTAATCAGCCTGCTATATTTGATCGTTTATTAGATGAGTACAGTGGCCCATTTAAAAGCAACAACACAACTATAACTCATTTTAAACCAGGACCATGGGGCTTTACAGTGGTGTTCTAAGTTCAGGTCCTGAATGCTATTGTCTCTTATTTGCTTAAAGGGGACATACAGCTTTTATTCTTCAGTTATAATCATAAGGTTGATACAAAAAATATGAATATGGTGCTCTGCGCATCATCCACTACTCTTCACCGGTGCTCAGCACAGCTGGAGGACAGTCAATGATCAAAACAGGGGAGCTGGAGCACTCAGGCAAGTAAATGTTTATGAAGTACTTTGAGTGAAACCCCTCACACATAAAGAGATGTCAACAGTTTTATTCTAGACATATTTAATATCTTCCAGAATGAGCCACTTCCGGGCTCTGTCACTTTAAGAAAACAAGCTGCAAAAAGCTGAAAAGCCCTGATATTTGGGAGGGGCTCAGACTAAAGCTGCTGCTCCAGCAGCTCTCTGCACGTCAGAGCTGGTTCCATTCTGCTTTTACTGTTTGTGACATCACAAACAGGGACTTTCTGAAACTGGTTTGGTTCCTGAAACCAAACACTGACAGAAAACAGATGTTTTTTTTTTTCCTTTGGAGTGTTTATAGAGTCAGTAGAGGCCCACATGGCAACAACACAAAAGAATGCCAAAAGTGAGTTTTGCATAATATGTCCCCTTTAAGCTTTGGCGTAGTAATGCTATTACCATAACTTCCATTTTAGCAAACGTTCTAGTTGACTACAACTTCCATTATATGCCATTTTATTTTGGTACTTATTCTAACCTGCTGTAATGTTACTCTGAATGAAGTTGTTGTGGTTTATGTGCTTCGTTGAACTTTCTGGGCAATCATGAATGGGTGACAAACCATAGACTTAAATACTTAAACACGCCATTGGGCCCTGGAGAGTAACTCTGGGTTGCTCACTCTCCAAACTCCCAGATTGAGTAACTGCTCGGTTAATTTTTTTTGTCTGTTTGTTTTTTCAAGCCTACTTGTTGGGATTTTACATTTAAATTTATTTTAGATATATTTTGTTTAATTACATTTATATTTTAATTATCATGCCATAGTATATGTCTGATTTGTGGAAAAAAGCATAATATAATGGGTTTTTTAGTTGGGTAAACGCCTTCCTCAGTAGAAATAAATGCACTGGGGGCCATCTAAGAAGGCGGTCAGCTGCTGCACCAGCTCCAATAGCCAGCGCCAGTCCACGTCATGTCTACGTATATGTTGTATAGTTTCCTCAGCTCACAGAAACCGGCCTTGCTTCAGAAACACATGCAGGAACCAGTTTGTATTGATTGTCTCACCCATGGATGCTGCTGTTGCTGCTCTATTGGCCCTGAGTTGTGGGACCGCATTGTGCTCGACCATCCAGCCGGCCAGCTAGTCAGTCACCCTGTAAGCTATTTCATCAACCTGCCTCCCAATCGGTCGACCAGCACTAAGCCTGTCAGCCAGTTATGCGGTCAGTTAGTCAACTGACCTCAGAGCCAATCAGTCAGTGAGCCAGTCAGTCAGGAGAGCAGCCAATTAGTGAAACCCTCCAGCTGGTCACTGGTGAGCGGAGATGTTTCTAAAAAACACGGTAAAGGCGATCTAGAATAACTGATGCATGGAAAGAAATGAACCATTAGCTCACCGCTGTGCTTGTTGAAAGCAAGGATTTACGTGTGACTAGTCATAGTTAGCGTTTGTAAACAGACAGGAAGGCAGAGGGGAAGTAGACACAAATAACAAAAAATAAATAAAAAGGGAAGAAAAGTGATGCCTGAGTTACATTTGTTTTATTTAGTTTGACAGTTTGTTTACAATACTGACTTGTTTTTGGTGACATCAGATGATTATTCATTTAGAGCTGACTGCAATTTGGACCACCAAGTCTGTTTAATTATACACATTGAACAGAACTGTTTTGGCACCACGTGGACTGTAAAGGCTGAGTATAGCATCCCAGCCATGGAAGCCACACCACATCTGGTTGCGGAGGTTGCCGGGGACCAGCTGAATCATACATGTTATGTTTTCTTTTAAAGAGTAGAATCACTTTGCAGGCTGTCACAAGTGCGCTCCATTAACACAGTCCCAAATTAACTCAGCTAAGTTTCGTTGTTAGTGAGATGTTTTCTGTTTCCTCCACTGGGCTTCGTATCTTTTGGTGGCATCTCGTTTCTGACGCACCCAGACTAAGTAATCCAAGGGCAGTGGGTTCAGTGACACGAGGGGAGAAACACAACACACAAGGACGTTTTGTTGACATTTAGATTCATCTCACGATGAAACAAAAGGCAGCAGTTTCGCTTTGTTTCATCACTCGAATGAGATAAAACACAAACGTATAGATAAATAATTGATGGCATTCAAACCGTATTTAATATGATAAAGTATTTTTATTATGTTAACTTTCAATCAATCAATCAATCAATCAATTAATCAATCAAAGCTTTATTTATAAATCGCCTTCCGCAACCCTGTCAGGAAGCCCATGGCGCTGAACATTTGAGACAGACAAAAAACAAAACTCATCTGTTCCACATAAAAAACATGAAAAGGAGATGACAAACTTTTCCAAGGGAAGGTTGAAGTCTTTTGAAATGCTTCTTTGAAGCAGTGATGTGTACTTGACACCCTACCTGTTTTAGATAACCCTTTGAACAACCTCAGTTTGGGGGAAACAAAGATTCATTATGCCTAGAAAGATGAGCCACTGGCTAGGCCGAGTTGGGCCATTTACAAAGTGCTTCTTGCAAATACTATTTTCTAAACTTTATAGCAACACATGTAAAATGAATTGTTAATTTAACCCTTTAAGGCCGGCGGGAGCGCCGGCGCACCCATTTGCATATCTGTGTTCAAATGATTGTAGAACTGAAACTATATAAGATAGAGCATATTATGTTTTGCATATTAAACCGGAGGAGTTACACTTATATTTCACACACTGAACATGTCCCAAAGCGCTGCGTATTTCTGCTAATGAGTTTGCAAAAAAACAACCAAAATGTGCAAATAAGAAAAGCGTTTTCATTCAGATATAAACGCTGTGTCTTTCTCATCTGCAGCTCACACGGCTTCACACACTAGAATAAACGTCATCACGTTGTCAACGTGAACAGTCACATGATCGTCACTCACCCAATCACCTGCTTTGATGTCATTTTCCCGCAAATTGTATTTCTTTGTAGTCCCCGTCTTTTGGATTTTTCTTGTGCTTTTTCGCAATACTATGTTTAGACAAACACATCCTACACACATCACACACCCACTACAAACTCCCGACACACACCACTACGAAAGTTTTGATGACTCACGGAGCCGCCAAACGGTACATCTTCCCTCCTCGAAGTGGTTGACGCCATTACAGCGCCAGAGGATGTTTAAGTTTCACTTTCACTTTCCTCACGTATACATTCATGCAATATTCTTTATTATTGTTATTATTAGTGAGAGAAAAGGAAAACTATATACTACTGAAAAATTTGCTACAAATATTCAACATTATTATGTTAAGACTCCTGCAGATTATTATTACTTTTGTTTTCATTTTTTTTTTACAGTTTATATAAATGAGTGTATCTCAGAAATAATTTAATGGAAGCACTTAATACATTTGTGGTTGTTTGAAAGGATTGTGTGAAACTTTTTTCTGGACAATTTTGAGGGATAAAGCTGTGGCATTTCTGTATAATGAAAAATATGTGTAAAAACAAAAATACGATTTTCAATTTCTGAATAGATAGTTGCAATTTTAGTAAAATAGTTTGTTGCTGTAAACATTGTACATTTATATAATAAAAATTTAGAATGTAAGGGTTGTATTGATGTATTGAAAGTTGAAATACTCCAAAAAATGGCACCACAGCATGTAAAAATGTCAATATAAGTTCTGGCGAACTTGTTCTATGGCAGGTCTTAAAAGGTTAAATGAGTTATTTGGTCCTTTGCTGTGTAGACTAGCTTCAGAGATAGCCATTGGAGCATTTCCATTGGGAATATGATTGTCAAACAAAAGGTCAGACTTTGTAAGTTAATACTTTTCAACTCATGTTAGATCACAACTACTTTGTTTCTCCAAGTTGAAGTGGCATCCACCACAATTTTTCTACTTGTTACACAAGTAGAAAAACATGCATTTTATTTGAAGGTGTGGGTCACTGCAAACCCACGTTTTAATGAACATTTCTGATTTTAATTAATCACTCTGAATTTCCATGCAGTTTACACCTATCTCCTGCATTAGCCTCTGATAGAAAATCGATGGGGAAACTCTAGGATTTTAAAGTCCAACAGATCTATGTTACACTGTCACTAAATGTTCATGAACATCTGGACGGATGACAGGGAAGGCTGTTATTAGTTTAGCATTGAAGAGCGCAGATAATGTCTTGTCTAGTAGAAACTAACCACTAGCATTAGCAACTTCACCACGCAGCAGGAGCTTGTCCAGGATGTGCTATATGTGGAAATAAAACATCCAGCTGCAAGTCAGTGGTAGTGTTGCATTGCTGTTATCCAGTGCAAGGTGAGATGTTCAAATATCAGGAAATAAGACTCCAAAACCTGACGTCTGAAGCTCAGCTTTGATGTGGGTAGCTTAAGGTCCTAGAAATGGTGCACCGGTATATTTTTTCCTCCCAAGAATGACTTACAAGGCATTAATTCCTACTAAAGAACCATTGCAAATGTACTGATTAAACAAGTCAACTACTCCTTTAATTTACCTTCTTTGAATATTCTTAATATATCTTTGTTTTACAGGAAATGCTTTTTTTCTCTTTAAAGGGGCATTACGGAAGTTTGACAGCCAAAACATGTATAGAAATAATAAATTTCTTCTTCATACATTCTCCTGCAACGCCCTGGTCCTGTAGAATGAGCCCTGGCATTTTTACTGTGATTGCCTATTTTTCTGTAAAATCACAGAAAAAGAGAGCTGCTCGGGTCGAGCAGGCTGCTTCATGCGCATTCACGCTCAGGCATAGCCCGTAGCATTTGCTATCTGTAGCTTTAGCAGCAGAGAGTGAGGTAGTGCCAACTCAGCGACTTTGTCGCTGTTCCTAATGCCTAGTGATGAACCTAGCTACATTTCTGAGGACCCTTAGCTATGCGCGCCTCGTGCACGAGCCTACTATTGAAGCTGCTGTTACGCTTTTGGCCTGAGGGGGCAATCGCAAGCATAAAAATTAAAAACTCTGTAAAGTCCCTTTAAAACAAACAGCAGAACAAGAGTGACTCTATACAGTAGTTTATATTATGTGATGTAGAATGAATGAGAATGGATTGACACTAATAAAATCCAGAGTAATCAGACAACAGAAAAAAGTATCTGTAAAATCTCATGTTGTAATCCCTATAGAAGCTTGGACATCAAACCTGGCACGACTTATAAGAAGAGCAAGGAAATGTAAGCAAGCCAAAACAAGGCATCAGTCCAAAGGGCGATTCTGCACAGCAGCCTAATATTGTGTCCAGATGGTCAGGCCTTATTATGAAATGTGTACATGTTTCTGTAATGAGCATCGTGACCATAAGTCCTGGATGAGACACACACACTTGTGTGTTTTTAATAAATTATCTGAACTGTGCCTTTGAAGATGTTTTACTTACTAACTAAAACAGGGAAATTGAACTTATGCTGTTTGGCTCACTGCAACAGCCTGCTTTATAACGAAATCTAACGAACAAAATTATGAAAAATATAATAACATAATAAAGCATCCAGCCACACTGCAACAGCTGCGTAGTTTTAAAATCACGCCATGTATGAGTAACCACAAGAACCTTTCATTTTCTTTCCAGTAAATGAAGAAGTTAGATTAAAACTTGAGAATTTAAATTTTTCATTCAGTCGTTGTTTAGTATTAGACTGTAAGCAGAATTATTTGCACACATCAGATCTATGACAGTGATCAAAAGGTTTTAGCTTTCCAAAACAGCAGAAAAACACATTTTAACACTTCTGAAGCTTTTTAGGCCAATAATAGATGAATGGATTTTTATGTTGGTTTTGTTGGGTTTTAAAAGCTGAAATGAAACGAAACCATTTTAATCACAAATACTCCCGCATCCCTCCAAATTTTGCAAATCATCTTTATTTTATTTTATTAAAATAAAATTACAAACCCGACATTAGTCCTTTCGTCTATTCAGGCCATTTACTCTAACAGCTTACTGACATATAAATGCACTTCTGCGCCCCGCTTATGAATGCTGTGGATGTAAGCTGCCTTTTGGCTGTAATAATTTATTTAAATACTCAAGTGAAAATCATTTTAATCATTATGGGTGCAAAAATTGTGAAATTTGACAGTAACAAGGAACAATTGACACACACTGATACAAATTTCTACTCTAAAGTAAAGTCTAGCTATCACTGCGCTGTCTCTACAGTGAATTTTACAGAGTTGGCTTTGATTTCCTGCAGGATCATTGATGGATGGCTGAAATTTATGCTTTAATTTACTGGTGCTCATGGTTTGAAAGGAGTTCAAAAGGGATTTCTCTCCAAAATCCACTCGGGGGACATATATGCAAATTATAAAATTTAATTTCCACGTGTTGTTTAATAATTGCACTTGAAAACGTTCTGACACAAAGGAGACATTGATCCCAGTTAAATGACTGCACATAGGCTACTTCACTTAGGGATTATTGTTTCTCAGTTCTTTTACCCGCTTACAATTATTGATATTGAGCACAAAGGAGAAAGGGGAGGATCCCTTGGGCAGTTTTTGTAATAATGGAAGTTGATTATCCTTCAACTCCTACATTACACAACAGAAGTTGAGTACACCCCCGTGCAATAATCACTTGAATGTCAAATGGTGCGGATCTCACCTCTCAATTACGACATGGTTTCCAAGTTTACAAGAAGATTCTTGTGAACGATCGAAAAAGAAACTTATAGTTTAGAAGACCTATGAGAAAAATTACTGACCATTTGTTTGTATTTGTTGATGCATTTCACTAGCAGTGCACACGATTGAATGTATGTAAAAGAACATGTATGTGAGATGTAACTAACAAATACATGATAGGTATAAAAAACATGTTAACTCCAGGTTGTTTTCAGTAGTTGACCTATGATCTGTCCGTCCATTTGCATCATCAGTAAACACACAAGAAACATGTACAACTCAATAGAAGCAAATTCACATGTGGAGATGAGACCAGCAGGGACTGGAAAAGCAAATGATCAATACACACAGCTGCACTGTTAAAAACACCACAAAGAATGGCCTACTTTTGCAGTCTAGCACTGAGCTGCACATCAATTCAATTCAATTCAATTCAATTCAATTCAAAGATACTTTATTAATCCCAGAGGGAAATTCGAGGCATGTGGCTCAGATTTGTGTCAAAGATGTTCAGTGGAAATGTGAGAACCAGTAAAAAAATAGGAAAGATGGAAGAATCTCAGCTTCTATAAATCTTATACAAATATATGAAGCTATACAAGACTATCATTATTATTTGAATTTCAATAGTATCCACAGTAAGATTGCTGTAAAACAGACCAAAACAAAGCATGGTGGAGGCAATTTATGTTATGGGATGGCACTAATGTATAGCCTAGAAATCTAGACAGATCATAACCATAGAAAAAAGATTTTGTTCTGCAGGTCAGTCTAGCCACACTTCATTGTAGCCTCAGCAGGTCTACCATTGGACAAATAACTGTGTCTGGACAGTCACAGCGCTTCATGGTTGTAGACTGACATAGAGCGGGCTTAGTGCCAGAGCTGCAGTGGAGAAAAACTTCAAAGATGTCGTCTCAGAAACTGTGCTCCTTTGATTTTGGCATCAACTTTGGACAATTTAGATTTAGGATTTTCTTTGCGACATGAACAGATAGAGGTACTTTAGTCCTCTATTCAGAAAAAGGATGCATCATTTTCTTCGGTGTATGGTGGACTACCCCAGTGACATGAATATGTAGATGTGCCAGGTACCGGAGAGCATAAGTGCATCGCCACCATATTTGGGTGGGTTCCTCACTCTCCAACCCCAACTCAAATCCACCCGGGGGGGCAACTATGGCTGTTTTTGTGCAGCCTACTGTTACAACAACCGGTGCACTTTTGAAAACAGATCACGTGGGGTTATATTGACTATTCTAGCCCACCTGTTGGGAATTTATATTTTTATTTATTTTATTTTATTATATTTATATTCTAACTATCATACCATATGTCTGATTTCGTGAAGAATCATAATAAAATGTCTTTTTTAGTTAGTAGAAATAAATGCATTGGGGACAAATGGAGACCCATCCAAGATGGAGGCCCCCTGCTATGCCAGCTCCAATAGGCTGTCTGTGGACCTTCTTGGCTGATTTCAGTAGCGATGAATAAATTACATTGTTTGGTGCTCTGATTGGTCCAATGGCGCCTGGAGACAGTTTGAAAGACAAGCGTAGATTCCGCCTCATGACCAAGCTCTGTCTATGGGTCGTGACCAGACTATATATTCACATATATAGGATGGCTTACCAGGCTAATGAAGATGTAGATTGAGAATCAATTTGGAAATGTTATTCCAAATACTTGCTGATTTATCAAAATGACTCCCAGAAGTCAAATGTATTAGCATAATATTGATACAAGGAGAGTCTAAATTTCAGGTGTGATTCTTGAGATGCAGAGAAAATTTGGGTTATGGCAAGTGTTTCCTTTGAAAGCAATACAACAGCTCAGAGGAATCAAGGTGTTGAGAGAAGGATAGATAAACGCTATCCCTCCAGCAAATAAATAAATAAATAAAAAACCTTCAAGCATGGCAGAACATCTCTCCTGATACATAAAGGTGTAGATGGTGTAAAAGTGAGCCTGTCAAATTGATATTTAATTTGGATAAGTCTTGAGTCGGATGGTTGGAAGTCACAGGGGAGGCTCACGGTTTTCTGAACCAAACGGGACTTCTTGAGTTTTGTGCCACTGGAGTGAGAAGCCTCATTAAAAGAAATTAATCTACTGTAGAAGAACAGTGGGGTCTCTAATCTTTCTCATACCAACCCCCTCCACACACACACATAGTCGCAAGCGCGCGCGCGTGCGTGCGTGTGTGTGTGTGTGTGTGTGTGTGTGTGTGTGTGTGTGTGTGTGTGTGTGTGTGTGTGTGTGTGTGTGTGTGTGTAAGACAGATAAGGAAATGAAGGGATTGAGAAAGAGAAAAGAATAATTGTCATTTAGATAGGTGGAGATTAAGTGCAACACAAGTGATTCTATTTGTGAGTTTGTGTTTGTTTATCTTCTGTTTTGCAAATTTGATTTTTATAATTTCATGTAGCCATTGTTGATAAGACAAACACACAAAGGGGCGATGAGAAATGTTGGAAGATGTGCCAGTTCTTTTTAGCATGTGCCCGTGTGATTGTGCAGGTTCGCCCATGTGCACACACTTTTCACTCATTGTTTCAAAACGCCTAACAAAGCTATGGGGAGGAAGGAGAATAACCAGCTATTTATCAAAATCTTCCATATGCTAACAGCTTAGGCTAGACATTAAATTACTGGGTCAATGTTCACAGTGAAATGCTATATGTGCTTTTGAAATGTCTGAATGCATTCCTCTGGTATTAACTTGCAGATACAGGAAAAGACAGAGGAGGATAAATACAGTGAGTGGGTGGAGAAAGACAGAAGAAATGTGAATGAAACCTAAGATCATGTATCTACAGAGATTATTTCCCCCCAAACAATCGCGGTTTATGCTTCTAGCTTAAAAAATTCCAAGTTGAATCAAACAGAATGCCACGGGGGCTTTTCTCAAGATTTGCAACGGAAATGACGAGCATTGGTTGTTTACGTTCAATACTTTGCACTTCAAAAATGCCTCATTTTGATGTTGAAACATTACAAAAAAACACGCTCTGCTTTCCAGACATCTTAAAGCCTTTGACTTGATCGGTGCGGACTGGAAATGGAAGGGGAACGCGGAGCTGAATAAAAAAGCTCCACTTAAGGAGTGGGGTTAATCAGAATGATTTTCCTGCAAGTTTTTGTGGGCTTTAGGAGGAAAAACAGAAAGAAAACAACCCACATTCAAACCCAAACACCCTCCAAAAAAACAAAGGAGTCTTCCAAAAGCATTTTGTGTGTTTGTGCTAAAGTTTCATTTAATTGTTTCTGTGGTTTATGAGTAAAAGGGACAAACAACCTTTTTACAAGAAAATAAGGCTGGGCAATGTATCGTTATCAACATTTCTGACTTTTATCAAGATAATTTTTCCCATGTCAATAAATTAGATAATAAAAAAAATGAAAATATGTGTGCCTGTAAGAAACTGTACCACTTTGAGTCACGTAAAAATATGACACAATGTAACATATGCAACAGCCCAATCTAGCAGATAACTTTTGTTTCTGCTCATACCTGTAGTCATCGTCCATTTATCGTTATCGAGGTGAAATCCTCAATATATCATGATGTTGATTTTAGGCCATATCCCCTAGCCCTACAAGAAAATGTTGCATCTTCTAACGAAGCACTAACATATGTACATGTACACTATGAAGATGTGATCCTAGTCTGACTATAATCTAAAGTGAGCCCAAACAACAAAGGTGCGGAAAACTGAAAAACTATTATTTCTGATTATAATCAGTCACTCTGAGTTTTTCATGCAGACTGAACATGAAAATAGTCTCCTACACCTATCTCCTGCATTAGCTTCTGATAGAAAATAGACAGTGTAACTCTAGGATTTGAATAGTCTGACAGATCTACGTCACACTGTCACTTAACTAATTCGCTGCCAGCGTTTCTCGCCGTTTTTACAGTTTTTTTAAGAGTCACAGAACATTGTGCGCTAGGATGATATTAATGCCAAAACCATCAAAACAAAGGGGAGAGTCACCTCTTACATTAGGAAGGATCCGTGTGTTTCAAACGTTATCCGTTCTTTCATAATCCGTTGTCAGACTGATCGGCAGACGCTTTTCCGTTTCACGCCTCACTTTTGTTTTTTACAGGAACGGCCCAAAATGATCTCCTAACACATGGATGTTCTGCTTCCTGATCATGTGACGTGTGATGTATGCAGATGAAGATCGGCTTTAAAGCTGAGATGTTTGTTCTCTCAGCGCGGGGTCTCGTTCCGACGCCCAAACAGTAAAAAAAATGCAAATAACGACTTTAGTCGTCATTGGCAGTGAACGGTTGGATCTAAAATGATGACTTTAGTCTTCAATGGCAGTGAATGAGTTAACATTCATGGACTCACCCATCTTGACTCATGATGAGGAAAGATATTGTTGGTTTAGCATCCAGGAAACAGCAGAGAATGTCTCAGCTAGCAGAAACTAACAGTTAGTGTTAGCAACTCCACCACACAGCAGAACTCCTCTGGGCGTGTGTTACTTGTGGAGATAAAAGATCAAAGTTGTAAAGCAAACAGTCAGTGGTAGAGTTGCATTGATGTTAGCCAATCAGAAGTGAGATGTCCAAATATCGTGAATAAGACTCCAAATCCTGCCGTCTGAAGCTCAACTCTAATGTGGCTCATCTCTAGTTCCTGAAACAGGCGCACTGGCGTTTTATTTTAATAGGCATTCATTGCTACTAGAGACCACTGCAAATTTGTGGATTGAATGAATGTCCCACACCTTTGAGCATTATTTTATTCAATCTACTGTTAAAGTAAAACAAACAAAAACACTGAGAGTTTGTGTTGCAATATTAGAAATGTGCCTAGTTTCTAAAATGTTCATGATTTATCACACACAAAAAAAGAAAAACTAAATGGAGGAACAAAAAAGGCAAATCTTCAAATGCTTTATGAACATTATGTGTCAGATCTGTCAGTGATGGGCATCTTTTAATTGCAACTTTTACATACCATGCACATATTAAATGTCACACTCTTCAGCTCCTTCTCCTCTCACTCAAAATATCAATATTTGACAAATGTGATGTCTAGGTAGAGATATTTTTTGTTGTTTGGCGCAAATGGCCTAACTTTAATTTAAATGTTTGCACAGATTAAGTTTTTTTTTATTTATTTTTAGAGTTTAAGCATTAGTGTTAATATTTTTTATGAGGGTCAATCCTGCATGTGTTGGTATCAGTCTATATCATTATCGAAAATAAACAGTTTTACTATATCAGTTTATCTGTTAAAAAGCCAATACCGAACACCCTTAGGCCATTTGTGATGATTCTGTTGACATCAAACTAGAGAAGGTCAAACTTTTCTGCAAATCTGAATAATTCCAAAAATACAGAATACTTTTTGAATTAAACAAATATTACTAATAACATTTGCAATAATGAGTTGTACATTGAGTTTCTTTTATAAACAAGGTTTGTGATGCTGCACATTGCTTCATTTTTTTTTCTTTTGAGGTTTTGAAACCTGCAGGGTTGACGCTTAATGTTGCCAGATGTCCTTAACTTGTGTTTGCAAATCCTGAAGCTCCAAATTAATGAGGTGTAATGAGAAATACAAGAAGTGGGTGGAAAACATCAATAAAAAATGACCAATGATCAATCAAACGATCACAGGTCAAGTTTAGCAACAAAATTATTTGTTTACAAGTTTCCAAGTACGCTCGCATCAGTCTAGTTTTTCTAACAGATTAAGTTGATGTTTTCAAGAACCCAGAGAAGTGTATTTAATGGTGAAAAATGCTTGCTGTGTTTTGTTTTCACCAGCTCTCATACGGCTGTGTTTGTCATAGAAATGAATAAGCAGTCATCCCTCTATAATTGCCAGCAAGTCATCATGAAATACACCTTTCTCCTTTTAAAAATGAAAACACACATCATCCACTGACAGCTCCTCATATTTTACTCAATCATCTGTTACCCCTTGCTGCTACAATGTTTTACTGTTTTCCCTTCATGTCTGCCTGTCGGTAATCTTACAATTTCCTGTGTTCAAACTGAAAAGCTGCAAGAGTAACTAGAGTTGCTCAAGCAGGGTGTATTAAATTTGCAAGACTCTAATAAAGTTGCTTTGCAGGAACAAAACTTTCCAAAATGGACTCATTGTGTGAAACAAAGTGGTACCTGATCACAGATGTCGAACACATGTGCGCATACACGAATGCTTCCACGCACACTCAGCTAAACATCTGTTTCCTACAACTGAAGTGGTGAAGGATGCTCATTGACAAAGTGATTGATGCTGCTGCTGTCATCCTCTGACTCCTTCCATCCTTTTCTTTCTCTCTGTTTTACCTTTCAAAGCAGAACCCTCAGCAGTAATGAGCACCGGACCAGATGTCCAGTAAATTTTACAACAGTTGGCCTGTCAATCCATAAGCATATTCACACACGAGTGTACACAATTGTGGTGCACATGCACAGCTAAATTATGAAAGAAAAAGAGAGGTAAAAACCAACTTTACCTGTAAAAAGCACAAAAAGCACCACAGGGTGATGTACTAGGACCTGGAACATTTTAAAGATTTTGAATGTAGTTATAATAATCAAAATTAAACATTAACTATTATTGATAATATGCTAATTATCATAATTTATTCTCTCTCCGGTGACAAACGTTTTATTCAGAAGTAAAAATTTCAACTTTGGTTTTCATTTTACTTGTTCTTATGTTGATTTAGAGCAAAAACAAAACCATTCATTTATCTTTTTCTAGCTAAAGAGCACATAAAAATCTGTAATATTAAAAGCAAAAACAAAAATATTAAAACTTAATTAGAATAATACATCAGTCGATAAACATCTGATGGTTGTTGCACTTTCAATGCTTTACTTTTAAACCACATAAAACCATGGATGTTCATGTTTTTTTAAATAAAGCCAAACTAACGCAGAAATGAATTTTCTTTAGCTTGTACCAAACAAAACAGACATGAAATGAAGATTATTTAAACCTATGCACTATTCAAACTTGTGAAAATCATAAAGATGGGACAATGTGGGCCTAGAAAATGAACATATTAACTATAACGTGATATTACAAAGCCAATGTCACCTTCTGATTAAAGCTTGAATTTTTCTTTCATCTTTGTTTTTTATTTATTTTTATTTTTTTGTGAGAAATAGGCCCAGTGTGCTCCTTAACGAAAATCAAAAGCATTACTCATTATTAGAAATAAATATTTTGTAAGAAAATAATATATTTATTTATTTATTTATTTATTTTTTACACACCTTATTTACCTCTTGGAGGGGCATCTTCCAATCCCCATATTTCTATAACGGCTAGTAAACAATGCCAGCTTAAACTTGAAAATGCTTTGCAGGCAAAGATTTTTTTTTAAATGTGCCACAAGTCTGAAATGTAAAATAATATAAATTGTATTAAGAGGTGAAATTCACTTCATTTTACAAAACCACAAAGAAAAAGAAAAGAAAAATGCCTGCAGTTAAAAATAGGTCTAAGAAAATATCTACATAACTTTATCAATGTAATTTGATTTTTTGAACCAAACTAAAGCAGAAAACCTCCTATTCTGACTTTTGATTTGTTATTCTAACGCCTGGGTAAATGTCATATCATGCACTCATTCACAGATAAACTTGTAGCTCATGTTTCTGTCCGTCTGTCTGTGTGTGTGTGTGTGTGTGTGTGTGTGTGTGTGTGTGTGTGTGTGTGTGTGTGTGTGTGTGTGTGTGTGTGTGTCCTTTGCTCTGCCTGGTGACTGGAACTGAAACTTTAAGACAAAAAGCAGTAAAAGAGTTAATGTTGTGCATCTTTTATCTCCAGGAGTAGAACAAAACCTTCCTATGGAACAAGGAGTTTATAGGTTGAGCAGCTGAATGGCTGCCTGAATGGATGGATGGCTGATTCTCTGACTGACTGCCTGACTAGAATAGTGACTTTCCATCCGCTCGCCTCTCCCCCATCCCCTACACTGTGTGTGTCTGTCTGCTTGTCAGGCCCATTAGCTCATTAGAAAGACTGTGATTGGAATAAGAACTAAGCTAGCAGTAATCTCCAGCCTGTGACACACACACACACACACACACCAATCTGTGTCTCTCTTTGTCTGTGCTTGTCCTTTCTCAGTCTTCCTCCTGCCCATTCTATTCCATCTTGTTTTCCTTTTTGCCCTGTTGTCTCTCTTGTTCCACCCTTTCTTTCTCACTCCCCGCATGTATTTGCAGTTTCCTCTCCCGTTCTCATGAACTGGTTGTAGTTTCTTTGCTCGCACTGCTAATAAAATATCTAAGTAGTTCAGATGAGCTATCAGGATGCTAAACAGATCTGCAGAATCCCATCTATACTTCCACGCATTTGCTGCAGAAGTCTAAGTGTTCATTATACCAGATGATCACATTTATGAATTTACTGTAATTTTCTCTTGTGTAAAATTGTCCCACAAATAAGCATGTTGTTCCCACAAGTGGATGCAGCTGGTGAAATTTGGAGGCATGGCTTAATTCTGCACAGGCAAGTATCCATATACACATTATGAACATCAGTCTAATATACGCTATGAATTTTTTAAAAAGCTGCAAATTACTAAGAACAGCTGCCAGTAAAAGCTGCATGGAAGAATGTTTCCTTTCCATACTTCCAGCCATTCAAAAGTTACCCACAGTCATGACTGTAAGATGCTTAAAAAGTCATTTTATTGATGGCGTAATTACCATAAATAGTGCACTGAAAGTGAGTAGCTAAAGCCACACGCAGACTGCAGCAGGGATTGATACTGAAATATGAAGGGAGGCTTTTACTCAACACAGAGCTGGAGTCGGCAATAATTCCAAATTCACACCTTCGGTCAAGCAGCTAGCTGTGATTTAGAGGTTGTACCATCACCTACTGCACAGGAATCCACGTGGTAGCCATGTTGCCTTTGCGATGCCCTCAAGAGCATAAGATCATACTCCTCAGGGCTCCTGCAGCTCCTTGTGAAAACTTTAACCATTTAGGAAAACTTTGTGCTATAATGGACCACACACTCTATGGAGGTATAGAAGATGGACATAGTTTCCTGTAATGTTTCATCTCCTCCACCTCCTCCTTCTCTTTTGTTTTAAACTGTTTTACTTTGTATATTTCTTTCTCTCCTGTGCACTTGTTGCTCTTTCTGTCTCCATCATCCTGTCTCTTTTCCTCGTTGGCTAATGGTTCCTATGGTGACAGGTCTCTGATGTGTTCTGAACTGTTCCTATGGTAACTGACCTATAGTTGGGATGCTGCTCTCTGATTCGTGTGTCCTTTCACTAAAGTAAATGTTTGATTTTGTTCTTGTAACGTGAGACTGGAGGTGTCTGAACTCAAGAAATCACACAAATCAATCAGCTGTTGTGATGTCACGGCAGATTAAAAATATCTGAAAACTTTTTTGTGATGTAAAAGAAAACAATAAATCACAGACAAAATGGTTAAAGGGTCGGATAAAATTAACTTCAATAAATCAGCCAGTTAGGACTGATGAAGTAGATTTTCTCCTTCTTTTCTTATTGCTTCAGTAGAAAATCAGGGGAGCGTTGAATCTTTTTTTATTCCTCCACTAGTGAATAAAGAAGAAAAAGTGCTACGAAAGCTTTTGTTCACCGAAATATTATTCTGCAGCCCCTTGCAAATAAAGTACACAATGTTATCATGTAACTTTGTTAAAATGGCTAATGTGTTAGCAAACAGCTACACTTGGGGTAAATCTGGAGGACTATTAGTATCTATTAAGAGCTAGTTACTTTACGCAACACTTAAAACAGTGAAATGAGGTCCCAGAAAACTAAAATAACCTGAGACGCACCAAGTGCCCTGTGAAGAGGGGGCTGGCCTCTGATTGGTCAGCAAGTTCAAAGTTGTACAAGTGATTCTTGTGACGGTACACATGAACTCTGAACAGTTAACATAATTGCATTCATTATGAACAGTTAAAATAGTTGAAACAGAGATCTTGACTTTTTTTTTTGTCATGAACCAAGACCAACAGTTTAGCCTCATGGCACGTTGCTCCATCACACAGGAAAACGATTGTTCATCACCAAACTGTTCGGGATGGTTGGGAAGAGTTCCTCTTTAAGGATATTTGGTGGCATTAATGATTAATGGCTGTGTTCTCAGGCTAAACTCCCTTGACTGAGAAGCAACCCCACACATGAATGGTCTCAGGATGCTTTACTGTTGGTCAAACTCATCTTTTCTTCTACAGACATTTCTTCTACTGGATGTCCCAATCAATCGGGGGAGGACTCATCAGAGAAAATAAATGTACCCCAGGCCACAGCAGTCCAGTCTTTGGACCTTTTCCAGCGCATCAGTCTGTCCCTGATGCTTGTTCTCACTGATCCTTCTTGACTCTAGGCCAGACTAGAACAGTCTTCTCCTCACTGGTGCAGATGCTCTTACACCTGCCTACTGCCATTCCTGAACAAGATGGGATTGTTTTGGTGAAACTCACCCACCTTAGCTTGTGACCGCAGAAGGATGTGTTTATTCAGCGTTAGGGAGACAGCAAATGTGTCGGCCAGAAGAAGCTAACCATTAGCAACTCAACATCATGCAGGAACAGGTTCAGGCCTGTGTTGTTTGCGGAAACAAAACATCATCGTAGCATTTTTCACCCAAGAAAGAAGAGCAAACGCAGGCAGCGGAAGAGTCAAATTACTGTTACCCCTTCTTTCCACCGGAAGTGAAAGCATCACAAAACTATGAAATGGCAATTATCCGCCATTGGCCACCTTCTCAGTGGCCTAGTGGTATGAATGTCCACCCTGGGACTGGGAGATTCCGGCTTGACGCCCAGCTTGGGTTGGGGGCTTAAACCAAATAGTTCCTGAGCGCAGCCACTGCTGCAGCTCACAGCTTCCCACGGGGATTGGTTAAATGCAGAGATGTAATTTCATCCATGTGTGATGACTAATGGGACTTTGATTTTATAGTGGACGGATTCCTTTCCACTGGCAGTAAAGTGTGACGTTTTGGACGCATCCCAGAAGCACTGGGACATACATTTCAAGTATTTTTTTACACTCTATACTTCCAAAACACGTCAAACACCACAGTTTAGATCAGGCCAGACAGGAAGTCAAACACAAAAGCAGTGTTAACATCTGGAACTTTTCAAAATAAAAGTCATGTGCAGATAGAAGTATGTAACTTCCTGTTAAAACCCTTGTAGTCGAAGCAAACAAAACAGAAACTAAGCCACAGACCTTTTTTTTGGATACAAGCAACCATCTTTATCCTTGCTTGTAACTTCTGAAATCAAGCGTGTTTTTGCAAATCTAAGGTGATTTTGTGACTTTGCAGGAGCAGTGGTGTGAAATGCTTTCGCTCCCGTTTCGCATCAGAATTGTTACATTTTGGAAGGGAGCTTGAGAATAAAATGCCAATTTTGTTACACGCCGCTTCACATCCAGTGGAAAGAAGGTGTCAGCCTATCTGACATTTGCACATTAAGAATATTAATTAGTAAGATTCCAAATCCTGCCGTTTCCACCTCCCACTCCTCTGTATAACTTCTACTTCTTAAGACAGACTTAGAAGACATCATTACTAGAGACCAAGGTGTATAGTAGAGGGTAAAGGAGACCTTTAAGAGACAAGTTGAGCACTCACTGGACCTTCTTGGTAATCCTGAAGCCTTCTTCACAAATACAAGGTAAATGGGATTTACAGGGATTAAATTGACAGAGAGGACCTTTGCATCGTCGTATCACTCTCAAAATCCTGGTAGTTGTACAAACCGCCATAAAATCAGAAGGAGCGAACTTTGAAACAAACTTTGGCGACAGTATTTTCAATCAGGACACTCTTCCATGCAGCAGGTAAAAACCTTCACTTTGGATACTTTTGGGATACTCTGGATACTTTTCGATACTCTACATACATGCTCACAGGTAATTCTTCACAGACCGTCCGGCTGGCAGCGAAGCAACAGCCCAGGAGGAATTTGGAATTCAGTGCCTTGTTCAAGGGCACTTTAGAACTGTGTTGTGAACAGTCCCTTTTTTTCTTTTCATTGTAGAATACATCATCCTTTCAAAAACTTTACTTCACAAAAGACAGAGAAGAGGGCTGACAGGTAGTGCTCGTCTCACTTGTGATTCAGTGCCATGTTCAAGGGCACTTTTACCAGGCCGCCACCAACCAGGCCTATCACACAGCAGAGGGAAGAGACTTGTCAGATCAGAAAATTTAACGGGGGTCGCGTCGTACTCTAACACTGGATCTAGAGCGTCACTCTTTTGAGTAATCATGTATTGAAGTACAAGAATATGATAGAGGGCAAATGTTCGGTTCACAGATTATTTAAAATCTTTAGAAAACTGGAGGGTGACACCCTTTAAAATAACAATGATTATTTTAATTTTGAAGAAGTAAATGAGCCATAATGATAGTAGGAAAAAAGTGTTTCAAATTTACGATAAAACTTTGACCTTAGCTTCTAAATTGCCATCAAGAAAAGATGTCTGTCTTTTTTTTTGTTTGTTTGTTTGTTTTATTTCTATTTTATTAACTTTCAAATGACCAAAGCAATACACTAAGCAGTAGCTTCTGGGTTGAAAACATCCGGTCCAGTGAGGGCTGCAGAAGAATCAATAAAATGCCAGTCAGCAGAAGGGGTGGGACAAAAAATTGTCCCTAAACTTTTGTCGGACTCTGTTGAGCCGTGCGCCACCACTGGGATGTTTTCAGCAGACAGGAGCAGCTTGTTCCTGGCAATCCGAAGGCATGTCGACTGAAACAGGAGAAGATTTTTGTTTTTCCTTTCGCTCGACCGCAAAAAAGGAAACAAAAACAACAACAAAAGAGGTGAACTGGAACAGCTGGTGAGCTTGGGTAATTGGATTCAGGGTGCACTGAAATACCTTCCTTCAGATTTTAGATCGGACAAGCTGGAGGCAGGTTGACAGCTTTGGCCAACATCAGATGAATACGAGTGTGCTCATTGATTTGAACTCATTGGAAACGTAATTTGATATTTATCAATTTGTCAGTTTGCCACGATGAAAAGTGAAGATAAAGATTTATGTTTCAAACTTGAATGTGTGTGTGTGTGTGTGTGTGTGTGTGTGTGTGTGTGTGTGTGTGTGTGTGCGCGCATCCATGCACACATCTCTTTGAGCTAGCCATGATGGACTTATGATCAGTTCTGCGTGTATCCAACCTCTAACCCTTTGACAGCTGGAGCAGACTCCTGCCTTGCATCAACTCTAAACAGAATGAAGCAGTCACAGAAAATCAATAAATGGATCTTTAATCTAGTGATGCAGAGGTGTATGATGAAGCTGATTTTATTACTTTCAATTTACTGGCTGTTATATCTGTTTTCTACTCGTCTGGTTTAGTCCTTACTGACTCAGAAGGTGATTGGTTAACAAGGCTGTGAAGACGGGGTTAATGTTTGATATGCTAATTATCACCATAGAAACACAGTCACAGCAGGAAGCAAGAAGGCAGTGACTAATGGCCCACTCATCTGATATCCCATTCAATTTCTCCATCACTCTCTTCATCGCATCTCTCATCATCCTGCTGTCATTCATCTCTGCCCAGCGCCTTTGCCATGTCTGATTAACTTTTTCCTTCACTGACTTTCCACCATTTAAAAACAGAAATAAAATAAACCAATAAACCTGAGGGACACAGCGGGAAGAACAATGCTAAAAAGTCAGGGATGGAACATTAAACTATTAGGACGCAACATTAAATAATGCATAAATAAAAACCTCAGAGCAACCACTAATCTTTTCCATCGTTGCCTGACTTGATGATTCATGCGCTCAGACACGTTTGCATGTCTTTGTCAACATGAAGTGACAACAGCCTCACAGAGGTCCCTTTAAAGTTTTAATAAAAACACACACCGTTTCCACTCATGCCCCTTGTGTGTGACTAACTCTGCCTGTGCCTCATCGCTAACTTTTCCTTTGCTGTCTCGATGAGTCATAGGGGTTTTCTGACAGCTCTGCAAACACAAGGAGATAAGAGACATCTTGCTAATTACCAGCCTGTTCTATGTAGAGATGGCAGACACGCCTTCTTTTATAACCAAAAGATAGAAGGAAAGAAAAGATTTGTGACACAGCATCTGTGTGATGTTAATCCCACATAAATCTTAGGAAATCTTAATAACCAGTGTAGATAACTCTTAAATTTCCCAACGTACATCAACAGGGAGGATCACACTAACAGCAAAAACATGCAAGCATATTCTGTGTTTTGAAAAGTAAATAACATGACAATGTTTATAAAAAAGAGATGTGCAGTTAGGTATAGATTGACAATTTTAGTTGTTCTATTGCCGATACTGATGTAGATATGTAGAGATTATGATGGTGGAAATGTGCTGTTGATTTTTTGGGTAGATCTTGATGCTTTTTGTCTTATCTGATACTAAAATGTCCCCAGTAACAGTCAATGAACATTTCTGAGCCTTAATCCATTTGTGAACACCGAGTTAAACCAACTCTTGAATCTTAAAGGTGCATTAAGTAAGAATGACATCATGTGGTCAGACTTGGGTACTGCAGTCCTTGAGTAAAAACTATACATAAAACTATCAGCTTCTCCCCCTCCCTTGTAATTCACTTTTAGCTTTGCTAAATCAATGGTAGCCTCTAGCGTTATTCAGTAGAGGCTGCCATTGAGTTAACAATCATCAAGTAAAACAAAAGGGTAAACTTCAGAGCCATTTCTTTTACTTCCCACATTCCTGCTGCCTATTTGCCAGCTGACGTTGAATAACAAATGCTGGTGCAGCAGCATTTTTGCCAAGTCACAGTTGTACATAAGACATTTTTCTTAATCTGTTTTCGCCTGGCTAATTAAATGTTAAATAAACCAAAGCATTTCCTGGCACAGACGTGGCAACCCCGTAAGCTCACATATGATTGGCTCAGGAACCAGGAAGTATGGAGTCAAGACATACTGTAAACAATGAAGCCCAATCCAATACTCGCACTGACCCCCTACGGTCTTCAGCAAAGTGCACTTGGAGGAAGTGCACAGTAAGGCATTGAGTGTGAAGTACACAAAGGTGCAAATATTGGCTGAATTGGGTCAGTGAGCATTGTATCATCAACCACAACGCATGCCAGGATGCCAGCATTATTTTTAACATTTTTCAAGCAAACCATTTCTTGACTAAATTTACATTAAATGCTGTTCACATTAAATCTTATTCTAAAACATTCAAAGCATGAATAAATATCATTCATCTTGTTAAAAACAGCCTAATTGTTGCTGCCATCTTGAGACAAAGTGATGTTTTGTTGGATAGAAAATTAAACTTGCATCCAAACGACCATCCAAACAAACAAAAGTCCCTGAAACTCATTTTTTGTCAAGCAGGCAGAAAAAAAACTGGCCTAACGTGTAACTCAACCCTCTTGACTGAACTTCTGATATTCCAAGTGAAAATTTTAAAAGATCTGTTTAGTCCTCTGTGTCACTCTTCAGCTCCTGACAGATGGTTTCCTTCAGCTCAGTTACAGAGCAGATGCCAGGAGCAGCAGTGCTCACAGAGACAATGTGACCTGCCTTTTGATCTGCAGACACAGCACACTGTACGTGCCAGCACACTGACCTGTCATACGTGTTGTAGTTTGTCCGAGGCTAAATGATTCAGTAACCACAAACCAGGGTGAAAGGAAACAAAATCTAATACAAATTCATAACGTTTAAAAAACGACTGCAGCATGGTGCTGCAAAGCAACAATGTGCATCTACTACATCTTCTTAATCTGTAGTTAATGATGATGATGCTAATTTGGCTCAAAAACTGAACAGGAAAAAGCAATTCAAATGATCAAGGACCAAACATCACAAGCATTTTTAAAGTGAACACATCCGTTTAAGCTTCTGATACATTTCTCAAGTTTTCTCTTCAGCACAAGTTAAAAAGAGCTAGGGTGCTTTGTAGTATTGTGCCTTGAGTTTACATAAAAGGTTTGGATTAAAGCTTTCATTTCGTCTCAATAATTAAAGCAGCTGTATGTCTTGTCTGAAAAAGGACATTGAAAGGTGGTAAAAGAGACTTCTGGATACAGCTAAATGTCAATCTGTTATTAAATATTCTGGTCACAAAAGCCAGCTTTTACTTTGGTAAACAGCTCAGGCCATGTTCATTCATTCCCCCTGCTCATATGGGAGCTTGGGTACACATCATCTTGTCTTCAGCAAAAAATAAATAAATTCAATTACAGCACATTCAGAGGTCTGCCAAGGCTGTAGGTGGCAGTATTTCCCCAGATCTTTGGAGTTTTTGCTGAAAAACATTCCATCCATCCATATTTTGAACCCGCTTGTCCATGTGTGTGTGTGTGGGGGGGGGGGGGGGGGGGCTGGTGCCTACCTCCAGCGGTCAATGGGCAATCAGGCAGGCGGGGTACACCCTGGACAGCGAGCCAGTCCATCGCAGGGCAACACAGAGACACACAGGACAAACAACCATGCACACACACACACCTAAGGACAATTTAGACAGACCAGTCAACCTAACAGTCATGTTTTTGGACTGTGGGAGGAAGCCGGAGTACCCAGAGAGAACCCACGCATGCACAGGGAGAACATGCATACTCCATGCAGAAAGATCCCTGGCCGGGACTCGAACCCAGGACCTTCTCGCTGCAAGGCAACCCTAACCCTAACCCTCTGAAAAACATCCCTTCAGCTTGTAATAACAATCATAGACACAGGTCACACGTGATATCAGAGCACTTCTGTCATGGGCAGTGATGTGGCAAATCCTGAAACCCTGTTTATTTGTGTCCACAAGCAAATGCTGCCAACGGAGAATTCACTGATATCCATTTTGGTTGGAGATTTTGAAAGAATTGTTTTGGTGCAGTTTGGTTTCACTTTTGCTAAGATGGCAGGCCAAATCATAAAAAATACCTTTGTGTAGTGGGATACCCGATTACGTGTGTACAGGATCTCAGTAAATACATATACAATGTAAAGTTAGACGACAAACAAAAGTCACAAAAACAAGGACTCATCCAAACCCAAATGGATCTGAAAATCTGCGGCAGGCCTTGACATTTTGTCAGATGACGTGGTCATCATCATCATCATCATCATCATCATAATCATCATCATCATCATGGAGAATACAGTACTCATTGTGGTTCTTGACTCAATCTGTGTCTGGGCATTAGAATGTGGCTTTTATGCAAGGAATCATCAGCATTTCCATTGGTCCACCATCTGTCACTTCAAGTCAGCCAGAAAACTAAAGATTGTCTGTTTAACAAAAAAAAAAATAGTTTTGTTTTTCTCTAGTCCTGTTGTAAAACCGTCAAAACTGTGTATGATGAACCAACTGAGAGACTTTTCTAAATTCCTAGTCCAAAATAAAATGACTAACCATTGCAGAAAAAGACAGTTAGCCTGTAGTAGCAGTCACACACACACACACACACACACACACACACACACACACACACACACACACACGCGCGCACACACACACACACACACACACACACGCGCACACGCACATACACACGCACATTCTAAACCTTTAGGTAAACAGCATACGGTTCTAATACAGAATGGGATAAAGACATTGTGTATTTTTCACTCTGCCTTTTCGTTCACTGGTTATCTTCTTTTTCTTTTCATCCATCTTTGTGCCTACTTCATTCACCCTCTTTCTGCCCTTGGCAACATCATGGTAATAAAAGCTGAAGAATGCTTTAGAGTTTGAATTCTTCCTATTTCTCCTGACCCCCTCAGGCCTGCCATTACACACATACACACACACACACACACACACAAACACACACACACACACACACACACACACACACAGTGACATGCCCCCACTCGCTGATATCTACTATGTACACACAAAAGGCTAGCCACATCCTCACACATGTATACACACACACACACACACACACACACACTAGTATATCAAGTTGTGACTGAATTACATTTTGACTGATAGTGCTCTTGAGGGCAAAGCAATGATAACTCACCTGTGTGTGTGTGTGTGTGTGTGTGTGTGTGTAGGTGTGTGTATGCTTGGTGGGTGAGTATTTTATTTAGGTAGCTACAAAATAGCGGTATTTACATTTGTGTGTACGTGCACGTGTGCGTATGTGTTTGTGTGTGTGTCTTGGCTCAGGGCTACAATAATAAAAGGGGGTGAGTCTGAAAGTTGCCCTTTACGTCGAGCCCCAATGAAGAATACAGAAAAATCTGATTCTTGTAACTGACAAGAAAAAAAAAAAAATGCAGAAAAATTATTCTGTGTTTTAAATTTTAAGTAACAATTTATGTGGGGGAACGCACACATTCCATATTGAGAGTTGTTGTAAGTTGACATAAGACAGATATAGAATTACAGTTTAAGGCTAAAAGAGAAGACAAAATTACAGGACAGATTACAGTGGTGAAGATGCAGCATAAGAAACAATTCATTCAAAGGCTGATGAGTAAACGTCAGCAACAACATGTATTGCTTTTCCAGTAAAAATATTGACCAGTCAAAGATTTTTATGGGACTAAAATTATTATGCTTTTCACATTTTTGCTGATCTGTCTAATAAAAATATACATTTGTCATTAATAAATATTTGGAAGGCAAAAACTTCAGCACCTGAAAGAAAAAACAAACCAGCTTGCAATTTTCAAATATGTCCAGTAGGTGGCAGCCAAGGCACAGCTGGTCTCGCCAAGGTAAAACCACCGAAGAAGTAGCAGAAGAGGAGGACGTAGCTAATCCGTGTTAGGACCAAGTGTGTGTTTTAAAGGCAGAGTCTTATCTACCAGCACATCATTATTCAACTTAAAGACTGACATCCTGTGGTCAAATATGGGTAATTTGGGTAATTAAGCAAATGACAGATCATCTGCTGCTGTGGCACCCAGACTCTGGAACTCTCTCCCCCTGAGCCTGAGATCAGTGGACTCAGTGGTCTCCTTTAAAAAGCAACTGAAAACTCACCTGTTCAGGCTGGCTTTGGTGTGACATTCAGCTATTATTATTTTTTATGTTACTTATTTGTTTGTGCCAGTCTTTTTCTCTGTGTGGCCCTCTGCCTTGGGTGTGGTGGTCGACTGTAGCAGCCTGGATGCTCCTCGTGGAGTGCTTAGGCAGTGGTGGGTGTTTTCGCCCTACCTCCCTGGGAGCCCTGGGCTGGTGCCTTTGCTACTGCCGTCGATCAACTACTACCGAGGCAGATGCTCACCTGATGGTGTGTCATTTGTTACCTAACCCATCTGAACTTGGCCTAGTGTTTACTTATATTTCACGTATTTATTAATTAAAAAAAACATTTTTTTAAGTTTTGTGTGTGTATTGTGTGTGTGTGTGTGTGTGTGTGTGTGTTCCTTAGGAAATGGGTTATTGGATTTATTTACTTTCTTTTCTTTGGGGGGGTGGGGGGGGGTGCAACTGTTATAATTCTTTTTATATTTTTGGGGAAATGATACCGTGGGTTAAATGGGGTGATTTTAACCTGCAGAGCACTTCGAGCTGTATTGTTTGTACATGAAGTGTTTTACAAATAAAGTTTGATTGATTGATTAATCACCACCCTCTCCTTGTTCTGCTCTTGTTCCGCCTTTCCTAGGATCCACTGATTTTCCCTATTTCCTATTCATTTTCTCTCTCACTTTCCGTATATTTTTTTATTCACAATTTTTATTTTTTTCTCATTTTTAAAAATCTTTTTTATACTTTAATATTGTTTTTGGTTTTGTGACGCGCCTCGTGATTTTTATCTTGAGAGGTGCTATATAAAAGACTGTTTTCTTTCTTTCCTTCTTCACCAGAGTTAAACAAAAACATGATGTGGATTTTTGGAATTTCGTAAATAACTTCTGAGCCACTCCTGTTACTGGCTTCAGTTCCTTCTGAAAGTCTGCTTTTTTTCTGGCTGATGTAGATTTACAAATGCTGACACAATAGTGTTTGACGGTGCAGACTTGACAACCCTACAAGCTCACATATGACTGGCTTTGGAAATAGGAAGTATTGAGACGGGACGGATTGTAACCAGGGACTACGGCCCAATCCCAATACTCACACGTTCACCATTGCGCCCCTCAACTGCATGATCCCACAGAGGGGTGCGAGTATGTAGGGTGTCCCTATTCTGAAGTATGGAATTTGACCACGCCTCTATTTCACCTTATTCACACTTTGCTTCAGTTTGCATCGATGCATACTTAGGCAAAGGGTATTTCCCACAATCCATGACTGCGTAGGAAGTTTGAGAAGAGGGCAGAACAATGGTTCAAGTGCCCTTTCTGAAAATTTGTATTTTCAAATTACAGTAGTTCATTTTAGGACGATTAATGGTATACACCGATGCTCTGAATGTTTAGTTAATAAAGATGTATTTTTTAAGTAGCACAGCGAACAGCATCCCGGCATGTGTTGTGGTCTGATGTAATGCTCCCTGTCCTAATTCAGCAATCATTAGCACACGTGTGTACTACACACCCGAAACCTTACTGCACACTTCTTCCAAGTGCACTTCATGAAAGACCGTAGGGCGCACGCAGTGTGCGTGTTGGGATTTAGCCTATGGCCTTGTCCAAATAGTTGCACTTCAACCCTTGTGACCTTCAATTGTGCATTCCCATCCAGGGGTGCAAGTGCATAGGGTGTCTCAACTCTGAAGTGTGGACCACTTGGCTATGCTCCCTTTGCATCCTTGACCTGCACATTGCCAAAGCTTGCACCAGAATGTGGCAAACTGTATTTCCTTCATAGTTCATGTTTCTAATGAGAACCAAGTACAGATAGATGGTGACTTCTCTTGTACCTGTCAACAGTTTCTACATATATGATCACAATCACATGTTACAATCACTTTCTCCAAAGTGCACTTTGCTGAAGACTCTAGGGTGCAGTACGAGTTTTGGGACTGGGCCTACGCCCTCTTTGGTTTTAGTAAAACCACCCTTGCTGAGAAGAAAAGTTCCAGGTAACTTCATTGACACATTTAGACTGTTTTGTGATTATTTTACAGTAAAATTCTTACTTTTTGCAGCTTCAATTTCCTTTCCTTCATTAAAATCAGGATTATAGCAACACTAAATGCATCTTCAAATATAAGCCCACACGATTACAAACATATTTAGGAGGCTAACAGTCTTCTGGTGTACCGCGCCTAAAGACATGCTGTTGGCTAAATAGATACTCAAACTATGTATTTAACTGAAAGTTTGGCACATTTTTTTTCATTAGCTTCTGTTATCAGTAATCCAGAAAGTCCTGTTTCCCTGTAAATGATCCCCGTCAGTTCAGGTTGGCAGCCATTCTGGTAACCACTATTTGTATCCTCCAGAGAACCAAGCTTCTTTTTAGTGTTTTTTTTTTTTTTTTTTTATTCTAATTTTTCCAAACCAATTAGGATTACTGGAACCTTTTGCCCTTTTACTTTTACAGTTTTTTTACATCGTTTGGATTTTCAAATCATTTTAGACAATATGGGTATCACATACAGAATATGTGAATAATATTACATTATGGTTCTAACAGGCCAACAGACCCCTGATCTCAGGAGACTATATGTTTAACACAAAGGAGAAGGTTAATTCCCCATGATTAAGCTTCTGGAGTACAGCCTTCCCTTTGGACTGTGGATGTGTTACCACTGCAGTGGATGAGGGGTGGGCTGTTGGGCAGTGACAGCTCATCACAGCTAACAAGCATTTGAGGATGGCATCGTTTATTGGCTAAACCTTCATTTACATTCAAATTATGGGTCAGGAAAAGCTGACATTCCTGCCAGAAACATTAAAAAAAAAACCACATCTTGTTGGTCCAACTAAAGCTGGGGTTGCCAACTTCCAGGCTGTGGACCAGCAACAGGTCTAGCATAATGGAAGAAGAAAAAAACAGCAAATAAAACCTTCTCCTGATTGTTCGACAATGACAAAAATAAATCTGCACAGCAACTCCTACTTGAAATGTAAATCTGGGAAAAACCAGCTGAAATGAACATGTTAGCATGCTAGAAATGCTAGAGACCAATACAGTTATGCCATCCTCAGGAATTGTGGGTCACTGGATGATACTACAGGTATTGCCATCTCCCTCTAGGAGCCTGTCTAGCTGCATAATCATAAACTCCCACTCATTTAGAGATATTAGTGAGCTGCAACAGTGTAAATGTGGTGGGTGTCAAGTGTTGTGCTGAAAGGAACATGCAGAACCTGAACCCACTGAACTCTGGCAATTTCTCTGAGAAAACACACTTTATATGCCAAGATCATGATTTTGTGTCTGAAAATGTAAATTAAGATACATGTCATTGCATGGAGACAAGATGCTTCTGTGTGGCTTCAGCTGTTTTTATTTATGTATTTATTTATTTGTTTATTTATTTTAAGCCAGAAGGGATCGTCTGAATGAGACGCAAGTCTGAAAGCAGATTTCAAGAGTTGATGTTTGATGTGGAGAATGACGGACCAAGAGTTGTGGGGATGAGGAAGTAAATCTCTGCTCCAGTGGGCTCTGTCCCAGTTTAACCCTTGGATATAAAAGATACAGTCACTGAACAGAGCGACTTCCCGTTAGAGAAACCAGCAGCAGCTGATGGTGGTATGCAGCCGTGTGCGCGTGCCTTGAAGGAAAGAAATGAAACAAAATGGGTTTCTGAAGAGCTAAAAAAAACTCTTAAAAAGTTTAGTATTTCAGACAGCTGCAGAGATAAAACTACTGAGAAACTAAAACAGAGGCTGCTCAGACATTGGATGGCCTACTGATGGGTTGTTTCCTGGGTCTATGACAGGTGTTTCCCCCTTCTGGCATATATGGAAACCCTGATGCAGCTCTAATAAATCATCTATGAGAAGTGAACATGAACACAGATTTCAATTGATTTTTTTATTTTTATTTTTTTTGCTTCAATCTCTAATCTTCTTGACCTTTTTTTTACACAACCTCCCCACAGCCTTTCAACATTTTGACATTGAAGAAGTAGTTTTCAAACAACCACATCAGGAGAAAATTAACTTTCTTTAAAGCCTGACTGAGTGTCTGCCGAGACCAGGCAACAAAAAAATGCAACTTTAAAACTAAATATGTGACCCATATATAAACTAAATATAAGTGTATTCTGCACCTATTAATGGACGAGAAGTCTGAGTTGTTTCATAATACAAATTTTGCATAAGCTTGCACACATCAGGTGTCTGAAAACTGGGGTTGACTTACTGAGTCGACAACAGGAAACAAGCACCTAATGGACCAGAGAGAGAGGTCAGATAAAAAAGATTGATAGAAAAAGAGATTAATCCTTTAAGACCTGCCATAGAACAAGTTCGCCAACTTATATTTACATTTTTACATGCTGTGGTGCCATTTTTTGGAGTATTTCAACTTTCTATACATCAATACAACCCTTACATTTTCAATTTTAATTATATAAATGTAAAATGTTCATAGCAACAAAATATTTTATATTTTATATATTATATATTCAACCCCATTTTACCAAGTAGAGAGGCCACCCGAAGATTATTAACTCTGGAGCAAGGTACCCAGAGGGTCAATGACTACATTATTGACTTTCATGCAGTGGGTGCGGGCAGCGACTGGAATGAGGCTGCACTTATGGATATATTTTATAAGGGTCTCTCGGACAAGATCACGGATGAACTGGCAACTCGGGAGTTTCCAGAGAGTCTAGAGGATCTTTAGAATCTCGTCAGCCGCATCGATCTTCAACTGATGGAAAAACAGAGAGACTGTTCCGGGCGACCTACTTCACCTACCAGTTCCCGTTCCATATCGTCCAGCCCCACAACCCCACATGGTCATCTAACTGTGAGTAACCATACTGCTTCACTGTCCTCTCAAGTGGAACTCATGCAAATAGGAAAGACAACACTCTCAGAGCAGGAGAGAACTAGACGGAGATCGCTGAATTTATGTTTTTACAGTGGAGGTGCTGATCATAGCATACGAGTATGTCCATTAAAAGACCAGACCCGGAAGGAGGGAGGAGGTCCCTACTGGGTCGTGAAACCCCCAAACCTCCTGAACGATCTGTTACCACCGCCACATTCATAATCAACCAACAGGAACATAGATCCCTGGCCAGAGTCCCCTCTGCCTGTGCCTCTGCCCTCAGGTGTGGCTGTGCCTGGTGGTCCGCCAGGTGCCATCTCCTCCAGGCCTCGACTGTTTATGCCCGCTCAGCCAACAGGCGGCGTGTTCCTGCCCCCACGTATGGCCCAGGTCAGAAGGTATGGCTGTCCATGGCTGATGCCCCACTCAAGGTGGATTGAAGGAAGCTGTCTCCTTGATTTATAGGCCCCTTCCCGGTTTCCAAGGTCCTTAACCCTGTGGCTGTCAGTCTCCGCCTTCCTCGGGCCTTGAGGGTCCATCCCTCTTTTCATGTTTCCAGGGTTAAACCCGTGGTGCCCTCGTCTCTGGTGCTCGCCTCCGGGCCCTTTCCATTCCACCCGCCCGGCTCCTTCTTGATGGCCCGGTCTGGACTGTGCGGCGGATCCTCCATTCCTGGCTCTGGGGCCGTGGGCTTCAGTACCTATTTGTTTGGGTTGGTTTTGGCCCCGGGGGGGGGGGGGGGGGGGGGGGCATGCTCCAGCCAAGTCAAGCAACCACTACCCGCTCACCATCAACCTCATCCAAACCACCTGTCTCACATTAACTCCTCATCAGCTCCATCTGCAATGCTCATTATAGAACAACTGGACCAACACCAAGCCAGCGCCAGATTATTGAACGCCTAAAGCAAGTAAATTCTCCAGCATTTCTATATTGCCTGAACCAGGTATCCTGACCTCATTTTCTCTCACAGACCTTCCACCTTGCCTCGCCCCTGTTTGCATCCTGTTGCTTTGATTACAAGCCTGCCTGGTATACGGACCTTGGATCTGCTTCTTGACCTTGCCTCCTGTCTGTTCTCTGTCTGTGACTCTACCTCTCAGTCTATCTGGTTTACCGAACGCCGACCCGTCTCTGGATTTTGCCTCTCGCCTTTCCCCTTGGATTTACTATGGATCTCTCTGGCTCTGACCCACGCCTCCCCACCACCCTGCCACAGCCTCAGCCCCATCAGTAACTGGCAATGCTACATCTCTGTAAATAAAGGACTTAAAGCGCTTACTGTGTCTAGTTGTCCTCACGGGTCTCCAAGTCCGATCATAACAAGGAGTGGATTATGACTGCATGGGCTGTTGGGGATGAAAGTCAGAGTCCGTTTAAATAGTGTAATGAAAACTGGATCATTCTTTGGGCTCCCCTTGCGTGTGTTAAGGGTTTCCAGGGGAGCCTGTCATTCTTTTGGGGGAGCTTGGCTTCCCCTAGCTCCCTTGAAATTTGAACCCTGCTGAATGTTCATAAAAGGCACAAAAAGAATAAGTTTACTTATTTGTTGGTGTCCTGGCTAAGCCTGGGAGTAAAATGATGTGAACAATGTCTTTGGAGATGAATCAAAGAGAAAAAACCAGAGTGGACATCAGTGCAGCCTACTCCCAGAGGTTGTGGCATTGTTGTTTATGAATGATGTAATTCTGCTTTCAACCAGTATGGGGGAAGCTATAAATGTACGTCTGATTTATACTTCTCTGTCAGCTCCGCAAGGGGGAGATGCACACACACACACTGACAGACATTTTATTCTCAGACATGGCTGTCACCTGGGGAGTGTTGCAAATCAATTCCCCACCAGGACAATAGAGGGTGTAGCACTTTTTGTGATATCCTGCCAACATTATACTCATTTGTCTGGTCCACGAGTATATTTACTAATGTGTTTTTATATTTCAGAAACTTTTTTTAAACGCGGACAAATTTGTCCTTCATTCTCCACCTCTTTGCGTGGTCGCCATTTCTAAATCCACGTTTCCTGGATGGATGGATGGATGGATGGATGGATGGATGGATGGATGGATGGATGGATGGATGGATGGACGGATGGTCAAAATGAAGACATTTAAAATGTATTTTATTGGAATTTGTCTACTGAGTTAAAAACAGTTGTGGTTTATAGAATAAAAGAAGCGAATACAGGTTTACATGTTTTTATAAATACTTTGTTTTGGAACGTCCTAAACAGAAACAAGTCATTTTCTTATGTTCATATAAGTAAGCTAATTATAAACTGCTTCAGCATTAAAAATGTTAGCAGAGTGTCGTTGTACGCAGCGGTCGGTCCAAATATCCCAAGCGGTGTCCAAGGTTCAAAGGTAGGAAATGAACGATAGATACAGAGCTTCTTGTTTCAGTGGGCTTTCCCTGGCGCTAGCGCATTTGCAGACACCAATGCTCCTCTTTTATTGGTGCATCTATAAGGTTAAAGGTCAAAACACATGTCTTTCATTGGTTACCTTATTATGATGTCATCCTCACTTCCTCTTTTGTCCTTTTCACAATAAAAGCATATTTACACACATTCTTATTTACAGTTATACACACACACATGCAACATACAACAGGGCAAATTGTACTGATGCTTAACACCCCCACTTGCTCTGTAGTTGTTTGTATTTTTCATTGATCATTGAACTTCTTACTCCAACTTGTTCAGTTTACACACAGTTGTAGGTTTGGTCATTACATCTGCAATCATGTCTTCTGTCGGTAAATACATTAAATCCATTATTCCTTCTTTCAATGTTGATCTTATGAAAGGATATTTTATGTCAACATGTTTACACCTCTGTCATTTTACAGGATTTTTGACTAAAGCTATAGCAATTTGGTTGTCCTCATATAGTTTTGTTTGTGCATATTCATAATTGGCCATGTGCTCAAGACGTTGCATCAAGTATAAACATTCCTGAATGGTGGCTGCTAGAGACATGTACTCTGCTTCACACGTAGACAAAGCAACTGTAGACTGCTTTTTGGTTTTCCAGGATATGAGCGGTCCCTTTTCTGATAGGCTGATGCAATATCCTGTCATACTCTTACGGTCTTTAACATCTGAAGCCTAATCTGCGTCACTGTAAGCTTGTAGTCCTAGTTTTTTGCCTTCCCATTTCTGGTAACATAACCTCTTATCTTGTGTGCCTTTGAGATATCTCAACACATGTTTGACTGTGGTCCAGTGCTGTTCTGTAGGGCATGAGAAACATTGTGAGACTTTACTTACTATGAAACTTAAATCTGGTCTTGTACACGTAGACAGGTAAATAAGACTCCCCACGGCCTCTCTATACCGTTCTGCTACTCCTCTGTTCCGGTTTCCGTCTGCCAGGTCGATGCAATGCGACCTCGGCTCGAAGTCATCGTCGAACCTTCTGAATCTCCCTGGATTTGTGATTATGTGCGACGTTGCTCCTGTGTCCACCATCAGACTCCTGGTTCTGGTTTCGTCCATCTCTCTGTCAGCATCTCGTAGTCTGAATGCATATTCCTTTCCCTCGTAGTCGTCATCAGCAGCTTTCTGTGCTTCATCTTCTCGATGTTTCTTTCTGCACACTTCAGTCTGATGCGTAGTGGTTTTGCAGCAACTATAGCACTTTTTGCGGTCACATACGTTGGCTTTGTGTCCCTTTTTACCACATTTAAAACAAATCCAGTCTTTATCCCCAGTGCTCTGCTCATTCACGCTTGGTTGAGTGTATTTTGCCCTCGGATGCCTATCCCTTGGATGCATCCGTGCTATCATCACATTGTCATCTGTGGCGGTGGCCACACGCAGTTTTTCAGTCTCTTCATAACTTCTCAGTTTACATTTAAATTCAGAGGAAGTTATATCATCACTTTGGGTTATGTGGATTGTAAAAGGCGCAAATCATTCAGGTAGACCTTTTAAAACCATTGCTAGGAGCAGCCCATCACTCAATGTTTTACCTGCGGTTCTCACTGCTGTATTGGTGGCTTCTGCTCTAAAAACGTAGTCTGTTACACTCTTGCTGCTCTTCTGCTGCACTGAAGTCAGTTTCGTGTACAGACTTATTATGCAGGGTTTTCCCTTCCCGGCATAGTGCTCCCTCAGGATATTTAGAGCTTTCCGCCCATCGTCGGCTGCGTCTCTAATCACCAGTGATAAGCTCTTGTCATCGAGAAACTGTATAAGTTCAGCGTATGCCTCTGCATTGTTTGAATCGCATTCATCATCACCATCATCATCATCATCATCATTCGGCTTCAATATGACGTCTTTCAAACCTTGTAGCCGGAGTTGTCCAAGAAACTTTGTTTCCCACAGTTCATATTTTCCCTCGTTGCCATAAAATACCAGTCTTCACCAGCGGGTACTGGCTTCTGCTGTTCTCCGACTCATGGCGTCCAGCACACATCATGGCTTTTGCTCGACTCACTGGACTTGTTGTTGGTTGGCTCTGTGCTTCTCACATGCAGTCAGGATGGTCTCACAGATGTCCTGATTAGCCTGGTTTACGACTCGTTCTGGGCCTGGTCTCCGACTCGTTATGGGCTCGGCTCTGAGCTTGATTCTGGGCTTGGTTCACAACTCTTCCTGATTCGGCTCTGGGCCCATAACCTGTTAGCAGAGTGCCACTGTACGCAGCGGTCGGTCCAAATATCCCAAGCGGAGTCCCAGGTTCAACGGTAGGAAATAAACGTTAGATACAGAGCTTCTTGTTTCAATGGGCTTTCACTGGCGCTAGCACATTTGCAGACAGCAATGCTCCTCTTTTATTGGTGCATCTATAAGGTTAAAGGTCAACACACATGTCTTTCATTGGTAAACTTATTATGATGTCATCCTCACTTCCTCTTTTGTCCTTTTCACAATAAAAGCATATTTACACACATTCTTATTTGCAATTATATACAAACACACATGCAACATACAACAGGGCACATTGTACTGATGCTTAACAAAATATTTAAAAGACAAATAGCCTGAGGCAGCGCTTGCCTGTTTTTGAAGCAGTTTGCAGACTTTTTAAAGTGAAACTCCGAAACATTTTATTTATTTCACTTTTCATCCCTGCTTTGCGCTGTTCAAGGTCACATGAGAAAGCGAAGCCCATTCCAGCTTTCTCCTCCAGCTAAGTCCATCACAGATACGCATGAGAAAAATATCTAAGCTCCACACACTCATCACTAAAGGACGACTCTGAATTAGCGATTCACCTGAAGTGTGTGTTTTTAGAGAACACAAGAATACAGAGAGACAGCACAGCAGGCATAGGGAGAACATTCAGACACCACACAGAAAGGCCTGCTGAGATGTGAACCAGAGATTTGCTCTCCATCAGGTGACAGAACTAACCGCTGCCCGACTGCGCCACTCAATAAAATTAAAAAATAAATACAAAAAAAAAGCTGCGCATGGTTTTGAAATCAAAAAGAACAATGCATTCAAGCAAAAAGGCTATTAAGCCTTAGGAGGGGAGATTAATTTCATTGTATTTACTTTTTATACACTTGTACCAAATCATTGAAAAAATGGCTAAAGTGTTGATGTGTAATCAACTATTCAACATGAGTCATTGTTCCTGAGCAATAATTTGTTACATTTTCTCATTGATGGCAAACTGTCAAAAAGTTGTCTCCTTCATTCTGATTCTAAAATCACACTGATGAAATATTAAAATGTGTTTGTTTTTAAATGGTATTAATCTGGAAACGGTCTTGCCTGATAGGTCCGGTCCCTCTGACTGTCCAAGTTGACTCCCTGAACATTAAAGCAAAACATTTACAGACATAATAATACAGATTTGGGAGTTTAGTGGGGGGTTTGCCATTGGTAGACAAGAAAGAAGCCACCTGCAAAACTTCTGCGGAGAATGTACTTCCTGAGGCAGCTGAAGAAATTCAACCTATCACTATAGTTGATGAAGCGGTTCTACAACACAGTCTTCAAGTCCATCCTCACCTCTTCAAGTCATTGACTGCAAACTCCCCTCCATACAGGACCTGTACACCTCCAGAACATCGAGGCATGCAGGTCGGATCACAGCAGACCCGTCTCACCCTGGACACAGTCTCTTCGGCTCGCTTCCATCTGGCAGGAGGCTCCGATCCATTCGGACCAGAACCTCTCGCCACAAAAACAGTTTCTTCCCCTCTGCGGTCGGACTCATGAATGACAATGGTAGACCTGCCCACTCCAGCTGCTTTGTTTCAGTCACATGACCCTGTGTTGTGTTTGCACCTGAACTGACCCGCTCTGACTAGTACCTACACTGACTTGTATTAAGTAGCTGCTTCTCTAATTGCAGATTCCCTATCTTATTATTATTTAATTGTGTTTATTTCTTAATTCTAATTTTGCTTATCATTTAGTTTTTCTTGCACCAAGTACTGCAGCAATTTCCTAATGTTGTGATTCTCGCACATACAATAATAACTAATAATAATCCATGTTATTTATATACACCTTTCATGGCATTCAAGGTCACCTTACAGTAAGACAAGAAAAAACATGTCATGATAAAACAAAGTAAGATCACCTCAGTTAAATCAATAAAGAATAAAAGCAATAAAACAGATAACAGATGACCGAAAAAAATAAATGAGATCAGTGGATGGATGGATGGATGGATGGATGGATGGAGATTCACAAACAAAAAGCATTTTTGAAAAAATAAATTTTGAGATGTGATTTGAAAATTGAAATGGAGTTCATGTTGCGAATCTCAGGTGGAAGAGAATTCCAGAGGTGAGGGGCAGAGCGACTGAACGCTCTAGACCCCATGGTAGACAAACAGAAACGGGGTACTGAGAGATGGATGGAGGAGGAAGAACTAAGACTACAGATAGGGACGTTAAGTTACAACAGTTCACCGAGATATGGAGGGGCGGGGTTATGAATGGCCTTACATGCAAGGAGAAGGATTTTGAAAGTGATCCGAAATTTTACAGGAAGCCAGTGCAGCTTCTACAAAAGAGGGGTGATGTGATCAGTGTGATCAGATGGGGTTTTGGAGACGATACGGGCAGCCGAGTTCTGGACCAGCTGAAGTTTGTGTATAGATTTTTGATGGAGACCAAAAAGTTGTGAATTACAGTAGTCAGTATGAGAAGTGACTAGGGCATAAACAAGAATAGGAGCGCTGTGAGATGTGAGGGATGGTCGAAGGCGATTAATGTCACGTAGATGTAAATAAGCAACCTGAGTAATCTTACTAATATGGGACTGAAATGAGGATGTAACATCAAGGATGACACCCAGACTCTTAACCTTGGGTGAGAGACTGATGGAGGAATTATCAATGGTCAAATATTTGCTCTTCATTCTCCTCCACCTCTTCATGTGGTTGCCATTTCTAAACCCACATATCCATGTATGGCAATATAACCCTTCTGATTCTGACTTTTGGATGGCAGGAGACCGAGAGCCTATTTCTTCTTCCTGTCAGGATAAGATGGCCACAAAAACATACAATCTGGTCCAACACTCGGAGTGTAATGATGCTAAAAACGACAAAGATTTCTTGTCGTGGTCCCTTCCTTCATTTTGCGATACCTGCCATGAACCTGCTGCCATTGCTATTAAGCCGCTGTTACATTTCTTACACGCATGCTGATAGGTTGACTGAGATAGGTGTGCTCAGTGCATCAACACAAACAGAAACTCTGGAGAACATTAAGTCCCATTAGTCATCATCACACGCTCTTGAAATTACATCTCTGCATTTGACCCATGCCCGTGGGGAGCAGTGAGCTGCAGCATTTAGTTCGGAAACTATTTAGTGGTTTAACCCCTCGATTCAAGCCCTTAAGCCAAAAGTTCAGCAGGGAAGTATTGGGTCCCATTTTAAAATGTTTTGGTATGACCCGACCGAGATATGAGTCCTAACCTCCTAGACTCAGAGGAGACGCTCACCCCGGTTTCACACAGTGGAACGGAACGGCAGCGAAGCCGGAAATCTTGAGGGAATTTTTTGTCTCGCGAGGAATGTGTCGGAAGTCTCGAGGGATTTCAGAATCTCGCCAGTACAGCGAGGCGCAGCGAGGAAGCCGTGCCGCGGCCAAGTCTCTCCCGGTGTGAAAAGGACCGCTTTGAAGTTTGTGAGTGAGCCGCTCCGCTGCTGTTCCGCTCCACTGATGCTTGCAGTGTGAAACCGGGGTTATACCGCTAGGCCACTGAGAAGGTGAAAAACAAGAGAGATTGAGGTAGAGGCAATGCTACAAGTGTGTGTGTGTGTGTGTGTGTGTGTGTGTGCGTGCGTGCGTGCTTATGTGTGTGTGTGTGTGTGTGTGTGTGTGTGTGTGTGTGTGTATGTGCGTGCGTGCGTGCGTGCGTGCGTGTGTGTGTGTGTGTGTGTGCGTGTGTTTGTGTGTTTCATACATTGTGATAGCTGATTTTGACTTTTTAACTGTACGTTGTGGATGTTTTGACAAAAGAAAAGAGACGGGATGACAAATGGTTAAAATAGTTATAATGTTTTATGCTGGTTTACAAATTTGCAGGCCACTTTTTCAAAAACAAAGCATGCAAAATAAAAACTGTGAAACATTTAGGATCTTTGAAATATTCGCTATTTTTATTTCTCTTTTTCTATATTGCACAGGAATCATCATGAAAACTACACTTTAGTAATTAGAAGTGTAAGGTTAGTAACCGAGCTTTAGTCCGAGACACACACACACGTGTTTCATTATGTCACAGTAAATCACTCTGCCACTAAGCCTCATATCTCTCTTCCTTCAGATATACAGAGAAAAAGATTTAATTACCAAATATACACACAGCCACAGGTAGAAACATGGAGCTGATTTAATTACCTCTCTCTCTCTCTCTCTCTCTCTCTCTCTCTCTCTCTCTCTCTCTCTCTCTCTCTCTCTCTCTCTCTCTCTCTCTCTCTCTCTCTCTCTCTCTCTCTCTCTCTCTCTCTCTCTCTCTCTCTCTCTCTCTCTCTCTCTCTCTCTCTCTCTCTCTCTCTCTCTCTCTCTCTCTCTCTCTCTCTCTCTCTCTCTCTCTCTCTCTCTCTCTCTCTCTCTCTCTCTCTCTCTCTCTCTCTCTCTCTCTCTCTCTCTCTCTCTCTCTCTCTCTCTCTCTCTCTCTCTCTCTCTCTCTCTCTCTCTCTCTCTCTCACGCACACGCACACGCACACGCACACGCACAAACCTAGACAAAAACAGCATGGGGTGGTAAACCTAATTGCAGCAACACGACGCTGAACCAAAAATAAAACAGCAACCGAAGCTTTAGGAGGTGGATCTCATATCTTTGGAATGAACACAATGACATCCACACAGTGAACCTCGCAAACGTAAATATGTCTGTTTTACATTTTGTCATCAACATTATTAAATTCTATTCTCTCAGCCTGTGCTGCCTTTATGTAATGTTATGTGCTTGAAATGTTTAAATGTTTCCCTCTCAGCTTCTCATAGGGGACAGAAAGATCGGTGCTTTCCTCCCTAACCTCCATTGTTACATTTCCAGGGTCACTTTTTCACACACACACACACACACACACACACACACACACACACACACACACACACACACACACACACACACACACACACACGCAAACACGCAAACACACACACACGCAAACACACACATTAATAATAATAATAATAATAATAATAATAATAATGATATAAATAAAAAATATAATTTAACTAATAGGGCATAACTAATCTTTAAAAGACATGACTGCTTCAAAAAAAAGAATGCTTATAATCCCTTTTACGATAAAGAAAAGCTAAATGTGATTGAACGGATTTACTTTTGTAAATAAACACTGCAAATTGGTCATCAAAACAATGAAATATCATTCAAAGTAAATCCAGAGAAGCATGTCAACCTTTCATCATGGCTTTATTGTATTTTTACATCCAAATAGCTGTTTGTCAACTGTTTTGAGTTGTTTTTAGCATCTTTACCCTTCAGCATGAGAGGAAACTTCTGTGATATAACTATGCTGTACTGCACCAGATTCCACCAGTAAGATAGATGAATTATATCCATAAGAAACATTTTACTGATTGGCTTAATGAACTGAACTGTATTAGATTATTTACTTTGTGAAAAGCCTTAAAACAACTCTTGTCGTGATTTGTCGCTATATAAATAAACTGAATTGAATTAAACAAATACACGTTAGCACAATGTGACCCATATATTCACCACTTGTGAACACTTTCTTTGAAAATGAAAGTGTATTGAAGACAAATCCCCGTGAAGTGAAGGGTTTATTTAAATAAAAATAACAGTTACAGAATTTGAGGATCAATACCAATCAACGCTCCTCAATGAAAAAAATAACTAAATCTGAAATGCATTGACGGTTTCTGTAGGTACTTGACTATTTTCTGCAAATTTACAATTTTTTTTTTCCAAATGAACAATTCATCAGCCTGGAAAGCTATCCTATAGATGTGAATATAATCTGGCCACAGTCCATTGATGGCTCTTAGTCGTGGGGCAGAATCTATGATTGTCTTTCAAACTGTCTCGGCATGCTATTCGACAAAGAACAACGTGACATACCCCTCCAGGGTTCCCCCCAGCGCTTTATAAGCCTGGTGGCTCGCCAGGCTTTGCTTGGCCACCCGCCAGGCTAAGCATCATGCCCCGCCCCCCTCCCCGACCCTACCGTGTCCACTGACACGAACAGCACAACGAAACTAGAGCCCTCCATCAGCTGATACTGGTGGGAAACAGCAGTGGAACGTGTGCAAACCCCCCACCCCCACCCCACTCTCACGGAGGAGCGCTGCGGGACGGAGCACGCAACCCCCCACCCCCCCCACCCCCCCTCATGGAGTAGCGCTGTGGGTCGGAGCGCCAACCCACCCTCCCTCTGACGGCCAAATCCGCCAGGCTTAACTCATGTTCTGGGGGAAACCCTGCCCCTCAGTACAGACGTCAGACAATGGGGCAGCCCACTATACGCTGACAAAGAAGACACAAATCCTTATTTTAAATGATCTTAAATAACTCTGTCTGCTCTTGACGACTGTTTCAAACTGTTCTCCCCATCTTAATATCAATATCCCGCCCACCAACAGTGCTGTGATTGGCCCACCAAACCAATAGAGCACTGTGACTTGACCGTTACGAAGCTGTTGCCATCTTCGTTTTGCTCAGTTGCAGTAAGATCCCGCCCACTCAACATATAGAGTGCTGTGATTTGACCGTTACAAAGCCGTTGCCATCTTTGTCCTGCCCAGCTGCAGTAACATCCCACCCACCCGACATATAGAGCGCTGCGATTGGACCCTTACAGAACCGTTGCCATCTTTGTTTTGCTCAGTTGCAGTAACATCCCGCCCACCCAACCAATAGAGTGCTGTGATTGGCCCACCAAATCAATAGAGACAGGCTGTGATTGGACTATTATGGAGCCATTTCCATCTTTGTTTTGACCAGTTGCAGTAACATCCTACCCACCAAACCAATAGAGCTCTCTGATTGAACCACCACAGATGTTGGTCAACAGGGCAATCTGCCATGCAGTGTTGGGAATCTTACATTAAAAAGTATTTAGTTATAGTTTCAAATGACTTTTTGTAAAAAGCTATTGAGTTAGCAACTCAATTACCATCTTGTAAAAGTAATTAGTTACCTAGCAAAGTAACAGTAACGTTCCCTTTAAGTTCCATAGTGCAGCTATGTTCTATAATATCTAAAATGTGAAAGATTGTTTTAAAGAAGGCATTTCATGTCATTGATCTTTCAAGGTTACTTCTTCTATTACACCGGTATGGAATAAGAGGGGTGGCTCATCAATGGGTTAATAGTTATTTACGCAATAGAAAACAGTTTGTTCAAATAAATAATGCTAAATCTGAATTAAAGATATTTATTATGGTGTGCCACAAGGGTCAGTCCTCGGACCTAAACTGTTCATATTGTTTATTAACGACCTGGTAAATGTATCTAATTTACTTGGCGCAGTATTCAGGATTAAATATACATGAAGTAACTCAAGTGATAAACAGTGAATTGATTAAAGTTAAAAAATGGTTTGATATAAATAGACTGTCACTGAACCTGAACAAAACAAACTTTATACTGTTTAATGACAGAAGAAGCTGTGATGTATCTTTAATGATAGATGGAATGGAAATTCAAAGAGTAAAAGAAACCAAATTTCTTGGAGTCATGTTTGATGAGAGTCTTACGTGGAAATCACATGTAGGTTATATAAAGGGGAAAATCGCCAAAGCCATAGCTGTATTATATAGAGTCAAGTTTCTACTAAATTTGTTGGGGTTATTAACATTGTATCACTCACTGATTGAACCATATTTATTTTATTGTTTGGAAATTTGGGGGACCACTTGCAAAACTTTTACACAATCGTTGTTCATTTTGCAAAAAAATGAGCATTGAGAATCATTAATAACAGTAACTATAGAGATCACACTAATCAATTATTCATTAGATACAAAATACTGAAATTTCCTGACTTAGTAGAGTGGAAAATATTGCAAATAATGTACAGAGCGAATATGAGTAATCTACCAACTAATATTCAGAAAATGTTTCATAAGAGAGTAAGTGGGTACACGTTAAAAGGAGCTGATGTCTTTGAGAAACCTAGATTCAGAACCAAAGTGAAGGAATGTAACATTTCTGTAAATGGTGTAAGATTGTGGAATGCCATTAACAGGGAATTTAAAGAATCAACTTCACTTGCTATATTTAAAAAATGTATAAAATCTAACGTATTTAGCAATTATGAAAAGGTGAATTATAATGTCAAAGATTAGACATGATAACATTAGAAAGTGACTGAGGTTATAATGTGTTTGTTTGACGGATAATTTTATTTCATAAAAAGGGGCAGAAATTTTAAGATTTTTTTCTTCTTTCTGCTCCTTTTCATTCAAATGTTTTTTTTTCTCAATATGTTAATGTATGTTGTATTTGGTTGTGTTTATTTTATACATTTTGAATGAAATAAAAGATAAAAAACTAAATCATTCTTACGATCTAGAACATTGTGAGATATGCAATGTTCATTCAGTAAGAATGGAATGTTAATTTCTAGTAGGAACAATATAATTATGGCTATTTGGAATACATATCCACTCTGTCTTAGGTTTGTACGGATCTTGAGAAATCTCAAACGTAATTCCTAGTGCAGTTGTTTTTACATATCACGATGCCCACAAATATTAAGGTTGTGGTAAATATGTTTCATGGTGGCAGTCTACTTTCTGTAGATCTGTGCTCCACAAAGACAAACTGTGTTTGTAGTCAGATAATTTAGCAGCTTTTATAAAGTTAAAAAGATAACACATGCAATTGATCCAGAAGGAGTGATTTTAAAAAGTTTTAAAAGTTTTAAAAAGTTTTAAAAAGATCAGTGAACCTCAGAGTGTATTATTGAAGAAAAACTGAGTAAAACAGGTACACTCTATTAAATTTGATCCTCAAATTTATTTAATTTTTAGAGGAGATTGTGGCTTTTTAAGTCATACATAAATATGATTTATTTGTATATATTTTAGATTTTGTTTTTGCCTCACATCAGCAAGACTTCTCAAGTCATTAAAAAAAGATAAGCAACAGTTGTAAATGAAGATGAGGAATGAGCAAATACTCAGTTTCTTCCTAAATGTAAGAAATGTATATCTGATGTTATCTCAAATGTTATGCATTTCTGAGTTTCTAACATCACCCAATGTTCAATGCAGAGCCAAAAATACAGATAGGCACTATGGGCACATAAAGAATGTAGGGATGTTGCCTGTAACCTGCTGTTTGCCCTTTGCATTTTGTTTTTCATGCTGGCTGTAGGACACGGCCTCCTACCGTTTGTTAGACTAAATCATTTGTCTTGTGGTTCAGTGAGTAATTTTCATTTATCGCAAATCAAACAGAGAGAGAGAGAGAGAGAGAGAGAGAGAGAGAGAGAGAGAGAGAGAGAGAGAGAGAGAGAGAGAGAGAGAGAGAGAGAGAAAGAGAGAGAAAGAGAGAGAGAGAGAGAGAGAGAGAGAGAGAGAGAGAGAGAGAGAGAGAGAGAGAGAGAGCATACAAATACCAAAAGGACATGATTGATCATTAAAATGATCAGTTGAAACAGATCTGTGAGCTCATTAAGTGGCTGTTGCCTCTGAAGATTATTAGATGCCCTGACCCTTCTACTCTGATTCAGTAGAGAGTTTTTAGGTTGACCTTAAATCGTGACAACAAAGGCACTCTTTTTGAATCTAAGAAAAGTCATCCGTTTGATGTAGGGCAGCAAACAGCAAGACTCATAATTGTGATTCTGTTGATGCAAAGAAATAAAAAGAACAGCGTCAGTCATTTAAATTTACAAATGTGTCACTGATGAAGATGTTTTTTATAATGGGCTACGCTGTCAGCCAAACACAAATAATGCTAAAAAGAGTGCTAATACTTTTAAGGACTTGCTTTATGCACATTTCCTTTCAAGGGTAGTTAAAAGCTTCCGTGCTAATCACAAACAAAGCAAGAAACTTTTACATTTCCAAAGCAATTGCAGGTAATGCCACAAAACGTTGAGCTCATAATCATCACATTGTAGATGAAATGCCCTTTAAGCGAAGCGATGCAGACTGACAGTGTGGATAATGATCTACCGTGCAAAGAAAATCATCATGTGTCATCATTCACGCAGTGTTCAACAGGGAGAGCCGCCGCCACCGCAGCAGCTCTCCCATGTGGGATGTGTTTCCATGGCATGGTTAGGATACAGTGGACATCCTTGACAGCACATTAGATGTGTTGAGTGTGAGAATATGTTCAATCTTCCAAGAAGATAATAGCTGCTTGTACATGGAACAAAGGGAAATTGGTTTGATAAGCCCTGGAACGATGTAAACGGAATCCCAAAGCACTCCCAGACACCGAATCTCCATCTAACAGGAGATTCAATGATGCTGAAGGCAGGATGTTTCCACTGAAGTAAAAATCACTAAATAATGGAAGTACTACACAGTGTGTGGGAAGTGTGCATGGATGCCATGTGCAACAGCTCAACGGATGGATTCAAGACATTCCACTATGAATTCAGAAGTTTTGTACGTCTCTCCGGTCAATAAGCAATCTGATAAAAACTAAATGTTTAGACTGGTTATTTCATTAAATTGATTAGTTGGAGGAGGTAAACATAGTTTTGTTCCCATTCAACACTATTTTGGTGTTTGCTGTGAGATTCATCAAAACTTCACAGCCATCATGGCGAAGGATAAGGGAAAAATTAGGAAAGATAAGGGCAGAGATGAGCAGGCGGCAGACTACATTTGCTTTGCTCTAGAAGAGGCAGGTGGCTCTGTTCTAACAAGGGCAAAAGAGGGCAAGTGAGTTTGATCTACAATCTGCATGCAAAAGAATGTTATCAGCATTGGCATCCCGCCCTCTTATAACCGTTCAAATTCACTCAGAGTGCTGAATCAGAGATGATCACACATTTGCACAAAACAAGCTTCAACATGTGAAACCCTCAGACTCAAAAACAAATTCAAGACAATTTGCTGCCTTTCTGTGTGAAGATGGCGAGAATTAAGGCCAGAAGCTATTTCCTTTTTGCAGAAAACTGTGGGGCTTATTTTTACTCCCCACACTCAAAATAAAAGCCTTCATCTGATTTACACCCTGCATATCTCTAATGTTGGGGAAACAAAAACGCCTCAAAGGTGTTTTTTCTTATAGTAAAGGTTTTTCAATGGAGTACATAAAATGTACCTGGTTATAAGACCTTTAAAGACAAAGTTTACTGAGAAACAATTTTCTTAATTGTTAATTATGAAACAATATCAGTCACTCTGAGTTTAAAATAAGTGACATTTGAATAGTTTAGTCAAGTGTCATGTTTCGTGTTTGTAGTTCCTCCTGTCAGGTGTACATTTATTTCAATGATTCAGTTTTATGATAAGCAATTGGACACATGTTCTCGTATGTTCAAGTCTATTTAGTCATTTATTGTAAAGTAAGTTCAATTAGAGAAAATCCCATTTTCTTGCATATTTTTGTGAAAAAAGTAACATAATAGTTACTTTCCCTGGTAACTAGTTACTTTTACCACCTTGTAACTCAGTCACTCACTCAGTTACTGTTTTGATGAAGTATTTAGTAAATATATCTAAGTAACTTCACAAACTGCTCATTTGTGGAGAGCAGAGAAAACAGACTTTGTGGTAGAGTTACCGTTACTGTTAGCCAATCAGAGGCGAGATGTCAGAATATCAGGAAATACGACTTCAAATCCCACCGTTTTCAGCTCAACTCTGCTCAGGCTTACTTCTAGTTCCTGAAATAGGAGTGCCACACTTTTCTTCCCACGGAGATCCACTCATAAGGCCTGCATTTACGCTAGAGACCACCGCAAATGTGTCAAAAAAATGACTGAACTTGGTCTTTAAAAATGCATACATGAAAAAAGATGCTAGAAGAACACCGGACTACGTCATAGAAAAGGGTTGATGGTGTGTCGTAAAAGTTTTGTGCAACTGCTTCATTTTTCTGCATAAATACTTCAGTACTTAGGCCAATCGTACTGCAGCAAAACATCTTTTGTACACAAACTTTACATTTTCATACATTGTGATCTTAACTCCTGTATTTTTCCAAATGTCAAGTAAAACTGATAAAGTATTAGGAAGTGACATGGAAATCTTTGATTAAACAATTATTGGTCTTGTTTCAGAAGCCATACACCAGCCATCTTTTTAAACAGTTCTACATCCCCATGACACCTGCTGGAATAGTCTCCTCAGACTGGGGATTGGTCCGGAGTGTGAATGTGTGTCTGAACTCGCTGAGTGAGTGCGTAAGCAAGTGTGAGAGAACGGATGAATGGAGGGAATGGTTCAGATAATAGGTGGCTCTATCTGGAAGGTGAGAGACGAGGAGGTGTAGAGGGAAGTGAAAGAGGATAGATGGATGGACTGGGGCGGTGGGATAAGTGTAGATAATGGCTGGACATAATATCTGGCAGACAGAATGGGGAAGAGTGACAGAGGGAGGAAAAGAGGAAAGGAACAACGTGTTGGGTGAAGCAAAGCGTGGAGTGAAGCTTGGATAGATGTAAAGGAGGAAAGGACACGTGTCGAGAAAGGTTGTAGACACTGTGTGAGGATTTGAAGGTGTGGGGGGACTAATTGGGATACTCAACTGGTGCGAAAACTATACATAATGGGCGCAATCTAATATCTGGAAAGAGGATCATTTATACAATAAGGAAAAAGGGATGAGGTGTTAAAAAAGGTCTAAATGGATTTCAGAAATCTTCACGTTCCTTTCAGTTTGAATGCTGAATGCTGATAATGTCACTTTTGGTCCAGTTTCATGCATCTTGCAGTGATCTGGTAAGCTGTTATAAATCTAAAACTTCCCACAAAGTGTTCTGCATTGCTTTTAGTTGAACATCAGCGCCATTCTAACACATGATTCCAGCTTACGTCCTGTCCATGACACATAATCTGATTTAGATGAGTTTACTGTATCTAGCGTGGAGAATGGGCTTCATCTGGCATCAGAAAGAGAACTGAACAGAAGGGAGGGAAGGGGAGAAGAGAGGATGGAAACAGGAAGAGATGGATGTATTGATATGGAGGACTGGAGGGACGAGTGTAAAATATGGTTAGATGTGATGTCTGGTGACGGGAAGAAGAAAGAGAGAGAGAGAGAGAGAGAGAGAGAGAGAGAGAGAGAGAGAGAGAGAGAGAGAGAGAGAGAGAGAGAGAGAGAGAGAGAGAATAAATGATGAGATAGCTCTAATGTGTGGAGGAGTAGCAAAGGACATGGGAGAGTAGAAAGGGAGGGAAAATGGATGGACGGGGGAACGAGTACAAGGATGGATGTGGTGAAGAGGGGGGACTGAGAGGGAGAGATGGATAGATGGACAGTGGAGGAATGAGTGCAGATAATGGCTAAACCTAATGTCTGGAGGGCAGACATCCATCTGACTGGCCGAATTATAGTCAGGCTCACTTTCTACCGACTAATTACTGGAACACAGGATACTCTCTCTCTCTTTCTCCACCAGTGGCTTTGTCTTTTACCAGAATTTGGGTTATTCAACAGTCTAATGTTTTTTTTGTGTTTGTGTTTTTGTCTGCTGATATTTTACAGTGTGTATTGCCATGTATCGGTGTTATTTGCATAATTTTCAGACAGTTATAAAATTCAGCTTAGAGTTCAGACATGGTGCAGATAAAAACCCTATAACCATGCATGGTGGCTGTTTCTTCATTTGTTAAAAGGAACGTTATGTTCACTCTTGACAGTAAAGCTTTTAAAGTGTTCTAGTTGAGGGCTGCAGTTCAGACAGGTGATGGAAAAGAACCCTGTTCTCCTGATTTGCGCTCCCTTACATTACACAGGCTTAGTCCTAGGAGAAAATATTCACCCACCAGGCCTTTACCTATGTACACCTGCTTTACTGATTGTTAAAACAAATGACTAATCAACTAAACACTCAACAACAGCAGAGTGCATCAGGCATCTAGACATGATGAAAATGACTAACTGAAGTTTAAACAGAGCACGAGAAAAGCCAAGCAGGGGGATTTAAGTACTTTCAATGTGTAATGGTTAGCAAAGTGGATCGAGAATTTCACACATTGTACATCTACTGGGACTTTCACACAGGAACATATGTATTTGAGCACCCTGTGATTTTGCAAGTTTCCCTTCTTAGAAATCACGGAGGGGTCTGACATTCAGGAAATCACATTGTAAGATTTTTAAAGAATGTATTTGTATTGCACTGCTGCACATAAATATTCAAACATAAACTCTGGCTCTCAAATGGGCCATTCCCATCTGTACCGGGTCGGACCGGGCAGGGTAGCGTAGGTTGTTTACATATCTGGGTGGCCTGGTATTCTTCCGGGCCAACCAAGGCTCATTCTCAGCCCTCTTCTCGAGGGGGTCTGCTTCAGGCCGACCAGGGCCAACACACCCACTGCTGACAGCAAATTCACACCTTCCATTAGAGCAAGCCTCTGATTGGTGGGTAGAATCAGCCCACATGGGCTTAAGACAAGGATGTGTGGAATCAACCAGGCCAGGCTGGGGCTGACTGGGGCTACCCGGCCCGGGCCGACCCGGTACAGATGGGAATGGCCCAAAAGACTAGTTATTTTGCCTTTAAAAAGCACCTCTACTCTATCAGTTTGTCAATCTAAATTAGTAGCACCTGTCTGAGGTTGTTAAAAGTATTGGCCAAACTTGGCATTAAAATTGTAGAAATGCAGAATAACTACACTTTACCATCTATATAAAAATGTATTAGGTTCAGTTTTTCATTGCGTTAAGGACTTTTGTCATAAATCATTACAGATAATCCAAATCATCTCCTCCAGACAGTGAAGAACTGTGTTTCGCATACTTCACTCCAACACGTAAAACAAGGTAGCTGCTGTTGCTAGTATTGTGAATAACTGTTATTTGTTTACTTTCATGCTCCAAATTATTATGGAAAATTGCGTTTACACCTGCAGCAAAAGATCTGAGCCATGTGTCTGTGTCCTGCATGCATTTTTAAATAACACAGGCCTTATCTAAAATAATAACCTACATCTTTAAATCCATCTAGAACTGCACCGGTACTTCTGGACTCCAGACGAGTCCCGTTAGCTTGACTGCAGCAAAACTGCTAACCGTTTTAGCTCCGGTAAGGAACGAACAAGTGCTTTGGGAAAGCTACCACACACACACACACACCGATATAATCTAAATGATCTCTATATGTCAACATTAGAACCTCCATGGCATCCTGGATTAGTGCAAACAACGAGCTGAGCTAAGGAGTTACTCCAGCATCAGGAACATTTATTCTGGTAAATTATCGGTTAAATATTTTCCAGAGTTATATCAATAAATACACACAGCAGTAAAACTGTAGATTACTGAACTATATTGGGACACATGATGGAGCTAAAATCAGCTGAGAACTCATCAGCTTAGAGCTCCCAGTGGAGCACAGAAATGAAATATTTAACAAAAGTAAACAAACTGTACCGATTTTGGTTCTGAAGATGAACAGAATCCTCCTCTATGTCCAAATCGGGCCATGGGTCTTCTGGGTCAAATGGTCTCAAACATGTCTGCACCTCCGGTAGTGATGTCCAGCTAGCGGGATCGGAGTTTGGTTGAACTTCTCCGGTAATCCAATATCTGTGCTCGCCGCCGTATCCCAGAGAAAAAACAAATCTGACTGACTAGCAGAGGCTTCAGAAGCTACATGTGATTGATGACACATTGTTCTCTGCTATAACGCTAACACAGAAACACCAGAGTCAGGCCTTGCTTACTATAGCTGTTTCAGCAGAGCACCTTGTGAAACGTCACCAGCTGCCCAGGGCTTAGACCGGAAGTTAGTTAGTTTTTCCCGCACCAGTCAAAAACATCAGATTTTCCTAAAAATTCCAGCCGTCAAAATCCAAAAACCTTTTTCATCTGAGATTTTAATACACATTACACATGCCGTTCAAGTGAATTTTGCCTCTGGCCGATATCTTTAACTTATTCACTGCCAATGACGACTAAAGCCATCATTTGCATTTTTGTACTGTGTGGGCATCGGAATGAGCCCCTGCACCGTGAGAACAAACATCTCAGCTCTAAAGCCGATCTTTGACTGCACATGTCACACGTCACGTGATCAGGAAGCTGAAAATCCATGTGTTAGGAGATCGTTTTGGGCCGCTGCTGTAAAAAATGTGAGGCGCGAAGCGGAAAAGTTTCTGCCGATCACAATTCAACAACGGATTATGAAAGAACGGATAATGGTCAAAACACACGGATTCTTCCTGATGTAAGAGGTGAGTCTCTCTTTTGTTTTGGTTGTTTTGGCATCGACATCATCCTAGCGTGCAATGTTCTGTAACTCTTAAAAAAACTGTAAAAACGGTAAGAAACACTGGCAGCGAAGGGTTTTACCAATCAGGAAACGGCTGGCAGCGAATGAGTTAAAGACACCTGTCCACCCCGTAGTCAGTCAGACTCCAACTACTACTATGGGCAATACCAAAGAGCTATCAAAAAACACCAGAGACAAAATTGTGGACCTCTAAGCCTGGAAAGGGCTACAGGGCAAATGCCAAGCACCTTGGTGAAAACAGATCAACAGTTGGAACAATTGTAAAAAAAAAAAAAAAAAACGGGAGAGGCTAAAGACAACTGTCAGTCTGCCTCAGACAGGGGCTCCATGCAAGATCTCACCTCATGCGGTATCACTGATGATAAGAAAGGTGAGGAATCAGCCCAGAAACACGAGTGGAGCTGATTAATGACATAAAAAGAGATGGGACCACAGTTTCAAAGGTCACTGTTGGTAGAACACTGCGCTATCATGGTTTAAAACCAAGCATTGCATGGAAGGTTCCCCTTCTTGAGTCATCACGTGTCCAGGCCCGTCTAAAGTTTGCCATTGACCATCTGGATGATCCAGAGGAGGCACGGTGGTCATGTGGTCAGATGAGACCAAAATAGAACTTTTTGGTCTAAACTCCAATCACTGTATTTGAAGGAAGAAGAAGGATGAGTTGCATCAAAAGACCACCATCCCTACTGTGAAGCATGGAGGTGGAAACCCATGCCAACAGGGACAGAACCACATTAAGGAACATTAGGGAATATAATCCAACCACTTAGTAAAGTATGCAGTCATATAAACTTGTCTTGAGCACTGAATGCATACCTCTAACAAAGAGCATGTCTAAAAGGTACACTAATGCTCTCCTCCACAAACTAGCTGTGGTGTGTTGAAAGTGAACACTTATTTGTGTGTGTAACTGAGTAGCAAGTATTTGTGTAACAATAGTTTAAAAATTCCATCTGAACAGGTAATAGGAGCTGGAGCAATATGGCTTAGAGAAATTAAAAGTATGGGGAAGCATCTGATTTCCTAATCCAGTAAAGCTGATTCCACTCTATGTAAACTACAGCTAACATAGGTATATTGCCTGGTGCCCGTTCTTTGACTTTACCAGATTATTTGTCAGTGTACAGTGGACAGATTTATTCTGTTGTTTTTCAACTGTCATCATTATTATTTGCCCACACACCTACTGCTCTCATGGGACTCTGGTTGTTCGTAGATCTGATGTGATTCATCTGATGTAGTGAACAGAACTGAGCATGATTCTGCTCTTTTTGTTTGTTTGTCTCTTTGTTTTCTGCTATGTAAATCTTGCCAGAAACTTGTAGAGTAGCACAGAAACAGTTTGAGCCCAATATGGTGTGATGCTCTTTCCAGTGGTGCTTTTGGACAACTTGCTCCATAAATTGTTCATTATATGATAACCTTTTTTTAAATGTTATGGATATAAATTGATCCATCCATCCATCCATTTTCTGAACCCGCTTGTCCATGTAGGGTCGCGGGGGTGAGTGGGGGTGGGGTGGGGGTGGGGGGGGTATGATGCCTTTCTCCAGCGGTCAATGGGCAATCAGGCGGGGTACAACCTGGACAGAGAGCCAGTCCATAACAGGGCAACACAGAGACTCACAGGACAAACAATCATGCACACACACACTCACACCTAAGGACTATTTAGACGGACCAATTAACCTAACAGTCATGTTTTTGGACTGTGGGAGAAAGCCGGAGTACCCGGAGAAAACCCACGCATGCACAAGGAGAACATGCAAACTCCGTGCAGAAAGATCCCAGGCTGGGAAGCTAACCAGGACCTTCTAGCTGCAAGGCAACAGCTCTAACCACTGTGCAGCGATATAAATTGATAATTATACAAAATATTTATGTCATAACTTTGTTCTGTTTAAAAAAAAATACATCCCCTACCTGTTCTGAAATTTCAATCAACTAGGTGAGGAACATCAATGATACCTTTGCTCATTTCCTCTCCGGGGACAGATTTATAATAGATCTAAAATAGTACCACTTAGTACTAGCTCTGAAAGCTGATATTCAGTTGTTTCTTCAAACCTATTCAAACCTGGATCTGTCTTTTTGTTGTCAGAGATTATCTGAGAACATTATATTTGTATCCTTAAGTCAAAAGAAAGACTGAAACTAGTTGTTGAGAGATTTGACATTTAGAAGAAGAGATTGATTGGCAGCGGTGTGTGTGTATATATATACACATATATATATATACACATATATATATATATATATATATATATATATATATATATATATATATATATATATATATATATATATATATATATATATATATACATATATATATAATAATAATAATAATAATACATTTTATTTCAAAGCGCCTTTCAGGACACCCAAGGTCACTTTACACAAAACACGTAATAAAATACAATAAAACAATAATAAAACCCAAAGAAGAAAAAACAGAGAGAAACATTTCAATAAAATCAGAGGTTGTAGGCAGATTTAAACATATGTGTTTTGAGTTTTGATTGGAAAAGGGTAAAACTGTCGATGTTCCTGATGTCTGGGGGAAGTGAGTTCCAGAGTCGAGGAGCAGAGCGGCTGAAAGCTCTGCTCCCCATGGTAGCGAGACGGGCAGAAGGAACCGCAAGATGGATGGAAGAAGAAGATCTGAGTGAACGGGATGGGGTGTGAATACTTATAAGGTCTGAGATATATGGAGGAGAGAGGTTGTGGATTGCTTTGAAGGTATGGAGGAGAATTTTGAAGATGGACCTGAATTTAACTGGGAGCCAGTGGAGCTGCTGGAGAACCGGCGTGATGTGGTGAAAGGAAGGGGTTCTGGTGATAATACGGGCTGCTGAATTCTGGACCAGTTGCAGTTTATGAAGGAGTTTGTTGGGGAGACCATAAAGAAGTGAATTGCAATAGTCGAGACGGGAGGTGACGAGGCTGTGGACGAGAATGGCGGCAGTGTGAGGGGTCAGTGAGGGACGAAGACGGTTTATGGAACGTAGATGGAAGTATGCTGACCGAATTAAGTTATTAATGTGAGCCTGAAAAGAAAGGGAGGTCGAGAAAATGACACCCAGACTCTTGACATGAGGTGAGGGGGAGACTGTGGCGCTGTCAATAGTTAAAGAAAAGCTGTCAGATGTTGAGAGGGTGGAGTTAGTGCCAACTAGAAGAAGTTCAGTTTTATTGCCGTTGAGTTTGAGGAAATTAGAGGTGAACCATGATTTGATTTCAGAGAGGCAGAGTGTAAGGGAGGATGGTGGGAGAGTTGAGTTGGGCTTACTGGAAATGTAGAGCTGGGTGTCATCTGCAAAGCAGTGAAACTGGATATTGAATTTGCGGAAGATTTTGCCGATAGGGAGGAGATATACTATGAAGAGGAGGGGCCCCAGGACAGAGCCCTGGGGCACACCTGACTTGACTGGGGAGGGTTCTGAGGTAAAGGATTTTAACTGGATGAACTGAGTGCGGCCAGTAAGGTAAGATTGAAACCAGCGGAGGGGGGTGTGAGTGATGCCTAAGGAATAGAGTCTATTAAGGAGGATGGGATGAGAAATGGTGTCAAAGGCCGCACTCAGATCGAGGAGAATAAGAATAGAGATTAAACCAGAATCAGCAGCAATGAGTAGGTCGTTAGTGATCTTGATGAGAGCTGTTTCTGTGCTGTGGTGGGGACGGAAGCCAGACTGAAACTGTTCATAAAGGTTATTGCGGGTGAGATGTGAATGGAGCTGAGATGCAACAGTTTTCTCAAGGACTTTGGAAATGAAGGGAAGATGGGAAATGGGACGGAGGTTATTGAAATCATTGGGATCTAAACCAGGTTTTTTTAGAATAGGGCTGACTGAAGCGGATTTGAATAGGGATGGGACCGTACCAGAGGATAGTGAGGAATGAATAATGGCTGTTATAAAAGGGAGCAGAGAAGATAGGCAGGATTTAACTAAAACAGTTGGAATAGGGTCCAGTTGACAGGTGGAAGGTTTGGATTTGGTGATGTAATCTAATATTTCTGAGGGATGGGGAAGTTCAAAGGAGGAGAACGGAATGGTGGGTTCAAATAAATCAGGAGAGGGAGGGGAGGAATGAGGTAAAGAGAGATGGATTCTATTGACCTTCTCATTAAAAAACTGAAGGAGAGAGTTACAGGTTTCTGAAGAGTAAAGATGGATGGGTAAGGAGTCGGGAGGCTGAAAAATGCTGTTCATGATGGAAAATAATGTTTTAGTGTTGCTGGAGTTGGACGAGATGAGACCGGAGTAATACTGAGATTTGGCATGGGAGATGGAGTCCTTGTAGAGAGAAATCTGAGCAGAATATAAGTCTTTATGGATGGTGAGACCGGTTTTCTTGTAGAGTCTTTCAAGCCTCCGGTTGGTAGCTTTCAAGGAGCGAAGGGCAGGTGTGAACCATGGAGCAGACCGAGTAAAATATACAGAGCGGGATTTGATGGGAGCAAATGAATTAAGGATAGAAACCAGACCGTTATTGTACTGAATGACAAGATCATCGGGAGTAGAGGACAAATTAGGGGTCAAGGTGGCAAAACTGGAGGACAGGGAGGCTACATATATATATATATATATATATATATATATATATATATATATATATATATATATATATATATATATATAGTCATCGGGGGCACTAACCCCCAACCTGGAGGAGTGCCTAAAGCAGATTCCAGTGGAAACATCAGACACCTCGGTCCAGAAAGTTGCCGTTCTAGGAACAGCTAAGATACTATGCAGAACCCTCAAGCTCCCATGCTTCTGGTAGAGGAACCAAGCTTGGAAGGATGAGACCACCTGTGAAGGGTGAGATGGTGATACACACACACACACACACACACACACGCACACACACACACACACACACACACACACACACACACACACACACACACACACACACACAGTGCTGCCCATAATTATTCAGACCCGTAGGAAAATTTTGACTTTGTTACTTTATTCAACCAGCAAGTTATTGTCTGACGAGAAATGACATAGGTGTCTCCCAAAAGATAATAAGTTGATGTACAAGAGGCATCGTTGTACCCAAAAAGTTTCTCAGCTTTTATTGACATTTAAGCAAAAGGTGTCATGTCCAAGATTATTCATATCATTCAAAAACTGTCAGTCTCTTGGAAAATCCAACATTGTAAGCCATTCCAAATAGTCCAAGCTGTTCTTAATTACCCAGATTAATTGGGAACAGCTGTTTTAATCAACTCAACAGGTGAAAAATGGCAGACATGACACTTTTTGCTCAATTGTAAATAAAGGCTGAGAAATGTTTTCTGGCCCAATAATGCCTCTTGTACATTGTCGTATTATCTGATGGGAGATGCCTGTCATTTCTCATCAGAAAATAACTTGCTACTTGAAGAAAAGTAACTAAGTCAAAATTTGCCAAAGGGGATGAATAACTATAGGCACCAATGTATATACAGTATAGGCCAAGGGTTTGGAAACAGCTTCTAATTCCATGTGTTTTCTTTATTTTCATGACATGACCATTTACAAAGGGGCCAACACTTGCTAAACACGAAAATAACTTGCTACTTGAAGAAAAGTAACTAAGTCAAAATTTGCCAAAGGGGATGAATAACTATAGGCACCAATGTATATACAGTATAGGCCAAGGGTTTGGAAACAGCTTCTAATTCCATGTGTTTTCTTTATTTTCATGACATGACCATTTACAAAGGGGCCAACACGTGCTAAACACGAAAATAACTTGCTACTTGAAGAAAAGTAACTAAGTCAAAATTTGCCAAAGGGTATGAATAACTATAGGCACCAATGTATATACAGTATAGGCCAAGGGTTTGGACACACCTTCTAATTCCATGTGTTTTCTTTATTTTCATGACATGACCATTTACAAAAGGGGCCAACAAATGCTAAACACCTCTAGGAACTCTTTCAACAAAACCATTGGAAAACCATTTCAGGTGAATACCTCCTGAAGCTCCTCAAGAGAATGCCAAGAGTGTGAAAAGCAGTAATAGGAGCAAAGAGTGGCTATTTTGAAAAAAAAAAAAAAAAGAATATAGATCATTCTTTCAGTTATTTCACCTTTTTTTGGTTAAGTACATAACTTCACGTGTTCATTCATAGTTTTGATGGCTTCAGCGAGAATCTACCAATGTAAATAGTCATGAAAAAGAAGAAAACACATTGAATGAGAAGGTGTGTCCGTTTGGCCTGTACTGATTAAATATACATATACATATACATATATATATATATATATATATATATATATATATATATATATAAGTTTCAGTTTAAAATAGCTTTTAATGCTATGAAGTGTGCCATAACATTATTCAATAAACCAGCAAATAATGGATTTCAAGGGAAAATTACTTTCAGCAGAATTTAAAATTAGGGAAAATTACTGTAACAGAATATTTATGTCAATGCCATTTTTAACAGCGGCACTACTTGTACTACACAATTTAACCTTTAACATTTAGGTTTAAATGGTAAAGTGTTCTGCTGTAAAACATAACTGGCTTTCATTATGCTCTCAGCCCACCTCATCCTCCAATCTTGGGTCTGTCTTTGATTTTTATTTTCCTGTTCTTTTCCAGTTTTATGTTTTTATTTTATTGTTTTGCTGTTTGCATCGGCATTCTCACTTTTTCCCACAAAGCTTTCATCCATCCCATTTGGCTCATTTTAACATGAAATATGTCCTCCTCAAAGTTTGTGTCTCACTCTCAGCTTCTTCCTATTTATCCTCTGAATTTTTTGAGGGGTTTCTCTGCTTGCTCAGGCATTCTCCCTATCACTTTTCCACTTCACTCCACCCAGTTTTCCAAGAAAATCCTTTTCTCAGCAATGTAGTTCTGCCGACTAAAGGTGCATGAAGTGGCAATGACATCCGGTGGTCAATTTTGGGTACTGCAGTCCATGTTTCAAGGCAACAAGTGACCATTCTGTGACTATCATGGCTGAGTCTAGATGACAAGCAAAGCTGAGTATAACGCAGTAAGTTAATTAGTAAATAAATAAATTTGACTATATCACAGAGTTGTTGTTCATTGGGAAATGTAGCTTGAGATTTTTTTTTGAGACGACTATATCGTTTAAAATGTGCCGTTGGCATTGTCAGCTCAATGTTAGTCGCTAGCTGTGAATGGGTGAATGCCTGATTGTGTTGTAAAGTGCCTTGGGGGGTTCCAGGACTCTAGAAGGTGCTATCTCAAATACAGGCCATTTACCATTTAGCTGTCTCTACACAATTTTAGAGGGAAAACAGAAAGGACAGTGTATTTTCTTAGATGCACAAGAAATAGCTTATCGCGTTACTGGCCTTGGTTCCAAAACTCTGCTGCATTTTGCCGGCTGAAGCAGAAATATAAATGTTAGCTTCGCACAGACTTAGCCCTGTGAGTTCACAGAATGTTAACAAAGACTATGTCTCTTTTTGGCTTTTTTTAAAAGCAGAAAACCTGACAAACCCCTCGTCGGCTGAGAATGAAATCTATTTCAATGTAACCTTCCTTCCAACATCACTGGCCATCAAACTGCTTTGTGATTATTTCACGGTCCAATTATTACATGCTGTACCTTTAAGTAACATAATAATATAATAATGGTATTGGTTAATTTCTGATTGAGTAAGAATTCAAACTTGTAAAATAATAATAACCAATGACAAACAAGATCCAGTCCTCTTATTTTTAAACTGACAGGACTTTTTGATAACACTGTCTAATCAAAGTTAAATGATTTCCCTTAATAAGTTCCATAGAAATGCAACTTTTCTGGATATTTCTTTTTTATAAACTAACTTGTAAAATGTTTTAAAAAGTTGAAAATTGTTATAATGCAACGGTAATTTGCTACATCCAGTCTACTTTGGAAGATTGTAAATATGTTAGATGTGCTAAGATGTTGTAACGGCATGAAGGTTCTCTGATTTGTGCCAAAGGTCACATTTGCCCAGCTGGGTCAAGCTGGGTCAAACAGTACTTTGAATCCACAGATTAAAGCCCAAGGAGCCACGATGTCTGCCAAGATCATAACACCAGTATCTGCTGTTCCTGCAGAAGAAGGACACTTCAAGCCACGATGATAATAATTAAATAATAATTAATAAACGTATGATTTTATTACTGTTCAAATAATCATTAATACATGATCACTTGGTTCAGATATAAAGGTATTTTAATTACATGAAATGGATTATTAGGCTTTGGGTATTTTAATGATAATAATTATAATGATTATAAAGATGTGTTCAGCAAAGAAGACCTTCACCCTTGTTCAGCCAACACAGAGTTCAGATAAACAATAACTGCATCACATGTTTTTTGACGCATAACCAAGCTTTCTTCCGGAGAGAGAGGGGGAGTGTTCTGAGAGAGTTTGGTAAAAACTAACCATCACAGATTTCACGTCCAGTTCTGAACGAGACATCTTCCTGAGGAGCCAGGGATGGCCGCCCTGCTGACCTCATGCACGCTGTTCTGTCACGCCGACAAGAATGGCTACAAACAAACGAACCGTAAACCAGCTAACGCAAGACTCTCCCAGAGTCATTTGATTTCTTAAGTTGTTAAGACGATAACGTGCATCTGCCAAACGCTTCGTACAGCCGTGTACCCAGGACATCTCTGGACCGGACGAGTGGACATTTGCGTCTACTCTGCCAGCTTAAGTGCCACCTTGGATGAACCCATCCTCCTGACATCCGGATCCATAAAGGGGGTCCTGTTTTGGGTGAGGTAGAACACGATAGATGACGTTTGATGCTGTTTTCTCTAAAAATAACTCAGTTATCCGCAAAACATCATTTCATCCAGAGCACCTTCCATTCCCTCTCAAAGAAACCTTCTGAGAACTGCATTCACGCATTCAAAACTCATCATTCTCAATTGTAGCTCCATCCAACACGGGTTGCTTTTAAACAAGTAATATCAAAGCTGTTAAGGATTGTCATTAAAATTGCCATCAATAAATTGCCATTTTATGATTGTCGTTTCAAATCTTTCAGTTTAAAATTGTTAGTAAAGGAATTTCTTCATTTTTAAACTTGCCTCATTATTGAAACCAAACACAGAAAAGGGTTGCATTTCCAGTTTATCGAATGAAAAGAATCCTACTGAATCTTCTGTTTAATAAATAAACTTTGCTCTTAATTTAAGCATCTTAAATTAATTTTCACACCATTACAATGTGCAGTATTAGTAAACAGCACACCATCCTGCATGCAGAAATACGACTGATGTTGTTTATGCAGGAGGACCTAATCCCAAAAATACTAAATCAGTTATCTAACCAATTATAATATCCGGGCTGTAAATCTTATCAGTGCAGATGGGGCGCAAGGAAAATCCTTAACCTTGTACAACACCCGCATAAATTAATCCTGTTATGTTGTTGTGAGGGTATTGTTACAGCATTGTTTTTTGTCCACTTGTCCTCTAAATCAATGCAAAGTTGTTCAGAGAGTTTACATTCATCCTGTGATGAAACACCTCTATACAAATGAGAGTAGTCTCCCATTAGAGCAGAGACAACAATGCCTTCAAACACAGGCATGATTAGTCACGGAGTGCTTTGATGAGTATAAAAATGATGTGACTAATGCTCTGTGGCCTTTGTTGTAACCAGCTCAAAACTTCACATTTAAATTATAGAAAATGTTGAATACACTCTCTAAAACCAAAGTAGGAAATGAGGAAACTTGCTGAACAGTCATGTTTCACCCTCCAAGTCAAATTCCACACACTTACCGGTTACATACTGAAACACTATAACACCCATACTGTATCTTATGCAGCAAAAGATTAAGTTACATTGCACAAATAAGTGTCCAACTTCAGTCTCCTACAACATTGTTTATGAGAACTCTGTTGCTCTGCAGTGATTTACATGAACGCAGCAGCCCTCCATATGTTTAGGCCCCTTGATGCTGTTTATCATGATGCACTTGGATTCATTACAGGTGACAGTTTTAGAGCACAGTTATTTCTGTTAGAAGAAAAAAACTTTGCCCTGCACTGACTGGCATGGCAGCGCTTCATAAACTTTATATATTTTATCATTTTAAACTGAACATTTCACTCAAATTGTCAGGATGATGTTTTCATATGATTAAATATCGAACTTCTGAACAGTAAATCCAAGGGTGTCAGTTTGTTTTTAAAATGGCTGGGGGTAATTTACATAAATATGAGTGGCTGGAAGACCGGTGGAGACAATTATTTTATTTATTTATTTACATAAAAGTTTTGTTTGACGTTCACAGTTCAGCATGCTGATTACTGATTGGATGGGATAGATTTCCCAGCATGCAACACTCTCTTAAATGTTAAAAATTAAACTAGAATCATGAATTATGGTTTAGTTTTTAATCAAAATGAAATTACCATTGATGAAAAGAAATACAGACCTACATCTATCAAAGAAAAGTTTACTGTAGTTTTTAAGTTAACAGTAAACAAGCGACACCATGACTGAAACAGGTTATGGAGTTGGTTAAAAAGACATAATTTCGGTGTTGATTAGGGAAACATGGATAATTGTATTCTTAATTAAGGAACGCTGTGCTCAAAAGACAGAGGGACAAAGCCCCAAGTGTATAATGGTGGGGGAGACATGTCCCCGGTGTCCCTAGCTAGGGATGGGTACCTTTGACATTTGAATCGATCCGGTACTAATTCCCGGTACCTACGAATCGATACCGGTACTTAACGGTACCAACTTTCGATACTTTTGAGTGTTTATTATTTTATTTCTCTTTTATAATTAAATATATATTTTTCTCAATATATAAAAATATTTGATAAATATCACGATAAATAACATTCAACTGTTTGTATTTTAACATCGTCCTTGTAGTTTTATAAGCTGATAATTAAACTGAAGCAAACATATTTACTGTGAACTAAATTTACTGTGAATCTTCATTCCTTTGGCCGTCTTTGTTCATTTGATTTTTCCTACTGGGAAGATAGAATTTCCGAGGAGAAAGCGAACGCACCATTAGCGAAACGGAAGCTAACATATCAAGGTAACGTTATCTTAAACATTTTATTTACCTACCGGAGCGGATTAAGATGAGGATGTCTCACTTAGATCGTTGTCTGTCGCTGGTTTCATCACCCAGTTACCCATCACATTTAGTGAAGTGGACCCAAGCGTTAGCATGCGTTCTTTCTACCATGCTGCTCTGTTTACAACTCGCTCGCAGGGACCGACGACACAACGCTCTTGCGCATGCGCAGCTGTCTTGGCAAGTTCTCGTTATGAAGGACGGGTACCGAAACGAGGCACCATTTCAAATGACGTGAATCTGTGCTCGGTCAGTACTATGGAATTCGGTCGGTACCTTAAAAAGTACCGAATTCGGTACCCATCCCTAGCCAAAATTATGTATATGAATAAAGCAGAATTTTTGTCCACCCAGCTGTGTTCTAAACCTTTTGTTTAATGTGGCAGACTTGCACCATGCAGATGGAATAGCACAATTGCTTTTGTCACTGATTCTGTTAAGAACACATAAAGTAACAAAAAATAGTTTGTATAAACTTTAAGCTAGAGCTTTAACATTGATCTCAGTGACTGTTGGTTTGACTAGTTTTATATTTCACACCACTCTGCAGCCCTCTGCTGACCTAAAATCACACTTGATTTTGTGTGAAGCAGGTTCTGGGGGTGCCTTTTGCCTACTTTACGGCTGTTAGTCGTAATGCTAGGAATTGCATTTTCAGTTTGTCTGTGAAGGTTCTCAGTCATCCAGGTTTTTTCAAAGCTCATTAGACATTTTCAGTTTGCTGATCATCAATAAAAAGCACAAGAAGTTTGCTTTTGCTGTCGGCATCATGGCAGAGCCTGGAATTAAAAGTAAAAGAGTAATGTCTCTGGAGGCAAAGCAAAGAGTTAAAACCAGAGTAAATATCGACACAGCCTACACTAGCTTGAGGAAGCTAAAGGAGGCTACGGACTGATGATGACCTGGCTTTGTCGCTGCTGGACTGTGTGGATCTTACTTCATAGTTTATTTTTGTATTAGTTGGCTCATCTTGGTGTTAGCGCGAGCTACAGGGTTGTTTAAAACAGTTGTAATTCCACTTTCAACCAGATGTAGAAAATGCTGACTGGTGTTTAGCGTTTTCTCGTTTCCTCTTGAAAAAAAGGGTTTCCGGTTTCAGCAGAAGCGTCTCAGGGTAGGGGTGAGTGTTCCATGACTGTGTTTGCATTCAAAACCTAGCTTACTAGATTCAGTGGTATTCATTTTTTTCATCACCTTATGTTAGCTTATAGAGGAACACATGCTTACATAAAAAAAATAAAAACCTGGTTTGGAAAAAAATAAATAATTCCTAGACTTTTATTTAGATGTTGAAATAATGAATGTTTTCAAACGCAGTTTTATTCATGAGAAATATGACCCAGGGTGACCATTTGTAGATGACAGTTAACTAAACATTAATTCTTTGTTGGTCTAATTAAAGAAAAAAAAAACTTAACATCTACACTTGACATTCATTTTATCCTTGAGGAGTGGTTGGCATTGGCGAGGACATGGAAAATGAAATTATAGCTGTGACTGCACAGATGAGGCAGTTGTGAGAGACAATAAAAGGAGAAGATTAAAGACGGGGGAAATTCAAGAACAAGGTCTTCTGATTTTCAAAAAGATGCAGGCCTCGAATCAAAAGGCAATAAATAGGAATCCTGTGAGCATTCCAAAATGATATCCTAGATTCACACGGCCCCTCCGGGTATGCTAAGGTCACCGCTTTCTTCTCAATGTTATCGTTTTATTCTGCAACTCAAAGTAAAACGTTTCGTGCTTTTCTTCTTAAGTCTGACTAATGAGCAGATATTGAAAAGGGAGAACATAAAACCAACCCTCTGTAGGTGGTTTTACATGTTCAGTGGGCACCAACTGAACTGCAAAAATGGAAAAGTATGGTGGTCAAAACTCTAAACTGAAATCTGTAGCTGATCAAACATGGAATTATTCAAGAATCATTTGTAGGTTAATGAATGACAAACAGTCACTCACTTATAAAACAAAACTATTAAAACATCAGCACAGCTATGAAATAAAATGTTTTAACATCTGTGACAAACACTCTTAGACACCCATGTTATAAAAAATAATAATTACACTGCAATCTTACTGGTTAGTATAACTGAGGTCATAAGAAATTTGTATTATTTTTTTCTGAATTCCTACTTTGCTCCTTTTTTTCAGAATTCTGAGTTTTATGACATATTTACAGTTCATACAGCTCCACTCATGTTATCTTTACTGATGTGGAACATTTAGCTGAAGGTGGGTTTGTCATTCTGGTCAGTATTCATCTATCCATCCATCCATTTATTTAATCATTCCCCAGCCACTTGGGAATCCTAAGGTGTTCCATGGCCAGTGTGTCCTGGGTCTTCCTTTAGGACTCCACCTGGTTGAATGTGCCCCCCACCCCCCCCAAAAAAAAAACTCACCAGGGAGGCATCCAGGAGGCATCCTAATGAGATGCCCAAGCCACCTCAACTGGCTCCTCTCAATGTGGAGTAGAAGGGGATCCACTCCATGCCCCTCCTGGATAACCAAGCTTCTCACCTTATCTCTAACCACTATTTTGCTCTGGAAGCATTTGAGGTGCAGAATGGCACCGGAACAGTTTACTCGCAAGCTTCAATGCAGCCCAGTACACACCGGGAAGGTCTTAGCCACGGGACAACTTCCTCACGGTGCTCCAAGCTGGACTCGTGATATCACGTAGTTCCTCGAGACGTCCGCCATCCTCGTCGCTTCACTTGTGAGATCACAAGATCCCTCAAGCCTTCAAACTTCAGTTTGTTTATGCCAATTAAACCAAAAAAGAAGAAATCACATTTGATATCTGCTGGCATATATGATGTTTATGTTTATTTATGTTTATTTATTTGGCAGACGCTTTTATCCAAAGTGACTTACAATTTAGGGCATGTTGTGATCTGTGGGGGAAACCGGAGTACCCGGAGGAAACCCACGCATGCATGGGGAGAACACGCAACTCCACGCAGAAAGGCCGCAGCCAAGTTTTGAACCTGCAACCTTCGTGCTGCGAGGCAACAGTGCTAACAACTGCGCCATCATGCAGCCCATCCTCTCCGCTGCCAAGATTAAAGCCAAAAAACACACCACAGCACTTCTCTTACGATGCAGGGGGTGAATAAGCCATTAGGTCACAGGTAAGTTACATAATCACATCACTGCAATACTTGTAGTTTGACATTGCTGTAATAGTCTGTAATAGTCTTTTATTTTGAAAATTACCAGGGTTTTTATACTGAAACTGTGTGTGATATCCTGTCTGGTCCTATGACAACTGCAGTTATTGACATGTCCCAGAAGCGGCTTGCGGCAAAACTAGAACCTGATCCTATATTGGTGGCATGGTGTGCCGCTTTTGGGACGCGCCTGAAATTTGCCAAGTTACGGCTGGTTTAAACACCCCCATAGACTATAATGGATTATATTTGAAGCAGTGACGCTCCGCTGCCGTTCCGTGCCACGGATGCATTAAGTGTGAAATAGGGGTACGGGAGAACCCAGACACCATGCAGAAAACACTCATTTCAGCCACTTTTATCCGCAATCTCATTCTTTCAGTTACTACCCAAAGCTCATGATGATTGGTGTGTAGATCGGTAGGTAAATCGAGCGCTTCGCCGTCGGGCTCAGTTCCCTCTTCACCACAAGGCGATACAATCACTGCAGACGCAGCGCCAATCCGCCTATCAATCTCGCCTCTCTTTCCCTCACTCGTGAACATGACCCCAAGACACAAACTCCTCCACTTGCGGCAGGACCTCATCCCTGATATGGAGAAGGCATTCTACCCTTTTCCAACCCAAGACCACGGTCTTGGATTTAGAGGTGCGGATTCTCATCCCTGCTACTTCACACTCGGCTGCGAACTGCTCCAGTGAAAGCTGGAGGTCACGTGCTGATGAAGCCAAAAGGACCACATCATCTGCAAGCAGCGGTAGATTCACCCGGATGTTGTGTTAATTGAGTTTAGGAACCCTTATATGTGTGAACCATCAGAATGAACACACTCATCAGAAAATGGTGAGTTACTGACAGAGTTAGTGAGTGAAAAAAGAAAAAGTCCAAAAAAATAAAAAAAAACTTTGAAAATCCTCCAGAAAGCCTGAAGAATTACTAGAAAGTTTCGGCCCTTTGAAAGTGAACACTGTAACGAGAAAATGATAGATGACCCAATACTGTTGCACAGTTCTGTGTTTCCTTTTTAATTTTTTTAATAATTGCAAAACTTTAATACAGAGTTAAATAATTGCTTTTTAATTATTTTTATGCCAGAAGTAATCTTTTAACAGATTTCTTTTGAATTAATGTAGCTAATTTTACCACTGAGCAAGAGATCACCACAGAGAAAATGACACGTTGACCATTCCAGTCCACGGAAAGAAACAGAACAGTTCCCCCACAGCAAATTACCACAAATTACAAATCATATCCAATTAACATGACTGAAAACAATGACAGGCATGCCATGTTGCCTTCAAATGTATAACATTTATTAAGCAGTTTCTGAAAAGGCTGCATTTCATCTTTTTTATTATAATTGTCACACAGCAATTATATTTTAATTTTGTTGGAAATACTACTAAGCTAAAAATAGGATGTTAGGCTGCATAAACAACAATCACAGTGAAATGTTTGTCTTTATGATGTAAGACTGAAGAGCTAACTTCATTGCACAAGCTAAATAAGAAAATGTGTGCATATTTTCAACAGTGCATCAAAAAAAGCAAACAAAAACTTCATGAGGGAATTAAAGCATCGCGCAAGTCTTTAGGTATTCATAAAACACCTTTGAGGAAATTCAGAAGCAGCATAGAGTCATTAGCAGCCCAAGGTTTTGATTTTATGTTAAAAATGAAAATAACGTTACATGGTGACATGAAAAACAGCCCAATTGATTCATCTTGTTGACACCAAACTTTGTTTGTTTTTATTTTAATCTTTTTTTGACAAGTTATTAAGTTAAAACTGAGCAGGATATTAGTTAGTGTCAGGAAAACGGTTAATGACATTTTTGCTTCATTGAGTGCAACAGAGAATGACAAAGTGCAGCTTAAAGAGGAATTGAGAGGAGAAAGGAGAAGGGAGTTTTATAAATTTGTTCCAGATTTTAGTCACTCTACACATTCACACATTGTTTTCCACTGTGCACACACACAAACACATGCAGACACTTCCATATTGCTCCAGCTCTGGGAGGTAATGACAACTTGTAATCATTTGTCGAATGTATCAGATGGGTGCAGATGGTCAAACAAGGTGGAACGGCACAGGCAGCTAAAGAAAATGTCTCCATCATAGTGTCCACTCAGCGGTCAATAATCAGAGTGTGTGTGTGTGTGTGTGTGTGTGTGTGTGTGTGTGTGTGTCGGGGGTGGGGGTGGGGGGGGGGGGGGGGGGTACAGTGTTTGTACGTACAGGGAGATAAAACCCTTTTTTTGTTCCCAACCCAAACTTTTGGAAACGAGTCTCTGATTTATCTTCAGGCTGTTTCTTTCACTTCTCTTCCCTGCTGTGCTTTTGTATCCTCCTCATCCGCTGGGACTTTCCTCTTCTAACTTTAATGTTCTTTTGCCACGCCGTCTATCTTTCCTGCCTGTTTCTCATTCTGTGGGTTGACAGTCTGGCTGTGGAGATACAGCAAAGAGTTTCTAGAAGAATAATATAAAGTCCATAAAATCCAAACTAAGAAAGGGCTTTGATATATATATACATTAGGTACCAGGAACTAAACTAGAGAAGTACCAGGGCCTCAAAGAAGAACTTGAGAAAGCCTGGATATTGACGACATAATTGGTGCCCATGGTCATTGGGGCACTAAACCCCAGACTGGAGGAGTGGCAAAAGCAGATCCCAGAAAAACATCAGACATCTCAGTCCAGAAAATTGCCGTCCTATAACAGCTAAGATACTATACAGAACCCTCAAGCTCCCAGGCCTCTGGTAGAGGACCCGACCTCAGATGGACGAGACCACCCGCGGAGGGTCACATGGGAATTATTTATACAAAAATTGCTGCAAATTACACAATAGGCCCGTTTCCAATATCAGAACCTCGGGATGCATACACTTGTTTCCATTTCACCAGGCCGGCCTGAAAAATCCAATCTCCAGGCCATTTCAAGAACTAAGAGAGTATCTGAGCTGGGGTGTGTATCTGAAATGGTCCGGTACAAGGACAAATGTGGCAGGGCGGTTCTGAGGTGCCCACCTTGTGGGTTGCGGGATTTAATCCTGCACAGTCAGTTGCAGTCCTGGCCTGCTCATAGGCACCAGTGCTCGGCAGCCTCATCACCCCAGAATGTGAATGTGTGTGTGCGCGTGGGATGAATGAGTGTGTTGTAAAGTGCCTTGGGGGGTTGTAGAAACCAGGAAGGTGCTATATAAAATGCAGACCCTTTTAGAGTTGCTGAGTGAGACTCCTAATGATTGGTGGTAACTCAGTTAGAAATTATATCGACAGATGTTACCAAACAACCGGTCTTTGGAAAATTTGGAAAATTGCTGGTGAAGCTGAACAGAAGTTAAAAAAATAAGCTTCTTCTGGTAATTCAACATCACCTAGCCCCTCTCCCCATCCCCTGAATGGATTAAATTGGGACATACATTGACAGAATAAAACGTTTAATGTTATTAATACTCGTAGACTCTTGACGCTGATTAGTGACGTCCATCACTGCTGAAACAGTCGCAATATAACATCTTAGCACTGGCCACTTTTGCATGGAGACAAAACAGCTGAGAACCAAGCCATTGTGCTTTTCCAGTCCCTTTACCCCCTCCCAGAAATGTTCCCAAACGCAAATAGTGGACACACAGCTCATGCAACTCATTAGGCCTTTGTGGAATAGAATCATACCTCAGTGACAAACCTGCTGGAAGTAGCCCTCAGAAGATGGGTCTACTGTGGTGATTAAGGGATGAACATGGTTAGTAACAGGGTGGTGTTAAAATCAAGCTCAGCTGGTAATAAGGGCATTAAAGGTGCCTCCCCACACAATACATCAGCAACCATAGCCTGAATTGTTTAAGGATGAATCCATGATTTTTTATTAATGCATTCATGTCATGCTTTTTTCTATTGTCCAGTTTTGGTGATGTTGTGTGAATCCAACCAACATTGTGGTTCAGAAATGCTATTGTGAAAAACTTATTTGTAAGGAGTGGTTATTTGAGCTAACCAGTCTGCCAAGGCCCCTCTCTTACCTCTGAGATCATCACCTAAACACTACCCTGTCTTCGTTAATACTCAGCTTAAATCCAACAAGTCATTTGATTGAAAACCTCAAGTTGCTGCCCTAAGTGGACAATAAGTGTAGCTCATTCATTCTGTGGGAACAGAAGAATTCTTTAGCTTAGCATCATGACTGAAGGTCACTAACTGATAAATAATCTATTCACATTTCGACTCCTGTACAAATACAGTAATTACAATATGCATGTGGGGGAGACCTGGAGGGCACGGCATAACAGATTTATGCCTGGTGAAAAAGTTACTTTACCATCACGGTACATGTCATATGAGCAGGCCTGATGGATAAAACATTTCAAAACAAACACATTCATACTCGGTGCACATTAAAGAGATGACAATGAAAACACAATCATAAAGAAAAAGGTCTTTGCAATGAAAGTCTGCCGTTGTTGGTGTTTACCCTCCAAATGTTGCGGTCTTTCCCCTCTCTGCATTCACAGATTCCACTCAGCATGTGCTGGAAATATCAGAGAAACGATGTCTGGAAAGCCCCAGTTGGGTTTCACTCTATTTTTAGGGTTTTGCTCTGATGTTTTTTTGCTCCCCTCTACCTTTTGTTACTGTAAGGTATTTTGCTCTCAGCTTTTAAAAAGTCTCAGCAAATGTGTGGCAAATAAAAATGATCATTTCTTTATTTGTAAATCAACTCTAAAACATTGCATATGTGTGCTGAAGATGAGCAAATTGATGGATGGGAGGATGGGCATGACGATGGCAGAAAAGGTAAAATATGAAGCAATAAAATTAGGAGTCATTCCCTTTTTTCATTGAAAGACAGGAAGATGAACTGCTGGCACGTGGCCAGTCAATTTCTGCCTGCACTGTTTCTCAAGAGCTTCCCTGAGTGCTCTAGTCAAGGTCAGATAATATGGGTGAACTCCCCCTTTAATACCAGGTCTATTAGTGGGAATTAAAGCTGATACAAGGACAAGAGCATGAGGTATCTCTTTTCCTTCTTCCCTCCCTCTTGTTTTCCATCCTTAGTGTATGCATTGTTCCCGGTTGCTTTTGCTTGTTCTTCCTCTTTTCCTGTCCATCTCTCTCTCACACACACACACATTTTGTCTAAATGGGTGACAAATGTGCAGCACGTTCCTCCCTCAGTGTGTGCATTCTTCCAATGCATCTGCGTGCATGTGTGTGTGTGTGTGTGTGTGTGTGTGTGTGTGTGTGTGTGTGTGTGTGTGTGTGTGTGTGTGTGTGTGTGTGTGTGTGTGTGTAAGTGTGTAAATGTGCAAATGTGTAAGGATGCCAAACAGTTAACAGCAGCAGGCTAAGAATAGTTTTGGACTTGTCTGCTCATCCCTTCCTCTTCCTCCACTCTGATCCACAGCTCCGTGTTCTCCCACAGATTTGAATCTTCTATCCATTTTCTCCAAAAATCACCCACAAGCTCACAAGGGGGCTTTGTTCCTTTGAAAAATAAAAAATAAAAAAAAGCAGCACGCAGGCAGCTCCATGCATATACACACTGGCCTTCATACCGTCCTAGGCTGTTTTCATGAACATGTGCATGTGAATCCTATGTAACCTTCTGGTTTATTCCTGTGAACTGCTTCAGGAAATTGTTTACACAGAGTGGCTGAATGAGTGTCTCTGTACTTCAGACATTATCTGGCTTTCACTCTGAACGAGTGTTGCAAAAAAGAAAAAAAAATCAAGAGCTCAACAAGAAAAGTGATTCTGTTGCCACCACTTGCCTCTTCCTTCCTCTGATTTACTCCTGCTCTCTCTCTCTATCTCTCTTTTCCCTTTTTGACTCCCTTTGGGTTGCAGTCAGTCCATTTTTCTCCCTTCCTTCCTCCCTGCTTAAAACACACATGACACTGTGCCAGAGTTTGTTCCTTGATCTAAGGGGCTCTTGCACATTTTTTTCTCACGCGTTCCTTCTTTTTTTTTATTTATTGCAACTTGAGATATAGCAACGCAGACGTGCAAACACAACTGGCACCGTGCATGCTTATGGTTCTTTTATTATTCTCTTTTATTCGCTCCCATCTTCTTTCATGTGGAGAGGCTGTCAGTTTGTGCATCTGTAAGTCTCTGTTTTTATCTGCCTTCTTCACTGTTCAGCCCCTCCATCTATCTCTTACTGTATGTCATCCTCTCTTTCCGTCCTTGACTTTCCTTTCCTCTCCCCTCTCTTCCTTCTATCACCACGAGTGTAATCGCTCCCTCTATCAACACTCCCACCACATTGCTCATCCGTCCATGAAATCCCACCTGTAGGGATAATGAATTGCAGGTTTTAAGGAGCAAACATAAATGTCTGGCAGAGTCTTCTGCAGCCAAGAGAATGAGACAGACTTGAATATGTTCCTTGTTTCCCACGGGCGGCTCTAAAGCCGAACGCCTCATGTGTTCTGCCACCGCAGCAATTATAACCCCGGCTTTCCACGGGAGCCGTCAGCAGCACGTTACTGCAGCAGCACGTCATAGCTGCCGATAGGAACCGCTGTGGTCAACAGAACCTTTTCCACTGGAGCCGTCGGCAGCCGTCAGCAGCGCGAGTCGGCCGCGTCTCAGGAGCAGCATGTCGCGGCCTTTACGCGCCGGTTCTATTTTCTACACGCGACGCCTCTGAAACGGGTCAAGTTCGACATTTTTGGGGAAGGAAAGACAGGAAATCGGACGCGGAAATGGAGAGAAGCTACAGAGATTTTCAGAAAAAAGAACGTGCTGCCTTCCGGTTGCTTTACTTTTAAAAAAGGTTACTAACTGTGCGGCCCCGTGAGAAGTTATCACCTAGCTAGCGGTCTCCTTTGTTTTTCAGGTCCGTATTGGCGATTATAAAACGGACAGAACATAAAACACAAACCATGTTGTAATTTTCTCCTGCTTGTTATTGTGTTTACTGACGAAGTCACTCGTGTGACTTCGTGCTCGGTCGGTGACAGCTGCTCCCCTGCTGCTTCGCGTCTCGTGGGAAGGGCCAAGCAGCAGCTTACGCGAGCAAGACGTGCTGCTGCAGTAACGTGCTGCTGACGGCTCCCGTGGAAACCCGGGGTAAGAAGCAGCAGCAATGTAAAGGGCCTTCTTGAAAAGAAGCATAACTCTTTTCAGCAAAGATAACTCAAATTTAAACAGAAGGGAAAGAACATATGACACAAGAGATGGATTTATAGGAATTTTAAAGGGAATCTTTGCAGTTTTGGCGTACTTTTAGCATCCTCCGATGTTCGTTTTAATTCACTGTGTGCAGGTGTTTTTAACACCTTAACCTAATGAAAAGTCTCTACAGGAGCGGTTCCTTAGCCTGGTAAACCAGACTAAATAAATATATTAATTAGTCTGGCAACAATCCATTGACGGCTCTAGGTCGAGGGGCGGGTTCTACTGCAGGGCAGCAGTAGCTACAACAGGTTGAGCGGGTTGTCCAGTAATCGGAAGTTTGCAGGTTTGATCCCGGCTCCGGTCATAGAATTCTGCTGTTGGGTCCTTTGGCAAGACTCTTAACCCACCTTGCCTGCTGGTGGTGGTCGGAGGAACCGGTGGCGCCTGTGGTCGACAACCACGCTTCTGTCACTGGCTGCTGTGGCTACATCGTAGCTCATCGCCATCAGTGTGTGAATGTGTGTGTGAATGCAAAAATTATACACTAATGTAAAGCGCTTTGGAGTCCTTACTCTGAGCGGCGCCATACAAGTGAGGGTCATTTGTCTTTCAAATATTCTATGCATGCTACTGGACAATGGACATGACGTACTCACTGCAACAGATGTCAGTGAACGAGGCAGTCTGTTGTTGAAGAAGGCAAAAATCTGTCCTTTTTTCTAAATAAAGGACTTAAATACATCTATACTAGTATTGTGGTCAGATTTTTTTAGCTTCATCAGATGCATGCATGTGAAACTCAGAGACAATCCTGTTAAAAAAAAGGTTTCTCTGTGAACTTTGCCTATAATATTTTTCCTCTCATCCATAAGTACCTGGTTTGATCTATGACAGAACAGTTTATTTTACAGTAAACTGTTTTAGACTCCATAATCTTAGATGAGCACATCTGGCTGTCATAAACAAGCAGCCAAAGTGGACCAACATACAGCAAAGAGGCCACGCCACAGCAAAAAAAAAAAAACCGAGGAGAGAACGAGGACAATCTTAACCTCATCTTTGCATTATTTATCAGCTGGCCATGTGTTCTTTGTGTCCCACTGGAAAAGTGTACTGAGGTGATGAGAATGATTAACTTTCTCAGAGCATCCTCCTCTCATCAGCATCACGTGCTTAAGCAGCTCCCTGGAGAAACTTATGCGTATGACCTTCTGGAGCACAACAAAGTTAGACAGTTTCACTAAGATGGAGCAATTTTGGTTGGTTAGAGTTTAAACCCCAAAGGAAAACAGTTTTTTTTTCTTTTATCATTGTGTAGAAAATCATCACTCCACCACTCCAACATATTCTTTAGATTAGTAAAATAGGTCTGGATTTAACATCTTACACTGTTTATATGAATTTGAATAATTGGAAAGGAAAACATACTTCTTTTGAAAGAGCCTTAAACTATCATACAACCATCTTCCACCTTTTAAAAGACAAGTTAAAATAGTATTATTGACATTTAACTTGAAAATGTGACTTGGAAGCCAGTTTTTGCAAAAACACTGACACAAGGTAAAAGATATCTGTGTAAATATAACTCTGAATCGTAATTGCAACTGGGATGCATTGATAATTCTGACCTTTGAAGAAAAGCGATCTTTTCAGAGGGCTGTGGGTGCAAGTGGGGTGGTGTGGTGGCATCAGCTGGCGTGGCCAGACGATGCCCGCTCACCACAGCCATGGAATACACCTCATCAACTCGCACTAACACTATATTGGAGCAGGCGGAGGGAGACTAGGGGTCTTAGCACACCTCTGTTGTCGCTTGGCTTCCTGGGGCTGGAGGCTAGGAGGGAGATCTGGCCATCTGGTTGGGGTCTGGGGTGGTGGGTTGCTGTGCTCAGCGTTGGGCGTTGGAGCCTGCTCATCAGCACCCCAGCAGAAAGGGTCGAACTCTGGGAACCGGTGATGGTTGTACCCCATGTGCAGCAGTACCGGAACCAGAGTGAATAGGGTGTGTATGGGGAGCATGAGTGGATCTCCGGCATGCATTTTTGTAAGTATTTGGTTGTATGTGCATGTGTGAGCATGAGGGAGGGAGTGTATGACTGTGTTTGTGTATGACTGTATATGTCAGGTGGGGCCTTTGACTCCTCCCCTCTCCTGGGACTTCTTTTGATGATATACATCTTCGTCTCCCCTCCCCCATCACACTTGGTGTGGAGTGCGGTGCCTTGGTCTGCCTGAATGTTTGTGGCTCCTGGGTCAGGGGATTTAAGGTTTTTGGTGTATGCCTGATCAATCCCGGTGGCTGCCTGGTGGGATCTGGGTCCCTGGGCTCTGCTGGGTCCCCAACAGGGGTGGTTGCCCATGGGTCCCGGGTCGCTGGGTTCTGGGCTCGGCTGGCTAAGGGGTGGGAGGCTGTGGGCGGGCCTGTGAGCTTGCTGCTGATATCTCCCGGGACTCTGCAGTTTTCTGGTTGTGCCCCCCCGGAGCAATCCTCTGCGCCTCTCGAGGGGGGCAGGAGCTTTTCTGGTTGCAGTCTCCCTGGGGTCCCTGAGGGCAGCTCCTGGATCTCTGGGACTTGGAGCTCACCCAATCTCATACACATCATTGGGGGGCAGATCTGTGGCCCCTCACACTCTATTGGACGCTCCTATAGAGAAACCTTACATAAACAAGCGTGTGTACACACACAAGTGCTCACATGGCTGTGGACTTGGGCACGTTCAACACATGTCCTAAGGCTGTCGTTGGCACGTAATGCATTGCAAATTATTATCATGTGATTGTTCAGTAAAACAGTGTTGATTTTATATGTCTTCATCAAGTTGACGCAGTGATAGCTTGCTCCTGTTGCATTGCTGTGTGTGGCATTAGCAGCAGAAGCTTTGATGCTCCACCTGAGAGTAAATCTGTACGACTTGTCAGCAGCATTCACACATTAATTCTGTTTGCTTCACAGCCAGACAGGACACGGGAAAAAACTTAAAAAAAAGATAAGTGATCTAACTAAAGTGTTCTTTTGAATTCAACTAGAACTTTACAGTGCTTCAACTGCAGCACATTACACCTGCATGGACACAGTTTTTGGAGGGGACAGGGGGACATGACCTGTTTCCCATTAGAAACATCCATAAGCTCATCTATTGGCTCTGCTGATACTTACTAACGTGTGGTTGGCCATTCCTGCTGTCACTCTACATTGTAAACAGGACATGCTCACTTTTTTTTCTAGTTTGCCAGCTGCCAGGGGGGTATTCCAGAAAGTGAGTTTAGAACATTGGTGATCTCCTGATAAATCCCTGCTTGACAAAGCGTTCTCCTTCCCTTCCGGTTCTGCCGACTTCACGAACAATTCCCAGGTGGATTCAATCCCCTATCAGCAAACAAGGCTGACGCTCGTCCGTAGGCAGCCCCTGTTAATCGATGCTAGATAAATGAGAATGGAAGGAAAGGACAGAGCTTCGTTCTTCATCCAAACGGAGGAATAATTATTGATTCATGCCTATGAGGACTACAAAGATATCAGATCTGAGATAGAGACCATGAGCTGTATGAAAAATGCTGTGTAGCTGTACTCTGGAGTTTATTTATTTATTTTTAATTTTTGTTTTTTTTGTTACCGCCACCAGTGTACTCGACAGTTCTGCATTCTTGACATTGCACAAAAAGAGCCTTTATGCTGTAGTTTTATACATATTTGTTGTATACTTACTGTAAAGACCCCCCTACACACACACACACACACACACACACACACACACACACACACACACACACACACACACACACACACACACCTAAATTCAAAACCATGTCCATGCCTGTATGAACCCAATAATTTCAGACATTTATCTCTTAAGGTTTTATTTTTTGTCAGTTTTTTCACAAATATTTTCAATGACATTTATAATTAAATTAAAACACATTCCAACTAAAAATGGTTGCCCAGAAACCCTAACGCTTGGCCAGAGAAAGGCATGAATGTATGGAAAATAAATGCTTTTCTCAGCTTATATAAATGCACAACTTAAGGGTATCACTGTCATAACATGCATTCATTTATTTTTTCTTATTTGTGTATTATATTTTTTTCCTTTGCTCTAGGTATGCTGAAGATGGCTGTCAGGAGTTTTCTCTAGGGCTGTCTGCCTGTAATGACTCCTATTGCAATGTTACAACAAGAAATTCAAGTCGACATTGTGAGGTTCCTGACCATAAAAACAATGTTGATCAGTGAGATCTGTTTGTTTTTGGAGCATGTTTATAACAAACAAAGTTTAATGAAATTAACCAATTACTTCCCCAATTACTCCCCAGGGATGGGTCAAATGCAGAGATGAATTTCACCAGTGTGTGATGACTAATGGGACTTTAACTTTACCCTTAACAGCACGGCAATCCACTCCTGGGCTGGTTTGAAACACCCCTACAGACTATAATGGAGTCTATTTGAAGCAGTGACGTTCTGCTCCACTGATGCTTCCAGTGTGAAGCGCAGGTCAAGCGCCGTTATTACGTCACATGCTGCTTTCACATCCAGTGGAAAGGAGGCTTAATTCAGCGTCTGTTACTGTAAATGTACTCTAGCACAGGGAGTCTGCTGCCAGTCATGTTTTTGATCCAACGACTCTTTGCAGCAATAATGTTAGACAGGTTCTAATAAGAATCTTCCTGCAGAACATGGAAGAAACGCTGAGAAGCTGACGCGTAGAACACACACCTTGACAACTGAAAGGTGATGGTGATTTTACGCCGCGTGCTCAAGCAAGTATCTTTATGATAGGATGTGACAGAAAATAAGGGAACCTGAACTTTGTGTCAGTGTTTACTGTTTTATTTCAGAAATGTCTTTTTTTTTGTGTGGCTTTATTTCAAAAGTCTAAGCAGGTTTAGTGCTTTTTAAGGGTTTGCACAAATTAATGTACTTTTTGGTTCTAGGGAGAGAAGAGCGACACTCCAGGTTTAGCATTTAAACTCACATGCTGATTAGATTCATCTCAAATGGATTGCAAAATTCAGATGAAGAGTATTTAAAATGCAATCACAATCACAACCACTTCACATTCAAATGCTACTCCACAGAGATTCTGTAAAGCATCCTTTAGAATGTGCAGCTACTCTCAGGAGACCGCATTTTTGGCATATTTTTGAACATTGCAGATGTAATAATAGGAAGGTAAGACAGATGACAGATCATAGCTACACTAGCGAAGCTGGAATTTTTCTAACAAGGCATGATGGTGGATTTACCTCAATTAAAGTCAGAAATTTACAAAAGGAACCCACATGTGCATCACAACTCAACCGTGAGGAAAAATGCCCTGCTGTAAATGAACATGCATGTATACAGGCCCACAGCAGTGGAACAGCAGGATGCAGCCTTGCACAATTAATGCCTTCTTATGCATATGCAATAGCATGCAGCACACCTTCAGATGAGCTGTGCCACTATAGTCTTCTGAGGATGGTTTCAATCTCTTACACAGATTCTGGGAGACACACACAACCCACAGAGAGGCAGAGTTTAAATAGAAAGCATTAAAGAAAAAAATAAACGCTCCAAGCATTACAGTGCTTTGCACATGCTTCCACTCGCACGCAGCAGACTTTAAATCCTTGGAGAGTAAAAAAACCTGCATGACTCCCTCTGCAAACCTCCATGTGGCTCTGACTCCAGCGTGAACTGAATTATTATACTCCAAGGTTACATTACTTCCTCTTCTGTCAGGAGTTCATACATGTAGGTAAAAGGCGATAAAACAGGAAGGGATGTGGAAAGCAAAGGTCACGAGTGGCACACAGCATCAGTGATAATCCTCTTCATTCACATCTTCACGTCAGGTGCCTGTCGCACAATTTGGCTTCACGGTTTTACTTTTGGGTTTAAAAGCTTAGAATCAGAACCCACTTCTGCCCAGCTGCTCTGTTATTAACAGTCCAGTCCTCTCGGGTCAACTGGGAAACATCCACTTAACTTTCACAGAGGTGGAACCAAACAAGCAATGTGGCATTTTGTTTTTACCCTTTATGCTGTTGCAACAGAGTCAGGAGGGCTGCTTTAACTCACTCTTCCTGCTGGACAAAATGATTTTTCAACATTTAGGATTCACATTAGTGTATTTAGTAAAGCACATAATGATTAGATGTTTGTGGTCTACTTGAGTTCCATTTAAAATCTTCTTTTATTCTGTTATGTTTCCTTTCAGATAGAAAAAAAAATGACTTTGGAAGACAGAAACCTACAAGTGAAAGGTCAAAACTGAGAATGCTGTAGCATAAAAGTGGCATCCACATGAGGTGAGGAATCTACTTGGTCCTCACTCATTTCCAGCAACACACTTTTTATTGTATTTTGATTATAATCCCTGGTCTTAAGTCTCTGCTATTTTTCCACAGTTTTACATTTGTTTTCTATTTATTGAGTTGTTTATTTTCACAAGTAGGACCAAACGGACGAGAGCAAGTTCAGTTTTCCTCACTTCTCATTGCACTGAGTTGCTTTGGTTGAATTTTAAAAAAATCGAAGCCACAAAAACAAAGACATGTAAAAACTTAACATTTTTGACATAATTTGGATTTTTTTTCTAAAATTATTAACTTTTGAAGTCAAATCATCACACTTTGCATGTGTTATTGGGATGAATTTAAAATATGATAAAGTATAGAAATAGCATTAGTGGTCATAAGCTATTTGGCATTGTTAAATGATGGCATTGAGAATATATATATATATATATATATATATATATATATATATATATATATATATATATATATATATATATATATACATATATATATATATATATACACACACACATAGGTCCTTCTCAAAAAATTAGCATATTGTGATAAAGTTCATTATTGTCTGTAATGTACTGATAAACATTAGACTTTCATATATATTAGATTCATTACACACAACTGAAGTAGTTCAAGCCTTTTATTGTTTCTAATATTGATGATTTTGGCATACAGCTCATGAAAACCCAAAATTCCTATCTCTAAAAATTAGCATGTCATGAAAAGGTTCACTAAACGAGCTATTAACCCAATCATCTGAATAAACTAATTAACTCTAAACACCTGCAAAGGATTCCTGAGGCTTTTAAAAACTCCCAGCATGGTTCATTATGCAATCATGGGTGAGACTGCCGACCTGACTACTTTCCAGAAGGCCATCATTGACACCCTCAAGCAAGAGGGTATGACACAGAAAGAAATTTCTGAATGAACAGGCTGTTCCCAGAGTGCTGTATGAAAGCACCTCAGTGGGAAGTCTGTGGGAAGGAAAAAGTGTGGCAGAAAACGCTTCACAACGAGAAGAGGTGACCAAACCCTGAGGAGGATTGTGGAGAAGGACCGATTACAGACCTTGGGGGACCCGCGGAAACAGTGGACTGAGTCTGGAGTAGAAACGTCCAGAGCCACCATGTAAAGGTGTGTGCAGGAAATGGCTGCAGGTGCCGCATTCCCCAGGTCAAGCCACTTTTGAACCAGAAACAGCGTGAGAAGCACCTGACCCGGGCTACAGAGAAGCAGCACTGGACTGTTGCTCAGTGGTCCAAAGTACTTTTTTCGGATGAAAGCAAATTTTGCATGTCATTCAGAAATCAAGGTGCCAGAGTCTGGAGGAAGACTGGGCAGAGGGAAATGCCAAAATGCCTGAAGTCCAGTGTCAAGTACCCACAGTCAGTGATAGTCTGGGGTGCCATGTCAGCTGCTGGTGTTGGTCCACTGTGTTTTATCAAGGGCAGGGTCAATGCAGCTAGCTATCAGGAGATTTTGGAGCACTTAATGCTTCCATCTGCTGAAAAGCTTTATGGAGATGAAGATTTCATTTTTCAGCACAACCTGGCACCTGCTCACAGTACCAAAACCACTGGTAAATGGTTTACTGACCATGGTATTACTGTGCTCAGTTGGCCTGCCAACTCTCCTGACCTGAACCCCATTTAGATATTGTGAAGAGAAAGTTGAGGGACGCAAGACCCAACACTCTGGATGAGCTTACCCCAAAATTCCACTACCTCCGCTCCGGTCCGCCCCCGCCTTCCGCAGCCGCTCGCTTCCGAACTCAATTTTTACTGGTACCCGCTCTACAACGGCTCCGCTCCGGTGCGGAGACCTGAGGTGTGCAAATAGGCATGTGCGGGATTTTCGAGATCTTGCGATACAGTCCGAGCAATAAACGCGGAAGTTAGATCCAAACACCCGTTGTGTGGGAGAAGCATCGAAATGAACTGTTTAATCTGCCCATCATTTGTGTTGAGAGATCAGCAGTGTTTGGATCAACAAAGTGTGACTACTTTGATAGTGGAAACTGTATTTATGGCTTATTTTTGTGCATTTAAAATTCACCCGCCATTGATAGTTTAAAAGTTGTTAAACCTGTGCATATGAAACAAAAAATGCTTTTTGTTTATCGATTTATTGTGAAATAACGGACGTTGTGCTTGCTCCCTTTCCTGTTGGGTGGTTGTGATTTGTGTCCATTGACTGCGGAGGTGCTCCGGCGTCCAGCAAAAATAGAATCTATCCTATTTTTGCCGGATGGCGGAACGGCGGGCGGCGCACTGCGCCGCACGGCCGCAGTAGTGGAACAGCTCTGATTGACTACAACGGGACCGATTTTGCTGCGGAGTTCGTGCCGGAGTGGAGAGCAGCGGAGTGGAGGTAGTGGAATTTTGGGGTTAAGGCCACTATCGAAGCATCCTGGGCCTCCATAACACCTCAGCAGTGCCACAGGCTGATTGCCTCCATGCCACGCCGCATTGAAGCAGTCATTTCTGCAAAAGGATTCCCGACCAAGTATTGAGTGCATAACTGAACATAATTATTTAAAGGTTGACTTTTTTGTATTAAAAACACTTTTTTTTTATTGGTCGGATGAAATATGGTAATTTTTGAGATAGGAATGTTGGGTTTTCATGAGCTGTACGCCAGAATCATCAATATTAGAAACAATAAAAGGCTTGAACTACTTCAGTTGTGTGTAATTAATCTAATATATATGAAAGTCTAATGTTTATCAGTACATCACAGACAATAATGAACTTTTATCACAATATGCAAATTGAGATGTTTCTTAGCAAAATTGAGACGAGCCCTAATGTTCTTTTTGCTTAACAGTGGTTTGCACTTTGGAAATCTGCCATGCAGGCCATCTTTGCCCAGTCTCTTTCTTATGGTGGAGTCGTGAACACTGACCTTAACTGAGGCAAGTGAGGCCTGTAGTTCTTTACAAGTTGTCCAGGGGTCTTTTGTGACCTCTCGGATGAGTTGTCTCTGCACTCTTGGGGTAATTTTGGTCAGGCTGCCCACTCCTGGGAAGGTTCACCACTGTTCCATGTTGTTGCCATTTGTGGATAATGGCTCTCAGTGTGGCTCGCTGGAGTCCCAAAGCTTTAGAAATGGCTTTATAACCTTTACCAGACTGATGGATCTAAATTACTTTTATTCTTATTTGTTGTTGAATTTCTTTGGATCTTGGCATGATGTCTAGCTTTTGAGGTGCTTTTAGTCTACTTCTCTGTGTCAGGCAGCTCATATTTAAGTGATTTCTTGATTGAAACAGGTGTGGCAGTAATCAGGCTTGGGGGTGGCTACAGAAATTGAACTCAGGTGTGAAACACCACAGTTGGGTTATTTTTAAACAAGGGGGGCAATTACTTTTTCACACAGGGCAATGCAGGTTTGGATTTTATTCTCTCCTTAAATAATAAAAACCATCAATTCAAAACTGCATTTTGTGTTTACTTGTGTTATCTTTGACTAATGATTACATGTGTTTGTGTGTATATATGTATGTATATATATATATATATATATATATATATATATGTGTGTGTGTGTGTGTGTGTGTGTGTGTATATATATATATATATATATATATATATATATATATATATATATATATAAATAAAACAAAAGTGAAACTTCTCTTCGCTGTTCATTCATTATATATTAAAACTTGATAAATGTTATTATTGCAGCTATTTTATAAAAGATTCTCAAAGAAGTGGGAACTTATTTAAATCTTCACAACTGTTCTTAAAAAAACAACTTGCGAGTGTCCCAGGAGGCTTTTTAATTCCCCCCAAAAAGGAATATTTTGCATATAAAAAAAACACTTTGGAGAGGAACACTTCCAAGTTAAAAATTAGAACTGGCACCAAAATCAGAGGGTGGTTCAAGTCGGACGTGAATGTGGTTTGATAAACATGTGAAAGTGTTTCTAAACTTGGACACATAAATTCTCATTTTCTGCTTCTCCTTTGGTTTGAAACCTAGAACCTCACCACCGTCAGCCCACACCATCCTTCTCCTCTCCAACACACAATCAAAATATGATTTTTCACATTTTAGTCACAGCAAATCACATGAAACATGGATTTTGCACATGAACTCATTATTTTCAGTTGTGAAGTTACCAACCCAGACAGAACGTAAAGAAAACTAAATGCATTTGCGTTCCTCCGTCCATCCCTCTGCTTCCATATCTGATGCTTCCTTTTTCACCATCTTCTATCCACTTTTGCCTCCCCCTCTCCTGAGTCTCACCCTGTCCCCGGAGTGTTGAGTCACTCCTTAGGGGTGCTGCAGAGTGTGCAGAACAATCCCTCTGTCTCCAGCCTATCAGCCGTCCTTTGATAGAGCTGCAGTTAATGATTAAAATGTCTGAGAGCTTGTCCCTCTGGGGCCCGGAAGCTTAATTCAACCCTCTGCCTTCACTCTTCACACGCACTCTTCCTCTCCATATCTGTCTCTCTGCCAGATCACTGACTGGCAAGTTGTAAATGCTGCCACTTCCTCTCTGAGCACTGAGGTGCATGTGACACGCTCCGAGTAATCTAATCAATAAGTCATACCAAAGTTTTCCTTTTTTTTTCCTTTGGAGTGAGCACAAATGTCATTTGCTGCATTAAAATTGTAATAACTTGTCTGAGCAAATGCCACATCACACAGATGAACTTTTGGAAGTTTTGTAGTCTGATCTGAATAATAAGCTCAGCCTCGACTCTGTTATGAAGAATCATGTAAAATATTGAGCCGAAAGGTGAAATCTGATTGGACCTGTTTATTGGTTTAAGTATTGCACTTAAGCACATATTAAATTTGTCAAACATCATTTTTTTTCCCTTTGGACCTAAAAGTATTTGTGTGAGAAACGGCCTGACGCCTGGTAAATGACTGTGAAACCCTTTGTTTTGTGGTGACACACTTTCTCAGGGCTGCTGTGGACTAAAAGCTACTTTTCACTCTTCAAAGTAGATTGTTTAATCATACCTGTCCCGTCAGCTATTGAGGACTGGAAGAACAACATGAAGAAATGGTCCCTGATAACATAAACTGGCATTTAGCTACTTCATTAACTCTGCCGCTGCAGCAGCAGAAGCAATGAGGAATCTAAAACGCTCTGCGATGGAAACTGAACTGCTGGTTGCAGGAACGGGACTGAAAGCACAAGATGAAATTTGTCTGGTTGTATTTAAAGCCGTTAAGAATATAACAACTTGTGGAAATTCACAAGGACATCTCAGAAAGAGCTACTTTATTAGTACCACTAAAACAAGTAGATCAGAGAAGCAGAATTTGTCACTTAGATAAACCAAATTAGCTTATTTTATTTTATTCTGTCCCACCCCTCTTTAATGAAATGAATCCTTGGCACTTTGACTACTAGAAGATTAAGCTTTTTAGGTGTAAATAAGAGCACAGTCTCTACAATACAGCTTGTTAGGCAAACTGTCATTTAACATCAGAGGTATTAAGCAGAAAAAATAACGCCATAAATATGGACCAATCTTCATCTGATTGGACAAACAACCTCACCTGGTGGCCGACTGCATCAAGAACAGACTTGGTGAATTCCCAAGTGAACAAAAACTCAGGTTTTAGTTTAGAAAGTTGCTTTTGCTTTTGATAATGTGGTTTTCTGTCCAGAGTAGACCAATAAAGGCTGAATAGGGAACACAAACTCCAATCTGACATCTAGTGTGTGGAGGTTGTAGTTCAAGGTTTCGTTATGAAGTGACGAGCCAGCCAGCACCATGTCCAGTGACAAATCGTACAAGGTAAGGACTCATTTCTACTAATACGTTCATTTTACAACAGTATTTACCGTTAGAACATCTTCTGGGCTCGGAAGCAGATGCATGACTTGCCGATCAACAGGGCCAGTCTCGCTGTGCCAAGCAGAATGTTTGGCTACTCGAAATGGTGCTCTCTATTGGCTGGTAGTTGTAAACATCAACCCAGTGTGGTGCCCGTCAAATAAAATATTTCAATATTTGTTAATTAAAATGTAGCTTTTAAAGGAAAAACTGTACCTTCATTCTGCACACCTCGAAAAGCCATGTGGAGGTTATTTTTTTAAATATAGCGTTTTATTAAATAGTTCCATATTCAACGTTTAAGTCAGTATTACACAGCATCATAAAAAAGATGAAGTAACCAATCATTTATAAACAGCTAAATCTATTTTTAGATGATTTACTTGAACATACTAACTGAATTAATTAGCTGTCACTATTTATAAAGGCAAACAAAAATACAAATACATTTTTTTTTCTCAAAGTCCCAGCGTGTAAACCTTTTTAAAAGGGTTGCATTTAAAATAATGTACCTTGTTGCTCTTATAATCACTTCCCGGCAGCTCAGTCAGAAATGAAGGAGATTTAGATGTTTTAAGATGTTAGGAGTTATGTTTATCTAGTTTACAAAGTAGCTCTAAATAAAACACATCATCCAAATAGATAATAAAACTCACAATCCTCCTTTTTTTAAAGACATCATTACAATTTATTTTAATCATTTGATTAAAATAAAGTTCACACTGAATTTGAGTTTAGATCATAAAAAAATCAATTTGTAGCCAACTGTCTTAATCACAGACGGCCAGTCGATACAAGTCAGAATTTAACATTTCAAGAAGACTGCCGTATTTCATTTACTTGCTTGCCCACGTGTAGCCCCTGTAAACCAAACAAAAACATGTTTTGCTCTTCTTTAAATTAGCTGAACACTAATGTCTCTTGTCGCCAGATTTTAACACGATCATCTATGGCACAGATGATTCAGGCCCCCTTTAGAGCAGCCAAGCAGTCTAATATGTGAGGTTGCCAGGTGACGGCTTGATACATCCTATAATTGACGTGTGCTGTGTTTTAAACCTGAGCTGCTGGTTTCTTGGTTGAGAAACATGAAGTGTTAGCAAATTGCCCACTATTCTATTTCAAAGAAGAAACTGAAATTCTGATAAAGATGCAGCGCGGCTGTTACTTTCACAACCCTCAAGCACAGCAACAGAGGTCCAGTTTCCTGGGTGATGTGCATGTTTCTATAATAACCCAGCGTTCTGCAGCTTTCTGGTGACACTTCAGACTCTTCTAAGAAAAAGCTCACATCACAGGAAAATTAAAACAGACAGCGTAGCATCTGAACTACAGCTGCAGCCTTGCACACAGAATCTGCATGTCTGTAAAAGCCTGCGCATTTGAGGAGTAAAGAGCCAGCACCCACGAGTATTACTTCTCAGCATTAAAAATCCAATTGGGTACAGGAACAAATTAGTTTTTATATCTGTTCACTCGTCTCAGGCCCCTCAATCTTCCACTGGAGGGAAATAGCTGGCAGTGAACGAGTGGGACTGGATATGTTGTCTCAAAGATGCTTTTCCGGCCTGCCTAATGCCAGGCTCCTAAAAGCCCTGGATGGATGGGTTTAACTTGACACTCATGAACCCTGGAGCTGTCAGCAAATGTTAATGATTTGTGATTGAAATTGCAAGTTCACAAAGGACTGCCTCTGCATTTGCAAAATGCATCTTGTGCACAGGCTTCATGATGGTTGCATGTGCCTTTCTTTACTCAGACTCACCCCGGATGTAATCAATTTCTGATTTTCGTGGTATGTTTTTGTGTTCCACCCACAGAAAGGCTTCACTTTCAATCTGCCTGAAAATCTACTGGGATATATCTAACACAGTTAGAGGACATTCCACATCACCACATAACTCACAGTGCTTAATATCAGCATTTCAAATCATTTTCTTTTCTCTCCCCATATTAACTTTCTGCCATTTTCCTGTTGACTCTCCAACAAAAGACAAGCACATGTAAAGCTGAAAAAATGGCTCTATTTTTGTGAATAGTAACTTTTTAAATAAGTACCTGATAGGTTTAAATAAAGATGATTGAAGAAATTTTGGGAAAACATGGGTCATCCAGGGTAACTTTTAAAAGCTGTAATTTTCTAAGGCTGCATGGTGGATCAACAAAGGTGCAGATTTCTAATTAGCTGCAGCTTTTTGCAAGAATTTTGCATCTTCTCCCAGATGATGTTTTTTAAAGAATGTTTTGGTTTGCATGCATGCCTCTTAGGTTAGGAAGTATTATACAAATTACAAAAGAAAATTAAATGTATATCAAACACTTTGTATTTACCTTTGGCAGTATCATAGAGTTGAAGAGATAATGTGTAGTTTTACCATTAATCTCTGGAAATATCCATTGAAATGTTGTTGAAAATTAATTAAATGATGCCCAGTTGTTGATTAAAATTGGCGGCTTTGTAACATAACCATAAAAATCGGGTCTAAACTACATGGAAGTGAGTTTAAGTCAGGGCGATGCCATTTTATACGCCATGTTTCCTTCTACGTGAGCCTGTGAGGACAAAATGCATTTACTGATTTGTAACAAACGGTTACAAAATTTTCACCATTCATAAAAGTTGTTGTTTTACACATTGCCCTCTTCAGTCATTGCCAGTGATGAAAGGGAGTCTGATGCTTGTCAATTTGCTGGAGGTTGCATTCCCAGGGAGTTTTGACTCTAATTCAATTTAATTCAATTCAAGTTTATTTATATAGCGCCAAATCACGACAAGAGCCGTCTCAAGGCACTTCACATAATAAACATTCCAATTCACAGTTCATTAAGCCAATCAGTAAAAAGTTTCCTACATAAGGAATCCAGCAGATTGTATCAAGTCACTGACTGGTGTCAGTGACTTTACTTTAATCCTCATACTAAGCAAGCAATTAGCGACAGTGGAGAGGAAAACTCCCTTTTAACAGGAAGAAACCTCCAGAGGATCCTGGCTCAGTATAAGCAGCCATCCACCACAACTCACTGGGGATCGAGAAGACAGAGCAGACACACGCATACACCAACATCAGCCCACCCACACACACAACATTAATACTAAGTAGTGTTTCCATGGTTACATAGGGATTTCTTAGTAAATATTCTATTTGGTGAGAGATAAACTTTATTGTATCTATCTAGTGAATCTATAATTAAACAGGTAAACTAGTAGTAGCACATTCAATGTCAAAGAAAGTAAAATGTTACTATCAGGAGAGGGAGAATGTTTAACTCATTCACTACCATTGATGACTAAAGTCGTCATTTGCATTTTTTTTACAGTGTGGGCGTCGGAACGAGCCCCCGCACCATGAGAACAAACATCTCAGCTCTAAAGACGATCTTCATCCACACACGTCACACGTCATGTTATCAGGAAGCAGAAAATCCATGTGTTAGGAGATCGTTTTTGGCCGCTGCTGTAAAAAAAGTGAGGCGCAAACCAGAAATGCGTCTGCCGATCACAATTCAACAACGGGTTATGAAAGAACAGATAAAGCTCGAAACGTGCAGATTCTTCCTGATGTAATAGGTGAGTCTCCTCTTTGTTTTGGTTGTTTTGGTTGTTTTGGCGTCGACATCATCCTAGCGCGCAACGTTCTGTGACTTTTAAAAAAAACTGTAAAAACGGTGAGAAACGCTGGCAGCGAAGGGCTTTTTCGATCAGGAAACAGCTGGTAGTGAATGAGTTAAGTTGTCAGAAGCAGTGTTCAAGCCGATGGCCCCCTCCATGTAGGTGCCCCCTATCGCCAGGGAAAATACACACCGTCACTTTAAAAGCAAACAGGTAACATGCTTCATTTATTCATCATTCCACTGACCTATTGCGTAATTTTAAGTCATAGCAACATTTTCATAAAAATGTGTCACCTTGTTCTAATTATACACAAACAACTTTTCCCATCATTCAGAGTGAGATTCATAACACACCAGTGCATGCATGCCTATTTGTTCTGCAGCTGAGCTTTAGGCATAAAACCACAGCTACGCGTCATCACACATTCTGTCCTACAGGTCTGGCTCACGCAGAGGGAATTAAACATGCATAACCATGGTAATGTTCAAAATTGATAGCGCAACAATGTTTGTTTTGTTTATACTGAAAGAAGATGACGGAGCACATGTTACACATGGAGCACGGCATCTAAACATGGTTTGTTGTGAAACACAAACATGTAAATGTTTAATTGTGATCTTGGCCAAAAGTGATCGACCTCCACTGAGTTGCGATACCATGTGACGGATGCAGAGAGTAAGAATAAGTCAAAACAATGCAACAACCTTGTGTTTATGCAACATGAATGACTGCCTAAATAATTGAGAGGGACATCAAACTTGGGCGCCAGCAGTCACAGACACACTCACGAGGTGAGACACTTACACACAAAATGTTACCTGTCAAATCCTGCAAGTTTCCAAGCATGAGTCTGTAGCATGACTACGCATCCTTTTTTTGACTGCACACCAGATGTATTATCACTTGCACCTCCAGCAAACTATGTTATACCATTACAATGTATTGACTAGTAATCTTCCAAGGTGACATTGTGCTTAGTATGTGAAGACATACGCATGTGTTATGGAAGTTTCTCTTAAATAAGTACTTTACTTGAATGACTGATTGTGACATTATTCATCACTAAAAGAAATTTGTTTTGCGCTTCAGATTGTAATGGTTGATTGCAGCTGGCTGAAGTGTTGCACAGCACTGGTACCAGAATGGGGCAGTCATCATTTGTGACTGGAATGATATTAAAGAATTTTGATTGTCAAATCACGTTATTGTTGATTCATGAGAGGCAATTCAAAAATACCTTTAGAATCCAATCTTGTGTCGCAAAACAAGAAAAAAGAAAAACTGAAGAGCATCAGATTTCGAAATACTGAAAATTGTAGATAATCAGATAAAGTAAACCTCATAAAAGATGATCTGTCTGAAGTCTTGTTAACACGGCAGATAATCATGCCGCTTTTGACCCAATCCTCCCTTTCCAATGCTCCTATGGATTTGCACCATAACAGCTCTAAAATAATCTGATCAGATAAGCCTACCTTTTGGGCTGTGTTTTAAGCGCTCTGGTCTACTCTGCAGGACATTGATGCCACTCTGATCACAGATCCTGGCTTTGAAACATGTTGGATTGTCTTGGTCTGATTTTTGGGGACAAACAAACGTGCTGCCTGTTGAAAATGACCTGTATCCAATCAGAAAGGGAGGTGATGGAAGATTGATGCTTCACCTTGTGAGATGTTCTGTCTGAGAATGTCCGTGAGTGAATCGGTTTGTCTGCCAATCTGTCACACATCACTCGCTGTAGGGCCACATGTCTCCCACGCTTTGAAAGTTGTCCACCAAGTTAAAAAATCTGCTGTGTGAGGCTGACTTTAGACAGATTATTTTAGCAGGTAATCAACTTCAGCAACAATCTAGAACCAGATTCCATCAAATTGAGAAAAATGTTTTAGGAATCAAGGGAACAAGTCCAACATTAAGTTTACTATTTCTACCAAAGCAAAAGTGATGATAGTGTAAAAAATAAAAACCATTCCATTTGAACATGTTATTTTTTAGCTTTCCAGATTAAATGTAATTAACCACTCTAAACTGTTCTAAAACAACATTAATATCTTAAATGTCTTAGCAGTTCCTGTAAAGGTCCAATGATAACCCTTTACACTGCCATCAGTTTCTGTTTTCAGCTATTTTAGTTCAAATTCAGGAACTTCCAGCCAGATTTGTTTCCTAGAGGCATCAGACATGGTACATTAGTGATATTCATGCTTTTCAATTGTCAAAAGATCCCATCTAAGTAATCAAATAACACCTAACTGACCGCAACATAGAAGTTTATAAACTAATGTTGCATGAACTTCTAAGAACATTTGGAGATTTGAGTGGTTGTGAGACAGCAGCTCTCTGACTAGCCTATAGCTTATCAGTCCTATAGAACATAATAGCCTTTTATTTCTGTTTACAACAGATAAAATGGTGTTTCTTTAAAACCTTTATCTAGAAACACACTTGAAAATACCTGATAAATTAGTGTAAATAACTGACAATGTTCAAAGTCTCACTGCTCCACAAAGGGACGTAAAAAGACCAAATAAAGTCTGACTACATAAAAGTCATCTGATCCACTGCAGAGAACATGCCGATACTGATGCTTTCCTGCAAAAAGTTATACAGATTTTCCAAAGAGTTTGAGGCCATCAAATGGTAATAAGCATATTAATCAAGACAGCACATGTCAAGTGACATTTTCTTTGATACACCAGAAAAGTAGCTTGATTTGTTGCTTGTCACTCCTCAGAATCAATGTCACTGAGCAAATGTTCGAGATTCAGTAAATCACTGACAAGGATGACAAGTAGTCTGCGAGAAGAGAAGAGAAGAGAAGAGAAGAGAAAAGAGAAGAGAAGAGAAGAGAAGAGAACAGAAGAGAACAGAAGAGAACAGAAGAGAAGAGAACAGATGGATGATAAACCCCTCCCGAATGTTCAATACTTAGCATTCAAGCAATTCTGTCATTTACTAAGCAGGGTACGTACCCTTAATCCTGAGATATAAAACAGAGTGATTGTGTAGCCCTTCCTAATGCTGTCATGCGTGGGCCAAGGAGGTGTAGGCTGGCAAGAAAACCTTGACAGAATATGTCACATGCATAACGATCACACCACGTCCACATATAGCTTCTAGGTAGGGTTTACTCCATCGCTGTAATCTAAAGCAGCAAGGATTTAAGAACCAGTGTTGTGCAAAAAAGAATATTACTCAAAATAACTTCTTTCGGTTATGTGTGACACAAGAAAAAGGTAGAGGTCAATGCTATTCAAAAGGTGCCTGTTAGGACTTGTGCCTAGTTTTTTTCCACTTTATCTGAAAAGAAGACCTTCACTTTTTTCTTCATGATTTTGCTCAGATTTATCCAAAATGTGAGCTGTTTCAAAGGAATGTTTGCGAAAAAAAAACATAAAACATACATTTTTATTTGAAAAATTACACTGCATGGAAATAAATCAATGTGTATGCACATCTCTGATTCGTTCTAAACTTCACATTTTTGCTAAAAATAAAAGTTCTGGAATCTGTTCTTTTTGCACTGCAGAATGAGTCATTAGTTAGAGACAAGTGCCCAGGACATGCATGTTCTGATTACTCAGCTGAGAAGATATGACACAATGTCACCTGCAACGGTCTGTAAAAATTAAGAAAGAATGAGGAAAGACAGATCAGATCCAAATAAATCAGTGTGTGAGTATAATAGCTTTATTTTATTTAGATTTTTTCCATAGCAGCTAAATTCTGGATTAAAACCTTACAGAAAACTGCTTCATGACCAGGGGTCTCATTTATCCAGCTTGCTTACGCACACAACGGGGTCGGAAAACTGCGTAAGCAACCTTCCATGCAAACTTTGGGATTTATGAAAGAAAACTTTGCAGGAAAATGTGAGCATCTTTAAGTTGACTAAGGACCTGGCTTACGCACATTTTGGACATGGAGAGCACCTGCAGTGCTGCTGCTGAGAATGATAAAATTATGAAATCCTGCAACATTATCACTTGTACTGCTTCGTTTTCACACAGAACAGGACCCCCCCCCCACACACACACACACACACACACACACACACACACACACGCACACACACGTGCACATACACACAGACTGAAGCGCAGAATACGGAGTGCAGAATATCAGCAGGGGGACGGATTGAGACAGAATGTCATGCGTCTGTGACCGTGTGAGTGTCCTGTCACTGTGAACCAATTGATCATGCGCCCTGGCAGCTTGGTCAAGGAAGATCTCTGTTTGGCTGACTGGTTAGCGCACGTGTGACTTTCACCTGGGAGTCTGGGGATCAAATCCCAGTTGGACCATTTTTTTTATATCCGCCACAGATCTCTCTGAAGAATTCACAGCATTGACAGCTTCAGCAACGCTGTGCCACTCCGTGGATTTTCTCTGATTTGTTTTGCAAAAGCACTTCCTTTCATTTCTCCACCTCACCCAAATGTACCTCAATTTCTGCTTCTGTGAAATTGCACTTCCTTGATCTGCCTTGATCTACGGTCGCCATGTCATTGGCGGAGCGCTGCAACAGCCGGCTTATGTATATGCATGAGATCCACAAGGCACTTTGCATCGACTATTCATGGCAGTAAGTGGGCGTGGTGAGGGCGGGATGTGACTAAAATGCAGCTGAGAAACATTCTTGTTAGTCTCCAATTTATGAAGCGGAGATGTTTGATAGATCACAAACCTACTTGGCGTTAGTACATTTTTTTTTGCTGGACTTATGTACGGTTTTGGTAAAGATTCTACGCAATGTTTGATGAATGAGACCCCAGATTTTTAATGAGTGCAACAGGAACAAACCTCTTCCCACTGTCTTTTTTTCTCTCACTTCACAGAACTGATTTGTCTGATCCAAACATAGCTCAGTTCTCAGTAGAACTGCAGAAAAAAACTGAAAAACAGGTTGTTTTTTTGTTGAAGTATCTGATGCGTTTGGCTCAAATGTGAATAAAATGCCTTAAAGGAGAGTCTGTCATGAAGATTCCCGCCAATCCCCCCCCCCCCCATACAAGTCTTTTTGTTGATTTTGGAAAGATGTGCACATGCAACAGAGCTGAGGAGACAGTGATCAGGGAAGATTAAGGAGTGAGGATGCTAGAATGCCCCGTGTGCCGTGCAAAGCCATAAGCAACAAGAAAAAAAAAGTTTCCATCCTAGCTACTCCAGCACAATTGTTTTAACTGGATACAGTATTTCCAGGAGTCACAAAAATATGCCAATCATTCCTTGAAGTTTTTTATTTATGATTATGCATTTTGTAGGCAGCATAGAGAAATGAGTGTGTGATATTGTGCAGCAGTGCTCATATTCTCCCTGTTCTGTTTTCTGAGTCATCGCTGAAATCACTGCCAGGAGCTCACAAAAATAGGCCGGATGGCAAAACATCTAGTTAAATTTTGAATTAGGTAACCAACTACAACTCTTGCTTGTGCATCATTTTATACATGACAGTGAGAAGAAAAATAAATAAATAAATGGCAAGTGCACATGCAATCAATCTTTGCAAAACAAAACAAGGAGTCTGACTGTTGAAACCTGCAAGAAATCCAAAGTGGGTAAACCAAAACGCCTCAGCTGACATTGTGTGGAAATTCTTACAAAGCAAACTGTGATGTGTTGAAAAATTCACATTTGTAGTGATCATTCACAATTAAACCCCTGCTGCTCAACAGAGATGAAAGAAAATGGAATGGGAGAAAATGGGGAAAAAATATCGAACATAGGAGCTGACCGTTATGTTCTGAGCATGGACGTAATTTTCACTTTAGAAGTGTGTGTGTGTGTGGGGGGGGGGGGGGGGTGTCTCTTTACAGCATGCTCTAATGGGAAACAGGCTTCAACACAAACGGTTGTTTTCCGCTTGGTCCTAGAGCTCAACCAGTGTCACTTTAATATAGCGTAACATTGTTTTTGGATGGTAAAAGTGCAGGGGTCAAAAGTTGACTTTGGAAAAAGTGTGTGTGTGTGGCGGGGGGGGGGGGGGGACATGTCCCCCCGTTCCCCCCCAAAATTGCGTCCATGGTTCTGAGTAAAAGAGGAGCTGACCAGACGTTTTCAACTCCTGTCAACATGTAACATCTTAGTGGAGTGGAACGACATTTAGAAATATGACACAAATAACAAAACCAGGCTCAACAAACTTCTTCTCTTAGCCTTGCAATAAACTGACGTTGGGTTCCTTTACATAACTGTTTAAGCATTAAGTATGCCCATGCATCACTCACATTACATAATTGTGTCATGTCTTCTATTGTTGACTCACCACCTTGTCCCAAACAGGACAAGATTCAAATGATGACACCACTGAACTGTGTGGATAATGAATGACAGTGAACAGAGAGGCTGACAGAAAACAGTTGTAGTCATTTTGTGCACTCATGTTTTTAAAAACATGGAAAAAATTCTCCATTGTAAATGAAAAATGACCTGCACTTGTATAGCACCTCTCAGAGTAAGGACTCCAAAGCGTTTTACACTACAGTGTATCATTCACCCATTCACAAACACATTCACACACTGGTGGGGATGAGCTACGATGTAGCCACAGCTGGGGCGCACTGACAGAGGCGAGGCTGCCGAGCATAGGCACCACCGGACCCTCCGACCACCACCATCTGGCAAGGTGGGTTAAGTGTCTTGCCCAAGGACACAACAGCAGAATTCTCTGTCCAGAGCCGGGATCGAACCTGCAACCTTCCGATTACTGGACAATCCACTTAACCTGTTGAGCTACTGTTGCCCCGTGACTGAATTGTAACTCATTTCAGAATTATTTCTCATAATAAATTGCAATACATTGTAACATATAATGTAATGTTTGAATGAAGATGTACCTATGATGTGAGTTTGATTTTAATTCAATCGGTTGCTCAGAGTTTCATGCATGCTGAATGTGAAAATCATCTTCTTCCCCTATTTCCTGCATTAGCCACTGAAAGAAAATAGATGAGAACATGCTTGAGTCAGAAAAAATGACACAGATCTACTTGGTACTGTCAATTTTTCATTCATGGACTCACCCATCTTGGCTCACGACTACGGCTTTGTTGATCTAGCGGTCAGGAGAGACCATTATGCATCTCTCGTAGCAGCTAACCGTTAGCAACTCTACAAAATGGTGGAGCACATTCAGGCTTGTTTTATATGTCAAGACATAAACATCAGTGTTGCATTTTTTTTCTCCCAAGAAAGATGAGCAAATTGAGGCGGTGGGAGAGTTGCTTTGCTATTAACCAATCAGAGGTGAGATGTTTGAATATCATGAATATTAATGAGGACGACTACAAATCCTATCTTTATCTACCCCCACTCCTCTGACAAACTTCTAATTCCTGAAACAGGAGCACCAGAGCTTTATGCTACAGAGAACAACACATTCATTCATGCTAGTGACCACAGCTAATTTATTGAATGAGCGTATGCCCACTTTAAAGTAACCCTAAGCCTACACCTGTCATTAACAACCCTGCTGCTGCCTACTGTAGCTGGTGCTAACAACAAGCCAACACCAACATGAACCAACTAATACTAAAACAAACCCCAAAGTATAAAGGTCCACACTGTTGGGCAAAAAATAGTATTACTCTCAAGTCCGGCAGCAACAAAACCAGGTCACCCTAACGCCGGGGGCACACCGGTCGCGGAAGCGCCGCAAATCGCTCACGAAATTCGGCCGCTGCTCGCCGCTCCTCAGTTCAGATCAGATGCGCCCCAGTCGAGGCATGTGTGTGTGTGTGTGTGTGTGTGTGTGTGTGTGTGTGTGTGTGTGTGTGTGTGTGTGTGTGTGTGTGTGTGTGTGTGTGTGTGTGTGTGTGTGTGTGTGATACCATCCTTTTTCAAGACTTTAATATCACCCCTGCAAGAACCTGTCCACCACTCCAGAAATATGTACAATAACGGTGGATGAAAGCATGAAACTCTGAGTCAGATGATTAGTTTTACGGTTTCAGCAAAACCGTGACGGCTGTGTTTATACCTCCTATCACTGGTCTTGGTTGTGTGAATCCAACATGAATTTTTTATGAAAAGACTAAAAAAAAGAAAAGACATTAGATGGTTTTGGGAACTCGTGTACAAAAGGAATCATAGGGAGAAAGCAAATGCAAACCAGAATGGCAGAGACTGTCTTCTCAGATGTGACATTTAGGAAGAAGGGCTGTGTTAATAACTTTCTTCAGCTCTGTTTTATGGTCAGAATTTATCACCACATCTATAAAATGCCAATGTCAGTGTAATCATTTAGCAGAGAAAAGGCCATACAGTGTGTAGTATTAGTTTGTTTTTCATAGTCATATGGATGGGAGGAGACAGATTACTCAATGTGGATTTTAATTTAGTAGAGCTGCTTGGTTCCAGAAAATAAATCTCAACTTTAATTATTTGGGGTAAATGTGAAAATCACAATATACACAATTACTTAACAGGGAAACACATTTGAAGGAAACTGCCGACATTGATTAAAGACAGCAAATGGCATAGTTTTACTGCTTAGTGAAGATTATATTTCCTAAAATGATCAATTATGAGACCAAAATCAATCAAGCTAGAGTAAATACAGAATTCTATAGAACACAGTGACCCACTTAGAACATGAATTAGAAATAAATGCATGGTTTTCCAACTTTCAAACACATTATTTCAAATCTAAACAAGTCACGTATAAAAACTGTACACACGGTTGCTATAAAAGTAGAGAAGAGCCGCTGTGGAAGCTTGGATTTCCAAGCGGAGAGTAAGTGTATGCTTGAAAATAAAATCATACAGAACATTGTCACTGGCCCTTGTGAGGACACAGCAAGTTGGTCATTTTTAAAAATGAAGTGATTTTTTATGCGTGTCACATGCTTTTGGTGTGATTTGCCTGCCCTTTCGTTTACCAACTTCAAACAAAACCTTTGAAGAGTTGACTGTGTTCCATCAGGAGATGGTGACGATAAAGCTCTGGTCTCAAACTGGAATGTGACAAAATACTGTTAATAACAATACAAGTATTTCTTTGTTAATTACATTTTGTAATATGCTGGTGAAGATTCTCAGTCATCCAGGTCATGGTAATCTAAAAGGGTTCAAAACTGATATTTTTTAAATAAAATTTAGAACAACTGTAGCAGTGGCAAAAATATTTTGCTCTTCAGATTGGCCTAGCCACACTCCATTGTAGCCTCAGCAGGTCTACTATTGGTTTAAACAGTTTTGTGTCTGGCCAATCACAGCACTAGTGTCATTCCCACCCAACAAGCCAACATTAGTGTTCTTTCCAAAAAAGCTGTAAAGCACCTGCAGCTTGTTCAATATGCTGCTACTAGAGTCTTAACAAAAACTAACAGAACGGAGCACATCACTCCTGTTCTTAGATTTCTACAATGGTTGGCAGTAAACTACAGATTAGATTTCAAAGTGTTCCTGCTGGTTTATAAATCAGTCAATGGCATGGGGCCATTACTATGCTGCTTACATATGGAATCAGCTTCCCCAAGACATCAGATGTGCCCCAGCCCTAGTGTTGTTTAAAACAAAACTAAAAACCCTAATGTACGCATCAGCTTTGAAATGTATTGTTTGTTATCATGCGTCATCTCCACTGTAATCTGCGCTGTAACTTTGTCTTCTCCTTTAGCTCAAAACTGTAATTCCATTTGTGTGTATTTTAATTTGTGTTTTTCTGTTGTTTTCATATCATGTCCTGATAATTGTAAAGCACACTGAATTGCCTCTGTGTTTGAAATGTGCTCTATAAATAAAGCTGCCTTGCCTTGCCTAGAGCTGTGAAAGAAAAACTACAAAGATGGCTTCGGCTGAGGAGTGGCAGCTCATTATTTCTGACTATTTCAGACTTGGGCCTTTCAATTGAGATGTGAGCAGATAGATGTACTTATGATGCATTTGATTTGTCCTCGGAACTCAGATACTCCAACTTCCGAGTAGAAAATATCAAATCCAACACCCCCCAAAGTCAGTCCTCCCATTCAGAAACCCGACTTCAAAATCCAAAATGTCAGAATGCATTTAAAATGAATGTTACATGTAGTGCTCACAACACTAAGCTGAAAAACAAAAACTAAAATTGATGTTTGCATGTGTTGTCTGTGTTTGTTGAGAGCTAACAAAACAGCAATTTGAGGGCGTTGCCGACTTCTCCAACTACATTAGGTTAACTTGGGTGTGACGCCATTTCCAGTTCTGAGATCTGACTTCCGAGGTGAATCAAATGCACCAAAAGGTCTCTTTTTTCAAAAAAGTCTGCTTCCTTGTGGACGGCTAGACTACATAACTACAATAATAGCGTGGTTTGACAGGCTACAGTCTTACTCTATTTTCAGCGCAAATATAGTATGTTTGAGTGGTTTAAGGTTGCAGTATTTTTTGTTGTACTTTTTTTAAATATAGTTTTGTATTTTGAACTAGACCAATTTCAAATGATTACGTCTGATAGGCTAAAATAAGTAGTTTCCTGCAAATGCTTAGTCTAACTTTTAAACTGTCAAAGCAACATTTTCTAAGCTCCACAAGAGGAATTCAGTTTCATCTCCTCTAAGTAAATATCATTTGCCTTGCAGCAAATTATTGGTTTGTGCCATAAAACCAATGTTTTGTTGAACCATGCAATCCACAGCTAATTAAAAATGTATAATTTCTAATTGGCAAGCAAGATGACTCACCCATCACAAATACAGATTATTCAAAGCATTCTGTGCATCGGAATACAACTTTCACAGAGGATTTCATTAAAACCTAAGATTTATTTTAATGGCTTTCTGACTAAGATGTATCAATAAATAATTTCCTCATTGAACCCTAAATAATACTGTGATTAATAATCAGTCATGTTGACGGGGCAGACTGTGGAGAAAATAGCTTGTTGAACCAGGGTGAACAGATTGATTCCCATGTGAGGCGTTGTGGTTTTCTGCATGTGAACCCAGCCATTAATAGATTCCACTCACATGCTGCATTCATTCACTGGAAGAGATTTTCCAGAGTAAAAGGTTTCAGTTATACACCTTCCACCTCCATACTGAGGAGAGAAAAATCTTCAATAGGATTACGAACGCGGGAGTAAGATGGAAAGCACATGTTGGAGAAATGCAGGAAAAAATCTGCTTATCCAATCTCAAGTATCAGAACTGATCAAGCCTTTTTATTTATTTTTTTCTGATAAATGTCACTGAGGACACCTGAATTCTTGATACTTGTTGTTTTACATCAGCTGAGTTTGTGTTGTTACACACAGCAGCAAACTATCATCACATAAAACCTCCCAGAATTTGCTGAATGAACAGAAGAATGGCCAAACAAAGTAAATAGTACAACTTTTCTGTGATATTTAATGTCTTAATGGTATAAAATGCAGCCTTGAATGACTTAAAATTCTGTTTCAATGAATGAAAGGACAAATGTACATATTGTGCTTATTTCAAGATTTTGACTTTGGATTTTTCTTTTTGGTGGTGCTTATTTCAATCCTTACACCCCCAGCAGGTCCCTGAGGTCCAGTGACCAAAGCCTACTGGTTGTGCGGCACCAGGCTAAAGACCAAAGGTGACAGATCATTTGCTGCTGTGGCCCCCAGACTCTGGAACCTGAGATCAGTGGACTCAGTGGTCTCCTTTAAAAAGCAGCTGAAAACTCATTTGTTCAGACTGGCTTTTGCGTGACCTGCTGCTGATTCTTTCTCACCACCTTCTCCTAAATTCAGCTCTTTCTACCAATTATGCCTTTCCTGGGATCCACTGATTACCCCTTTCTTATTCATTTTCTCTTTTCCTTTCCTCATATTTTTTAAATCACAGTTTGTTACTTTTCCCAATTTTATGACCTTTTTAATCTTTTTTATTGTTTTAATTTTGTTCTTGTGAAGCACCTTGTGATTTTTATTTTGAAAACCGCTGTATAAAAGATAATTTATTTTTCTTTTTTTATGTGAGCTGGTGTGAACTCTTTTGTAATAAGCTAGTCTTGAAAAACACAATATTGGTTGCTTTGTTTGAAAACTGTTTGAACAAAATACTCTACTTCTATTCTGTAAGAATTTCAGATTTTCTGAATCTTGAAATCATTATTTTGCTGCAAGCCCTTGCTCCATTGTTTCATTAATGCATTGCAACGTTACTCACTAAACCGATTTCTAATAGCTTTAATTTACTGATGACAACTCATTTGTAATAGTTTGCTGTGAGACAAAGGCAACGGACCGTAGGTGCATCCTAACGATCAGAATCAAGGGCAAAAAGCTTTGATCGGTGCATTGCTAGTTATTGGTAAACTATTCAGAGTTAGCATTGTTCCACATTACAGCACAGAGAAGATGCCCCACCTCCTCACATTGGTGTACAAGTGTCTCATAAATCATCCAAATCCATTTATAAGACACTCACAGTTGTATAAAGTCACATGGAGGTGGGTAACCTAATAGTTGCTGAGGGCAGCACATGTTGCAGCCACACAGCCCGGGGCACCTTTACTACAAAAATTTGAGCTAATTTGTTATGACCTCTCTTTTTATCACCGTTCTGAGCTCCAGTCCAGCTTCAGGTTGCTCTTTGGAGTTGAAAATGCACATTTAATTTTGTAAATGGAAAGCATTTACTGTTTGTAGATTCCACATGCTAATATTGGTGCTTTTTCACCTTTTTAAAGGTAGTTTTAGCATGCTTTTAGCATCCCCTCATGTCCGTTTGTTGAACTGAAAGCAAATGTCTCCTTGCTGAGCATTCGTCTTTTTAAAACGTTAATTTAACAGCTGAAATGTGTACCCAGCCTTCCTTAGTGTCGCCAGGAGTGTTCATCACTAAATTTAACAAATCAGCTGTGTTCATGATCTAAAACAGGCAGGAAACGTGTTGGAACGAGACTGCAGCGCCAGGTATTTCAGCTTAATTTTTCTAATTCCCAACATTGCGGCCTGTCAGTCTGAAGTTGCAAGTGGAATATTCTGGCCACAAGGGGCAACAGGGGCTGGGTGGCCTTACATTAGCCCTGGACAAGGTCATTTTAGCGCATACTAGCTCTAAGAAATTATTAAAAAATAAATAAATAAAAGTTGCAAAGTATCCCTTTATGTTTCTTCCCATTATTGCATTGTATCAGAACATTCTTTAGTGGTGCGATTATGTTGATCGAAGTGAATAAACTGCAAGTTGTATTGTTTTCAGCATTACTTTATGCTAGGGTTGACCATCCCTAGTATGTTGCATATCTCAATATGCTGCCAACAATGAAAGTCAAAGATACAAGAGCAGCTAAAATCGATTTAATACGATACGATTCAGCCCTTGATGGGGAGCATATTAAGTTTGATTAACCTTATTAAGATTTAAGAAGATTAATTCTGGGCTGCATGTGGAGCAGTTGGTAGCCCTGTTGCCTCCCATCTAAAAGGTAAGAGGTTCAAATCCTGGCTGCGGCTTATCTGTGTGACCTTTGCATTTTCTCCCGTTGAATGCACAGATTTTCACTGAGTTCTTTGGTTTCTGCTGACAGACAAAAAAAAAGCATGCTGCATCTTTTGAGAGTGAGTTTTTGAATGATCCATGCAGTAACAGTGACTTTAGTTAGGAACAGCCTGACACCCTACAGAGGCGTAGGCAGTCCAAATGATGGACTAATGGAGGATTTTATTCAGTCGGAATCAGCATTTAGTCATGATGCAATAACATGTAAGTAGATTTAAGACATTGAGGTGCAAAAACTATCTCAACAAGCAAAAATAGAAATTTCCATTTTAATTATTTGGCCTTTAAATTACTAAAACATGGCTCTCATATGTGGGTTTTCTGAAATTACAAACCACTTACATTAAATCCTGCCAGTAACACTTTACAATGACGTTCCCTTTTATAACGTTACTTGTACGAATTACTTGATCTGTACCTGATCTGTGAATAATATTTCTCATTCAGAAAAAGGTTTTGTTGTCATTGTTCTTATAGAGCTACGGACGTCACGTGACTCTCAGAGAGTAGACGCCATGTTGGCAGGCAACAAATGTAAACAAAATGAACGGGATCAGCTTGGATTTTACTCCGTCGGAGTTTACCAAAGAAATTGTTTTACATAGTCAGACATTCAATAGATTAAACATCTCCGACCCTTACCATGCCCCTGGGATACTTTTTAAAAACACCAGAAGCTGTCGGAGCGGACCCCTTACCAGATTTGAGATACCCTGACATTTATAATTTCTAAAACGAATTAAACTAAAACACAAATAACATAGATGTACATGCAAGTAGTTTAAATAGAGTGCTGTGCTGTTTGAATGTATAAACTGAACGCCAAGAGAAATCACTAGTCTGATTTTTTTCCGTGAATAAAATAAATACGTCAAGCAGGAGCGTCTCAGGATCTGTCTGAGATCCGTCTTGGTGAGACAGATAATAGCAATCCAAAGTGCTTTTTATGTGTGATCTGACAATTGATCCACGACTGCTTAAAAATGAAATACAGCTGAGACGGTTAATTGCTGTGATCATAAAACACGTAAACGGCAGCACGCAGAAATCACGAGGCAACGTTTTACGTGATGTTTACTTGTTGCTATGAGTAATAAGACAGAAAAAGCCACGCCAAAATAAGTTTAGGAAGCCCACTAAGAATCGTAATAAAATCATTTAAAATAAATACCATACATTTGTTGCGAATTCAACAAAGGCCGGTTGGTTGGCTGCCGAAGGCGTAATTGACAGCTGATCTTTCATGGCGGTTAAAACGAAGAGTCGGAGTACCCAGCCCGGAGGGTTACCGGGGTCCCACCCTGGAGCCAGGCCTGGGGTTGGGGCCCGTGAGCGAGCGCCTGGTGGCCGGGCTTTCGCTCATGGGGCCCGGCCGGGCCCAGCCCGAACCGGATACATGGGCTCGTCCAACTGTGGACCCACCACCCGCAGGAGGAACATGAAGGGTCCGGTGCAATGCGAATCGGGTGGCAGACCAAGGTGGGAGCCTTGGCGGCCAATCCCCGGACAAGAAAACTAGTTTTTGGGACATGGAACGTCACCTCGCTGGCGGGGAAGGAGCCGGAGCTTGTGGCAGAGGTTGAGCGGTACCGGCTTGATATAGTCGGACTCACCTCGACACATTGCATTGGCTCTGGAACCCGAGACCTGGAGAGGGGTTGGACACTCTACTTTGCTGGAGTTGCTCCGGGTGAGAGGCGGAGGGCTGGGGTTGGCTTTTTGTTAGCCCCGAGACTCTCTGCCTGTGTGTTGGGGTTTTCCCCGGGGGACAAGAGGGTAGCTTCCTTGCGCCTTCGGGTCGGGGAACGGGTCCTGACTGTTGTTTGTGCTTATGGGCCAAATATCAGTTCAGAGTACCCACCCTTTTTGGAGTCCCTGGGACGAGTGCTAGATAGTGCTCCATCAGGGGACTCCATTGTCCTGCTGGGGGACTTCAATGCTCACGTGGGCAATGACAGCTTGACCTGGAGGGGTGTGATTGGGAGGAACGGCCCACCTAATCTGAACTCGAGCGGTGTTTTGTTATTGGACTTCTGTGCAAGCCGCAGTTTGGCCATAACGAACACCATGTTCGAACATAAGGATGCCCACCGGTACACTTGGTACCAGGGCAGCCTAGGTCACAGGTCGATGATAGATTTTGTAGTCGTATCATCTGACCTGCGGCCGTATGTTTTGGACACCCGAGTGAAGAGAGGGGCGGAGCTGTCAACTGATCACCACCTGGTGGTGAGTTGGATCAGATGGCAAGGGAACATGCCGCGTAGACCTGGCAGACCCAAACGCATAGTGAGGGTCTGCTGGGAACGCCTGGCAGAAGAACCTGTCAATACGGTCTTCAACTCCCACCTCCGGCAGAGCTTTGACCACGTCCCGAGAGCAGTGGGGGACATTGAGTCCGAGTGGGCCTTGTTCCACTCTGCGATTGTCGAGGCGGCTGTTGCTAGCTGTGGTCGTAAGGTGGCTGGTGCCAGTCGTGGTGGCAACCCCCGTACCCGCTGGTGGACACCAGAGGTTCGGGGAGCCGTCAGGCTGAAGAAGGAGGCCTACAGGGCGTGGCTGGTCTGTGGGTCTCCGGAGGCAGCAGACAGGTACCGGATAGCCAAGCGGGGTGCAGCAGTGGCAGTTGCCAAGGCAAAATCTCGGGCGTGGGAGGAGTTTGGTGAGGCCATGGAGAAAGACTATCGATCGGCTCCAAAGAGGTTCTGGCAAACTGTCCGGCGCCTCAGGAGAGGAAGGCAGCAACTCGCTCACACTGTTTACAGTGGGGATGGGGAGCTGCTGACGTCAACTGAGGCTATAGTCGGACGGTGGAAGGAATACTTTGAGGAGCTCCTCAATCCCACCAATGCGCATTCCGAGGAGCAACCAGAGCTGGGAGGCCTGGGGATGGACTGTCCGATCTCGGGGGCAGAAGTTGCTGAGGTAGTCAAACAACTACACAGCGGCGGAGCCCCGGGGGCGGATGAGGTTCGTCCTGGGTATCTCAAGGCTATGGATGTTGTAGGGCTGTCATGGTTGACACGTCTCTACAACATTGCGTGGTCATCGGGGGCAGTTCCTAGGGAGTGGCAGACCGGGGTGGTGGTCCCCATCTTTAAGAAGGGTGACCTGAGGGTGTGTTCCAGTTATGGGGGATCACACTCCTCAGCCTCCCTGGAAAGGTCTACTCCAAGGTTCTGGAGAGGAGGGTCCGATCGATAGTTGAATCTCAGATAGAGGAGGAGCAATGTGGTTTTCGTCCTGGCCGTGGAACTGTGGACCAGCTCTATACCCTTGCAAGGGTGATGGAGGGGGCATGGGAGTTTGCCCAACCAATCCACATGTGCTTTGTGGATTTGGAGAAGGCTTATGACCGTGTCCCCAGGGGCACCCTGTGGGGGACGCTCCAGGAGTATGGGGTGGGTGGCTTTCTGTTAAGGGCCATTCAGTCCCTTTACCAGAGGAGCGTGAGTTTGGTCCGCATAGCCGGTAGTAAGTCGGACCTGTTCCCAGTGAGGGTTGGACTCCGCCAGGGCTGCCCTTTGTCACCGGTTCTGTTCATCACTTTTATGGACAGAATTTCTAGACGCAGCCGTGGTGTGGAGTGTGTCGAGTTTGGTGGCAGGAGAATCTCGTCTCTGCTTTTTGCGGATGATGTGGTCCTCCTAGCTTCATCCAGCTCTGACCTTCAGCTCTTGCTGGGTAGGTTCGCGGCCGAATGTGAAGCGGCTGGGATGAGGATCAGCACCTCCAAATCTGAGACCATGGTTCTCGACCGGAAAAGGGTGGCTTGCCACCTCCGGGTTGGGGGAGAGGTCCTACCTCAAGTGGAGGAGTTTAAGTATCTCGGGGTTCTTGTTCACGAGTGAGGGTAGGAGGGATCGGGAGATCGACAGGCGGATTGGTTCGGCGTCTGCAGTGATGTGGACGCTGAGCCGATCTGTCGTGGGGAAGAGGGAGCTGAGCCAGAAAGCCAGGCTCTCGATTTACCGGTCGATCTACGTCCCAATCCTCACCTATGGTCATGAGCTTTGGGTAATGACCGAAAGAACGAGATCGCGGATACAAGCGGCCGAAATGAGTTTCCTCCGTAGGGTGGCCGGGCTCAGCCTTAGAGATAGGGTGAGGAGCTCGGACATTCGGGAGGGACTCGGAGTAGAACCGCTGCTCCTCCGGATCGAAAGGAGCCAGTTGAGGTGGTTTGGGCATCTGGTCAGGATGCCTCCTGGACGCCTCCCCGGGGAGGTGTTTCGGGCATGTCCTGCCGGCAGAAGGCCCCCGGGTCGACCCAGGACACGTTGGAGAGGTTACATCTCCAATCTGGTCCGGGAACGCCTTGGGGTCCTGCCGGAGGAGCTGGTGGAGAAGGCCGGGGAGAGGACGGCCTGGAGCTCCCTAGTTGGGATGCTGCCCCCACGACCCGGACCCGGATAAGCGGAGGAAGACGAGACGAGACGACGAGACCATACATTGTTGAGGGAACGTTGGTTTAAGTACCTGATATGAAGCGGTCGCTGCATAAGTGAAAACCTTTACTCTCGGGGTCCCGCAGCTTCATTTTTGCCCGGTCACTAGCGCGTTTTATTACAATGATCCAACGTTTGCGGCATTTCGGATCTTGGGGAATCCTGTAGATGGCTCATCCCTTATCTCGTCAGCATCTGTTCTGCATCCTGGGGCACAACAGGAATCTACCATATTTCCCATTTGATTGAGTTTTCTGACAATAACACATAGTCCAGCTGCCGGCTTCTGCATGCCAAGATGGCGCAGTTTCGATCTGAATAGTTGCATGGCAGAAGAAGTGACGTCAGCTCCCGGAGCTCTTTTGTCCTCTTTGTGTATGTATATATATATATATATATATATATATATATATATATATATATATATATATATAGATAGATATATAGATTTATATATATATATATATATATATATATGTGTGTGTGTGTGTGTGTGTGTGTATATATATAGATATATAGATATATATACATACATTTGGGGGTTGTGTGTATCATTTTGACTCAACTGTTTTTCACACCTGTCTTAAATAAAAATATAGAGTTTTGTTAAGTGAACAAATCAAATTTGACTATTTCATCCAACCACCTTTAAATTTCTGCCAACTTTGTCATTTGAAAATAACTTTACTTTTTAGGTCAATTGAGAAATTGAACAGAACTACAACTTGTTTTTCATAAAACTAAGATATTAAATAATGCTTTATATTTTTTGCTTATTCCACGACATTTGAAACAGTTTCGATCAATAATCAAAAACCTATAACTCAGTAGCAGGATTATATTTATCATAATATATGAATTGCAGGCTTGATGTTATACTTCATTATTGTATGATATAATTAGGTGGTTAGTTAATATACTTGGTGATCTAATGAGTGGTATACTTTTTATATATAAATTAAGTAATTAGGTGATATTGCTGCTAGGTTGTCAGGGGATTAATAGAATTCAACAAAGGCCGGTTGGTTGGCTGCCGAAGTCGTAATTGACAGCTGATCTAAGCAATTATCCTGTTCCAATTTTCTGACCACAACTCCTGGGCAAAAGAGCTATCATCTAATTAGTCAGCACTTTTATTCAAAGGAACATTATTGCAGAAAGAAACAGGCCCAAAGTAGATCGATCAAGCAGAAAGACGCACAGACTGACAACTGCCAGCTCACTTATCTGATGCAATAGAAGATTCCTCTAAAGGTGCTCCATTAGGGCTTCTGTCAGAGAACACTTTAAACTCTTTATGCAAGTAAGAAGGAGACAAAACAAAATGATTATTAGAAAGATCTGAGAAAGAAGGTAAAAAGAAAATCTCACTTCAGGAAAAAAGAGCGTGCAATAGGAAGGAGGAGAAGAGGACAACAGCCAAAAGGAAGAGGCAGTGAGAGATAAATCCAGAGAGAGGAGCTGAGGAGAACATTATTTCAGACATGAGTGGAGGAAGTCATTTAGTTAAATTTAGCCATCATTTAGAAAGCTCTTCATGTCTCCTAAACAACTCCACACCAGCAGGCAACTGGATGTCACAAAAAACAAGGAGAGGAGAGGAGAGGAGAGGAGAGGAGAGGAGAGGAGAGGAGAGGAGAGGAGAGGAGAGGAGAGGAGAGGAGAGGAGAGGAGAGGAGAGGAGGCTGAATATGTGACACCTCGTTCTGTTCTCAGTCTTACTCAGTGCGGTGACGTCAGCTTTTTAACAGCACTGGTGTCAAATCTGGCATCCCTCCTGTTTCCAAACCCAATAAGATTTCTCTGAAAGGGACGACTAAACACAAATCTGGGTTTTTCATACACTTGCAAGGGCTTTAATCTGTTTTATCTCATATTTAAGATGAGAACAATATAAAAACATAAACTTAGGAAATCCAACCTTTGTAAAGCTTTGTTGCGTTTTTGCACTCTAAGCTCTTAGCTCAGTACACTCCCACTCACAGAGGTAATGGCCACGAGAACAACAGCCTGAGAATGATGGTATTGAGTCTTGCATTGACATTTACACAGTGGCATTTCCTCAGTGTTCATCATTCATGTGAGCAGGGAGCGGTGCAGATCCACACGGCTATAGGAAGCTGCACATTAAAAAGTGGACCGAGTTGGAAAATGTAAAGATTTTATGGATATAAAATAATCTAAATGAGCTTTCTAGACATGTAAAGAGACACAGATTCCATACAGCATCAATAAGACAGAAGACACAGGAAGAGCTTGATTGCTAAATGAAGTTGGATTACATATGAAGATGCATCAGCTCTGAGACCTAAGCACGACAAAAACAATGACTAGTAAATACAACTTTAGTTTTTTCTTCATTTTCACAACGATGCAGCTCTGCTTAATGCCATGCCACCCCACCATGAGCAAATAAGTTGTTTTTAATTGTGTTCGTAATTATTTTTTTCTTTTAGCCTGATAGAAAGAGGATTTTAAAGTGTCTAAATCTATCAACACTATCCTTGTGGCACTCTCACTCAATAATACAGCTGTTTGACAATGAAATAAACAATGAACATTCTTAGACTAGAGTATAAACCAGTTAACTCATTTTTCTACACATTTATCTCTAGGTTAAATGGATGTCTTGTGAGTCGATCTCTGTGGAGAAAAAAGCCCTGGCGCTCCTGTTTCAGGAACTAGAAGTGAGCCAGATCAGAGCTGAGCTTCAGTTGGTGGGATTATGAGTCTTATTTCCTGATATTTGGACATCTTGTCTCTGACTGGCAAACAGCAACACACTTCTACCATTGGCACTATTTGCTATGCATGGGTGTTATATCTCCACAAATAACACAAGCCTGGAGGAGTTCTGCTGTGTGGTGAAGTTGCTAATGCTAACAGTTAGCTTCTACTAACCGAGACTTGTTCTGCTCTCTCCTGAGGTTAAACAAACAACAGCTTTTCTCAGTTCATGAATGCTGATTTCATAATAATAATATTAATAATAAGTATTATTATTAGTAGTATTATTATATTATCATTATTATTGTTGTTATTGTTATTATTATTGTTATTATTATTATTATTATTATTATTATTATTATTATTATTATTATCAGTAGTAGTAGTAGTAGTATATTTAAAATAATAATGATAAAGACGATGCAAGGAATGAATAGGGGTAGAAGTTCTAAGTATTATTTAAACATTTAGCCTGTTAAAGTCAGAGTGGCTATTTCAAAATTAACTTGGTCTTCGAAAATAAACCAACACATTTTATTTTTTGTACATTGTAGACATTTGGACAGTTTTTAAGAAAGACCAGTTTCTTCACTTATGCACAGAAAAGTTCTTGCATTACTCATCTGCATTTATAAAACATTATTTACAAAATTTAAAGATGTTTGGTCCCAGTTTCCCTCATATTTTGATGTTTTTTGCAGAACTTTCAAAAAGTTAACTTTTGATTTCATTTGCCTTCATCACCACTGATGTTACAGAGTTGGTTTATAATCAACTCTAGTTAGCACCTAATATCAGAAGGATCAGATAAATATAAAATTTCGTCTTCATCTTCCTCCGCTTATCCGGGTCATGGTCGCGGGGGCAGCATCCCAACTAGGGAGCTCCAGACCGTCCTCTCCCCAGCCACCTCCACCAGTTCCTCCGGCAGGACCCCGAGGCGTTCCCGGACCAGATTGGAGATGTAACCTCTAAAACGTGTCCTGGGTCGACCCGGGGGCCTCCTGCCAGCAGGACATGCCCGAAACACCTCCCCAGGGAGGCGTCCAGGAGGCATCCTGACCAGATGTCCAAACCACCTCAACTGACTCCTTTCGATCCGGAGGAGCAGCGGGTCTAGTCCAAGTCCCTCGGAATGTCCGAGCTCCTCACCCTATCTCTAAGGCTGAGCCCGGCCACCCTACGGAGGAAACTCATTTCGGCCGCTTGTATCCGCGATCTCGTTCTTTCGGTCGTTACCCAAAGCTCATGACTATAGGTGAGGATTGGGACGTAGATCGACCGGTAAATCGAGAGCCTGGCTTTCTGGCTCAGCTCCCTCTTCACCACGACAGATCGGCTCAGCGTCCGCATCACTGCAGATGCTGAACCAATCCGCCTGTCGATCTCCCAATCCCTCCTACCCTCACTCGTGAACAAGACCCCGAGATACGTAAACTCCTCCACCTGAGGTAGGACCTCTCTCCTGACACGAAGTTGGCAAGCCACCCTTTCCCGGTTGAGAGCCATGGTCTCAGATTAGGAGTTAATGATCCTCATTCCAGCCACTACCAAACTCACGCTCCTCTGGTAAAGGGACTGAATGGCCCTCAACAGAAAGCCACCCACCCCATACTCCTGGAGCGTCTCCCACAGGGTGCCCCTGGGGATACGGACATAAACCTTCTCCAAATCCACAAAACACATGTGGATTGTTTGGGCAAACTCCCATGCCCCCTCCATCACCCTTGCAAGGGTATAGAGCTGGTCCACAGTTCCACGGCCAGGACGAAAACCACATTGCTCCTCCTCAATCTGAGATTCAACTATCGATCAGACCCTCCTCTCCAGTACCTTGGAGTAGACCTTTCCAGGGAGGCTGAGGAGTGTGATTCCCCTATAGTTGGAACACACCCTCAGGTCGCCCTTCTTAAAGATGGGGGCCACCACCCTCATCTGCCACTCCACAGGAACTGCCCCGATGACCATGCAATGTTGCAGAGATGTGTCAACCATGACAGCCCTACAACATCCATAGCCTTGAGATACCCAGGACTCCCGGGGCTCCGCCTCTGTGTAGTTGTTTGACTACCTCAGCAACTTCTGCCCCAGAGATTGGACAGTCCATCCCCAGGCCTCCCGGGTCTGGCTCCACCTCGGACTGTGAGTAGGTGGGATTGAGGAGCTTCTCAAAGTATTCCTTCCACCGCACGACTATAGCCCCAGTTGACATCAGCAGCTCCTCATCCCCACTGTAAACAGTGTGAGCAAGTTGCTGCCTTCCTCTCCTGAGGCACCGGACAGTTTGCTAGAACCTCTTTGGAGCTGATCGATAGTCTTTCTCCATGGCCTCACCAAACTCCTCCCACGCCCGAGATTTTGCCTCGGCATCTGCCACTGCTGCATCCCGATTGGCTATACCCATCTGCTGCCTTCGGAGACCCACAGACCAGCCACACCCTGTAGGGCTCCTTCTTCAGCCTGACGGCTCCCTGAACCTCTGGTGTCCACCAGCGGGTACTGTGGTTGCAACCACGACTGGCACCGGCCACCTTGCGACCACAGCTAGCAACAGCCACCTCAAAAATCACAGAGTGGAACAAGGCCAACTCGGAGTCAATGTCCCCCACTGCTCTCGGGACGCGGTCAAAGCTCTGCCAGAGGTGGGAGTTGAAGACCGTCTTGACAGCTTCTTCTGCCAAGCGTTCCCAGCAGACCCTCACTATGCGTTTGGGTCTGCCAGGTCTACGCGGCATCTTCCCCTGCCATCTGATCCAACCAGGCGTCTTGGGGCTAACACAAAGCCAGCCCCAGCCCTCCGCCTCTCACCCAGAGCAACTCCAGCAAAGGAGAGTGTCCAACCCCTCTCAAGGACTTGGGTTCCAGAGCCAATTCTATGTGTCGAGGTGAGTCTTACTATATCTAGCCGGTACCGCTCAACCTCTGCCACAAGCTCCTTCCCCACCAGCGAGGTGACATTCCATGTCCCTATAACCAGTTTCCTTGTCCGAGGATCGGACCGCCAAGGCTCCCGCCCCAGTCTGCCACCCGATCCACACTGCACCGAACCCTTCATGTTCCTCCTGCGGGTGGTGGGTCCACAGTTGGATGAGCCCATGTATCCGGTTCGGGCTGGGCCCGGGCGGGCGCCATATGCAAAAGCCCGGCCACTATGTGCTCGCTCACAGGCCCCAACCCCAGGACCGGCTCCAGGGTTGGACCCCGGTAACCCTCTGGGCCGGGTACTCCGACTCTTTGTTTTAACGTCCATGAAAGATCTGGCTGTCAAATCTAAAAAAAAAAGTGAGCACTGTGCATTCTACATACAGTTAAATCGACTCATTTTCAATGTGCCCAATTTTCTACTTGAATAAGGTGATTTTTATTGCTTGCTTAGGAAAAAAGTTAACCAATCTGACAATAGTTTAAAATACCAACCAGTTAAGTCAAACTATGTCCTGGACTCTGCAGAAACTTTGGTCAAGCTTCGCAGATTTTTGCGAAATCATCATCCTCCATAGTTCCCTACATAAATGTAATTTACTTGAATAGAACCAATGGATTATGATCAAGTACTTGACTTCTGAACTGCTGTTTGACTGACTGCATTCTGATGAGCATCTAGACAATAATGTCACGGGTTCATCTGCAAGGCCACGCCTCATAAAAACCTGATGCCAGATGCTTTGTTTCACTGAACCATCTGGGAAGTCTTCTGGGTACCATCTGAAAAAAGGTTTTGCACTGTCAAAGCATTTTCAGCAGGTCAGGGGAAAGTTAAAAGCACAGGGCTAACTTCTACCAATCAGATGAACCAAGTGAAAGTGCACAGATTTAGATTTTTATTGCAGCTTAACCCCACCTGTAGCTACCAGAATCGCTTTGGCTGATTTGCATTTCAGCCTTAAACGGACAGCGTGGAGGCTGGCGAGATGGATTCTTTTCAGAAATGTGATCTTGTGAGTTTCACCAGGATCCTGCTGCTTTGTGGGAGAAAACCACAGCATCACTGCAGGCTCAAATTTGTTTCAAAACAACATGAAAAGGACAACTTTACAGCTCAGGGGAGGCCATTAGTTAGCTGTACAGCAAAGGCAATGCACATAAAACATGTTAATCATTATTGTTTTGACAACTATTTGTCATTAGAAATGCTGTGATGTGTTTTAGCATTCATTTGTTGAATTTTTGCATATAGTTGTGTTGTTTTTTTTCCTTCGTAAGCTGCACGTGGTGATATTTGCTGGGACAACAATCTCTTACCGTATGAGCGATATGCATTACGCTAGCCCGATGGTGTGCCAACTGCTGCAGCCGTAGCTAAATCTTGGAAAATGGGTTATTGTCTGCCTCTCCTCAACCATCAACAGATTAAAGGCATGTAGATAAGCAGGCTTCCCCTCTTCCTCTTCTGCTTTTTCCTCATTATCCTCCCATTTTTCACCCTTCCTCTTCTCAGATTTTCTCATCTATTTTTTTTTATTCTCCAAAAGCCAGCTCATTTGTTCCTTCCTCTTACACCCCCATCCCACACCACTAATCATTTTCAAACATTTCTCTCCATTCTCGGACATCATCTAATTTCACTTCACTGCCAGAAACACAAGAAAACTGCAGCATCAGCCCAGTCCACGCCGCGCAAACACACACACACACTCACCCTCTCTTACTCTTTCACTCCCTCGCTCTCTCTTTCTGTGATACCATCCAGAAAGCTGTTTATAATACCAACATTGGCTGATGTGGCCATCTGACATTTAAACAAACGATCTATGGTTGCGGCTAAGAAAATACTGAGGGAGGAAATGAGAATAAAAAAGGCGAAGAGAATGAAGGAGTAGGCAAAAAAAAGAGAGAAGGTTATGGAGGAAAGTGAGAGGAAGATTACAGAGGCAAGAGAAAGAGTACAGTACAGAAAAAAGGGTTGGTGAGGAAGAAGCAGAAATGGAAAATGAAGAGATGGAGAGGAACGACGTAGATGGAGGGCAGATGAGACTGTGACAGGAAAGTTATTCCAGTGGTCATATGGACATCTCAATGAAAATGCCAGCAACCTAATCAAAGGCCCCGAAAGGGCAGAGGGAGGGAGAGAAAAGCCAAGATAGTGAGGAGCAAAACAAGGAATGAATCAGAGGAAAGTTAAGGAGGAAGTACAGAAAAGGGAGAAAGCAAGAGATAGAGAAATGTGCAGGGAGGCAGGTCAGACATGCAGGGAATAGACGGGGAAAAGGAGCAAAGTCATAAAAATGAACACGACACAGATTAGTGAGGCTGAACGGCAGGATGAAACTGAAAAAAGCACCAGACTGACACGTTAAAGAGAAAGAACATGCAATGAGAAGAATCCGAATCTGGGAGGACAAGAAGACGAAAACATGAGGCGAGTGAAAAGAGGAAGCGGGATGAAAGAGGAGATGAGAGGGGAGCAAAGGAAAGAAAATGGGATGGGAAATAAGGAACTGTTTGCTTCATGACATTCAAGATGTGCTAGTTGGAACTCCTTAAAGAAGCCCCTGATTCTCTAATTTAAGATGTGCTGAAAGGGCTTCACATCGTCTCTGCTCATCGAATTAGTACAAATCTGCACCAGATCCACACTGATACACGTTGAGAAGCACGGGGCAACCTGAATGTACAGTTTTCAAACACCCAGCTCTCATTTACCCTCTTTTCCATTTCTGTCAGGACCTTTAAGTGTCCAGAACAAACACAGAAAGTCTGCTTTAATGTCAGATTCAGCAGATCTTAGACTTTCCTACTTATTCATATGGAAATGATCCAGAATGGTGAGGAGGTGTTTGCTCTCCACATCTCATTTTGCCTCAGCCGGTGCTTTATAGCGCTGATGGTATGTATTTAACGCCCTGAGAAATGAGACGGGGTTGGTGCGACTGTTCCACCTCACCGAACGCCTGCACCAACAGCTTCCCTCGACGGCCTTCTCACGCTGCTGGAGGGGTTGTTCACTTGATTTTGCATCAGCAAATACTTGAGCAGAAAAAAAAGCATCGCAAAAAAATAAAGTGCTATTTAGCCACCATTTGTCAGAGAAAAACAATTGGCAGCATTCAGATTTAATGGTCCGTAAAGGACAATGCTAAATCAGTTCTCTGTGTGTGTGTGTGTGTGTGTGTGTGTGTGTGTGTGTGTGTGTGTGTGTGTGTGTGTGTGTGTGTGTGTGTGTGTGTGTGTGTGTGTGTGTGTGTGTGTGTGTGTGTGTGTGTGACACTGCTACAGCTCGAGCCTTGGAGCTTTTTACAACACATATTTTATTATTTCCTAATCACCCTGCCTCCATCCTCATAATTTCCTCACTTTGTGCGTTTATTCTCCCAAACCCCGTCTCTTTTTCCATCACTCGCTCCTCCTTTCCTTCTTTTCTCTCCCACAATATTCCTCCTATCCAGCTGACTGGCCATTCATTGCAGCTTACTTTACACGATTACTCAACAGAAGGGGCAAAAAATAAAAATAAAACTATATTCCAAGCAATCTGCTTTGCTTTATGTTTTGTTAGTATTATTGATAAATTGTTTGAATTGTTTCTATTGTCTTGTGTGATCGAATTAAATGTAATACAACTAAATTCTACTTGATTTAAGTTTGATTTTATACCGCTGGATTTCAGTGGATGGAATCCCAATATTTCCCCTTAAGGATTGGACGAGGAAGCAATGCCAGTAAAGCACATTGTGGTCTTTTAATGGCAACAAATCAAATCTAAACTTAACAAGAAGCAATTTAACAGCCATTAAATGCTAAGCACCTTTCTTGGCCTCTGGACCCTGGAAACTAACTTCAATCTCTTTGTTTGTTGAGTTAAACACAATTAAGAGCTTTTGTTTTTGTTTTGTTTTTTTTACGTCTCTCCTTCAGATGTTTTTCTTGCTTCCCCCTCAGCCGCCACGAACAGTGTCTTGTAAAAAAGGCCCCAGAACTACCTCAAGACAATCACATAGACAGCCTGTAACTCAACCAATCAGCCTGCAAGTCAGTCAATCAGTTTAACAGCCAGCCAATCATTTAGCTTGGAAGTCAGTAAGCAAGCCTGCTGGCCAGTTTCTCACCTCCTTCCTCTCCTTCACACACTGTCCTCCATGTAGATCTATGCAGCAGTGACACAATGTGCAACAGGACCTTTGCAGTTCTGTCTCCAGTTATGTTATTCTCTCTGAATTCAAATTCTCAGCCTCCCTTCCTTTCGTTTCCTTTATCTTGGTTGCTTTGAGCATCTTGGGACCATTTTCATCTGTGTTCTCACGATGAAGGTTCAACACTGCTGGCGACGATTACCAATCATTAAAAATGGATAGAAGGAGAGCGGTGCTTTCGGAGCAACAATAACCTGTGGCTAACACACTACACTCACACAAAAACAAAAAAATGCTAATTCACAAACAATACTGCAGGTTTAGAATGTAAACAATGTTTTTGAAATGCCATGGCTATAGAAACACTCATGCATGGGGGCTTGGGCAACAGACACATGACCGTTCATGCTTGCACAATTTGGTATGCCTCCGCTCAATAGCGCACGCTAACTTTTTGACTTTAAGGAAGCACACAGTTTAAATTCTTTCACATGAACACACTTGCAGAAGGAAAACCACCCACTCGTGCGGGCCTGTGTACACAAGGAAAAAAAACTAATGCACATCCATGTATTCAAAACAAACAGATCCACCCTCCACTTGCAGCACCACATTATTGTGACACGCAGTTTGTGCAGCTCTCGCATGGTTGCGCACAGAAAAGCTGTGTTCACACACAACGATAGAGCGTCACACGCTTTCAGCTTACGCACGGACATTTACACACAAAAAGGCACCCAAGCACAAAGTAATCCCCCCACTTCTCTCCATTACAGCTTCTGTTATAACTCCGACCCTAAGCATTTTTCTCTTGATGGCTAAGACAAACATTCAGCTACAGGTCACACACACACACACACACACACACACACACACACACACACACACACACACACACACACACACACACACACACACACACACACTTTCTACTCTGTACAACAATGCCTCTTTTTCAGCTTGTGCAAGACTCATTCAGTTTCCGAAAACCTGTTAAAGTCAGAGAAAGCAACATTAAAAACCTGGACTGTTCAGTAAATAAGGGAAAGACATGTAAGTGCATGAGATAAGACAGGGTGAGGAGGCCCGGTTGTCAATTAGAGAGGAACACAGACGGGGACATTAATAAACAATCTGAGCCCTTTGACAAACTGGGGAGTAATTACTACTCAGGCTCTATGTGCTGTGTTTCCCTTGGTGTGTGTGTGTGTGTGTGTGTCTGGCTGTCTCATTTTTGCCTTAAAATCACAATAATGGATGAAAGTAGCTTCTCCTGCTGCTGACTCGCCGCTTTGAAATGGAAATGCGTCTCATTGGCTCCATATAGAGAGAGAACACACACACTTGAAAAGGTACACAATACACAGGACTTCCACAACACTTTCACACTAAGAGTGTAGGTGTGCTCCAGCAGAGTCAAAAACACTTTGCCCTTAAACCATGAAACTAAGAGCGAGAGAAGCTGAAATAACACTAATGTAACGTTAACAGACACATTATCCCGCTTAATGTTAGCCCGTTAGCCAGCTATTAGCCTACAGCTTGTGGAAAATGTCATGCTAAAGTGCAGCAGCAAAGCAGAAATAACATAATAACAGAAGTACTACAATAACGGACGCATTAGCCGTTTTATTTGGGCGGCTTTTAAGCTGCATGTTGCACCAGAAGGACTCTTTCATTTAATGCAGCCTCCTTATTTATTCAAGATAAAGTCTCCAACTTGCTGATGCGTGTGACCTTTAGCAAAACAACAAATCACTAGGAGCTGACCCTGGTTGGACATCAAAGAGAGGTGTTCCCTCCTTTCAGGAATGAATTGCAGAAAGACACAAACATGCCAATCTACACACGTCAGTCAATGTCCAGAAACCAACTAAACTAAACATTGCATCTGAAATGAAATTACTTGCATCTAACATGTTTTTATTTTAAGCCTCTGAGGGAAAAAGTGACATTTTAAAAGTAAACTAAAGTGAAAGTTAACCGATACCAATGCAGTTGCCTGAAAGTGGCTTCACTGTAACTTGTCATTTCTGTTCACCTAATATTTTTGCCTTGTGATCATTTCTAATAATATATTTTACTTTTTATCTACCTCACAGTATTTTCCTGTTGAAAGCAGAGAAGAAAATAAAATGGGTATTCCAATTCATTGCATTTTTTGTGTGTGGTAAAAGTATCGGTATCGGCAAGTACTCAGATCCAAGTATTGGTATCGTATCGGTTTGGAAAAAAGTGGTATTGTTGCATCCCTAACATTTTTACTTTCATTTGATTGGATTTCTGGTATAAAAACCCACTTTGGGGTCCCAACTTTAAGTATCACTGATCTGCATAGTGGCACAGTTGTTAGCACTGTTGCCTCGCAGCACGAAGGTTGCAGGTTCGAAACTCGGCTGCGGCCTTTCTGCGTGGAGTTGCGTGTTCTCCCCATGCATGCGTGGGTTTCCTCCGGGTACTCCGGTTTCCCCCACAGATCACAACCCTATAGGTTATAAATTGTAAGTCGCTCTGGATAAAAGCATCTGCTAAATGAATAAACATAAACATAAACTGATCTGACATCTCCTACTGCAAGCCTCTTTAAACTTTTGTTTTAAAAGTTCTTCAAAATACGACCATTTCATATTCTGGGCAGGTCCCCACATCTAGTTCTGACCAAACTTCGACATGTGTGGTGGACTGTGGGGAGAGGCAAAATGCAGATTCAGAAACAACACGAGAAAAACTGGAAAAATAGGTGATAAATACAGTGGAAGTACTTAAGAGGGTGATTTCTGAATGAAAAACTGCTGGTGACAGCTGTGAGTGGAGATGAAGGGGTTCACTATGCAGAAATATTAAAACAATGATGCAAAATAGAAGAACTAAAAAGATATCCAGCAGCGATCCCTAAGCTATTTCCCTCAAGCAGCTAATTCAAAGAACATAAACACATCCAATCGATACGCAGAGATGTTAAATGGGTAAATATACCGTTAAACTGGCTAAACCAGTGGTGTAAATCCCCAGTCTTTGAGGACCACCACATGTTCCCCAGAACCCCAAATTTGAATCAAAGGATGATTAACAGTCTTCTGTGGAACACGAGGACACGCTGAAGAGATGATCCATCACCTACATCAGGTGTGCTGCAGAACTGACATAACTAAAGTGTAAAGGAAAGTGGTCCTTGAGGACCAGAATTGAGCACCACTGGCCCAAACCAATGCTACTGCTAAGGTTTGTAGTAATGCCAAGAATTATAGTTCCTTCCAGCTCACCAATAGGATTCTGCTCATGTGGTTGCCAAATGGCTCCTTTAGCACTATTGATGGGTCACTTGCAAACAAAATCTATTGCTACTGTCTGAGTGCCATTGTATTCCCCAACCCCAAGGATTATTCCATTAGGAAGTTTGCAAGTGCATTGGTACACCTAATAGTATAATTCTTGTATTTTTTGTACTAGATGGGTTGCATAAAACTGAAGAAAGAAATGAATCATCTCTCAAACACAGGATGTCTCTCATCAGTCCCTTGAATGAACCAGAACAAAAATCTGGGTAATTCAAGACCAAATTATATAATTTGTAGGTGATGGCTGGACTCATTATTCTACTTTAGTATTTCATTAAAGGCCAGCTCATATGTAATACATTTGCAGTGGTTCTAGTAGGAATAGTTGTACTCTGGCATACAAAAGGCATGGGTGCACCTGTTTCAGGAACTAGAAGTGAGCCACATCATAGGTGAGCTACACATGGCAACGTGTCTCTACCACTGACTCTGTTTGCTCTGCAACACTGATGTTTTACTTCCACAAATAGAAGGAGTTCCACCATGTGGTGGAATTGCTGATGCTAACTGTTAGCTTCTACTAGCCGAGACACTCTCTGCTGTTTCCTGGACGCCAAACCAATAAAAGCCTTCCCCGTTGTGAGTCAAGATGGGTGAGTCCATGAATGTTAAGTTACAGTGTGACGTAGATCTGTCAGGATTTTCAAATCCTAACGTTTCACCATCTATTTTCTCTCAGAATCAGAATCAAAATCAGAAGAATTTTATTGCCAGCGCTCCTTTCAGAGCGTAGGAACTTGACTCCACAGTGCTAAAGAAGAAGCTAAAGCAGGAGATCAGTGTAGGAGACTATTATGCCCAGCCTGCCTGAAAAACTCAGAGTGACTGATTATATTCAGAAATTATGTAAAAAAATATTTTTTTTACTGAAGTTGGACTTTAACAAGGAAAAAAGTTGAATTTATCTGTACAAAAGTCCTTCATTTGTTCTCATGACTGAAAAAGTTGGACTTATTCTTATTTTTGCTAATTCAGGCCAGCATTACAGCATGACCCAAAGCTGCTACAATCCATTGCACAACTGTTAACACAGCAAACGAGCTGAAAGAAGAGGAAATTACATATTTTAGGGGAATTGGTGAAAATGTTCCATAGCTGCTGATGTTCTGAATAATCTGTCAAATTAAATTTGGATATTGGTTTTCATGGATGTCTTATAGTCACACCAAACCGATCTTTCATTATGAACTCCATTTGAGAGGTTCATTTCATGCTTATTTTTAGAGCTGGCTGAATGAGTAATCCTGTGTTACGAAATAACCCATGGCTCCCACCACAGCGAGGCGTCAGCACAACAAGGTACACAAAATTAGTCACTAAAGTGGCAGGACTCAAAACGTTTGATTATCTCACACATTCCAATATTACCAGATACATCCAGGCCTTTAATAGATAAATATCTGGATCAAAGATTACCAAAGAAAAGTTGCAAACATAGAAAAGAAGCCAAAAATGAAACAAGATATAGCATTTATTTATGCATGGCAATAAGTGGTTATGCCCCAGCTAGGCCAGCTGCAACACTTTTATGATATTCATAATTCCAAGCTCTGCCTTGCTGTTTCACATGATGTATGCCTGCTCTTTTTTTATTTCCCATTCTCATGCTGCCCGCTCAGATTTTAAATGACAGAGAGATGAGAAATGCTGCCATGTATGATGCAGTATTTATTACTAGCATGAAATATCTGAGTCCAGTCATTAATATCAACACATTTTAAGGCCCTGTTTGTCCGTGCCTTTGGGTCACTTTAGCGGAATTCCCCCAACGTATCTGAGTTATAAATTCAGCTCAGACAGAGTTATGATGTCATTACTTAATGCTAGACATTACAAGCTGAGTAACACAAGATGGAAAAGTCATTCCTGATTAATCGCATCGGTTCGGGAATACATTTTCATTTTTCCCCTTTCACCGTGTCTCCTCCTTCATTCAAGTGCCTCTCCCTCCTCTCTGTCCCCGACTCTCTTCAACACACTTGTTCTGGTCTCTGCCTCAATCGCTCTCTCTGTCTTCACACACATTCCCATTTCCTGTCTCAGTCTCTAACACTGCCCCTCTTCCCACCATTTAGTACACTGTATGTAGGCCAGGACTCTTCAACAACTTCTGTCACCTGTGCACGATGAGGACAGATTACTAGCTGAATTAACTCGAGCCTTTTAGGACGACTAGAAGAGAAGATTTCTCTCCAGCACCTGAAACATACAGATGAAACGTGTATTTCTGGTAGGTTCTCTATTTGCTGATTTTAAACTTGAATCAGTGATATTAAAACTCTTTATAATGCATCACTTTGCAGAAAAAAAATGTATTAATTGCTTCTAGTATTCATTAATTCAGTGAAAAGCTCTTTTCCTTGACCACATATTGACACCCTTTATTCTTTGCTCACTGTTGAACTGTGTACTCTGTGGTAGTTAACTGTACTGAGGAGTGTGTGTGTGTGTGTGTGTGTGTGTGTGTGTGTGTGTGTGTGTGTGTGTGTGTGTGTGTGTGTGTGTGTGTGTGTGTGTGTGTGTGTGTGTGTGTGTGTGTGTGTGTGTGTGTGTGTGTGTGTGTTCACTCATCACACTGGACATCTCAAAGCACCCTCAAGTGCCTGAAAATTATAAGTACTCAGTGAGAAGGGGGCTCCGTTTGCTCTTTGTCAAGCTCTGTTTGTTTAAAACGTAAACGCTCGTCGGTGTGACTGAGAATCAATTACAACATAAGCACCTGAAAATACTGAACAAAATGTTTACTCTCTCTTCATCTGCTGTGTGTGTGTGTGTGTGTGTGTGTGTGTGTGTGTGTGTGTATGTGTGTGTGTGTGTGTGTGTGTGTGTGTGTGTGTGTGTGTGTGTGTGTGTGTGTGTGTGTGTGTGTGTCCTAAAGCTATTCCCACCCCCCTGAAGAAAAACGTGCTACACTTGTGTTTTCAAACTTCTCATAAAAAAGAGCATCAAAAACAATTAAAACACAAACAATTAGAGCCGCTGCTGGGAAAGAAAAACATATTTTAAAATGCATGTTTGACAAATAGTTGATCAGATGAAAATCTTAAACTAAGGTAATGTATTAACGGGGGGGCAGTTTTTATTGCATAAATCAAAAATGTATCAACATTGTGATATCAATGTTTTTCCAGCTAGAGTGACTGCCAAATCCTCAGTGCTCATCCTGCTCGACTTATCGGCTGCATTTGACACTGACAACCATGGCTTCCTTTTGTCCACACTCTCTAGCATGGGCATCACAGGGAAAGCACATGCCTGGTTTGAATCGTACCTCACAGGACGATCATTCAGTGTATCTTGGCTTGGACAATCCTCTACCATGCAAGATTTTGCCACAGGAGTCCCCCAGGGCTCTGTACTAGGACCTCTTCTCTTTGCCATATACACCACCTCACTGGGTGAGATCATTCGATCTCATGGCTTCTTCTACCACTGCTATGCAGACGACACCCAGCTCCATCTGTAATTTTCACTGGACGACCACACTGTCGCTGCACGAATATCATACTGTCTCTCTGACATATCAAAATGGATGAAATCCCACCATCTCCAACTCAACCTTCCTAAAACTGAACTACTTGTCATCCCAGCAAAACCATCAATACAGCACAATATCTCAATCCAAAATGACTTCCTATCTCTGGCTCCTTCAAAGGCAGTTCGAAATCTGGGTGTTGTGATTGATGAACACCTGACCTTTAAAGATCACGTTGCCTCTGTTGCCCGTTCATGCCGCTTTGCGCTGTATAACATACGAAAGATCAGAACATACCTAACAAAACATGCCACCCAGCTCCTGATGCAATCTACTGTCATCTCCCGCCTCGATTACTGCAATCCCCTTCTAACTGGTCTTCCAGGCTGTACTGTGAGACCTCTTCAAATGGTCCAGGACGCAGTGGCACGTCTGGTCTTCGATCAGCCAAAAATAACACACGTCACCCTTCTGTTCATTGAGCTCCACTGGCTACCACTAGCAGCATGCATCAAATTCAAATTGCTAACACTAGCATACAAAATCCGAGATGGTACGGCTCCCATCTACCTGAATCCTCTTGCAAAGGCTTACGTCTCAGCCCGGCCGCTCCGGTCATCACAGGATCATCGGCTAGCAGTGCCTACACCACGCTCAGGACAATCCAGACTCTTCTCATGCATCGTTCCACAAATGTGGAATGACCTTCCAAGCACTACCAGAACAGCGGCTTCCTTTTCAATTTTCAAGAAACTCCTGAAGACCCTGCTCTTCAGAGAGCATCTTCTTAACTAGCACCTTCCCTGCACCCATCCCCCCTCTCTATCGTCCACTCCTTTGTTCCCTCCTCTCCATGATTGATGTCAAGTTGTTGTTATTGTTGTTGTTAGCCTCAAGGGCAATATGCCGATTATCACTTGTAAGTCGCTTTGGAAAAGTGTCTGCTAAATACATAAACATAAACACAGATAGAATCAGCTTCATGATGACCCCAGATGTGCCCCAATTTTAGTAACTTTTACATCAAAGTATTAATCAGCCTTTGAACTGATGTTTCTTATGCTGCACCTTCTGCACTGTAACAGTCTTTTGATCTTATTATTACATCAAATTGTACCTGTGTATTTTAAATATGATTATAGAATCTGCTGTTTTACGGTGTTACATTGAATTTTATGTTTTATGTTCTTGCTCCAGGAAAGCACGTTGAATTGCTTCTATGTATGAAATGTGCGATACAAATAAAGCTGCCTTGCCTATTTTACTATCAGATGGACCTACTCCCCCAAACGGAAAGTGCTGTGAGCATAGTGATGACAGAATGGAAATCTAAACCCTTTAAAGTATGAAATAAAAATAGGCTTTATAATTTATTGTCTAATGTTAAAATAAATACCTTAATAGTCCGTTTCTTTTAATTACAATGAAAAAAGTGTGTTGAAAAGCTAGAATGCTTTAATAAAGAGAGAGATTACTGTATGTCTCCAGCAGATATTTAGCAATTAATTTGTGGGCTCTCTGTTAATTTTTGTTGATGTTAAAGTGGAAATGTGTAATTGTAGCCATGAAAATGGAACAAATACTACACAACGAGAATATAAATATAATATTCAATCATAATCCCATAGCTCCAGTTGAGTTAAAATCTGAAAAAAAGAGTTTTCAGAAATAGAATATTTTACTGCTCAGTGTGATGGTGTAAATGTCACAAATATTTTCTTTTTATTTCTTTTTTAACAGCATAAGCTTGCTTTTGTTGATTCGACCAAACATCCTTCATCACATCAAAGGCTGCCTGAAAATAGTTAGAGTTGAAGAGGAAGTAGACCTTTCAGCGGGATAATAATCCACCGCACACAGGCTAATTCACCAAGGAATGGTTTAGAAAGAAGAAATAGAGGGTTAATGGAATGGCTGAGTCAAAGCCATACTGAATCAACACTGAAATGTGGACGGACTTGAAAAGGGCAGAAAATTTAAAAAATTGTAAAGTGGAGAAATGTTCTGTTTGTCCTCTCATCCCCCCTTTGATGAGTGCATCTTGTATGATAACATAACTCAAACTGTTGAAATCAGAAACTCAGTCATATATACCACTATATCTATATCTATACCTATATCTATATATATATAGATATATAGATAAAGTCTATATATAGATGTAGATTTAGTCACAAATATGCCATTTTTGTTCCTACACTGTGTTGTGTGTCATGACACAATAAAAACTACACACGGTTTCGCAGATTCAGAACATTCTGAGGTCAGATGGGAAATCTTACTGACAAACATGGCGGAAAAGGAGCGTACGGCATACTCCTGTCACCTCGCTTCCTGACTGGATACCTGCCACATTCATCTGGCAAAACCTTTATTTGTCCTCTCAAAAAGTCAATCCAACTTGTTTGAAAGCTCCAATTTAAAAAGAAAGCGCTCCCAATGTGCTATCACACCACACACCTGAGATTTTAGAGCCATCATGGTAATCGAGGCGCATCCTAAGGATTGTCAGTAGGGGAGGATGGAGTCAGATTTCAGTATAATTATCCTGAACCCGGCCTTATCTGTGACTAAAATTACTCATTCCGGATAAAATCATAACTACAATCAATATGCACAAGCAGATTTAGGACAATACATATTTCACAGTCTTTTGTATTATTCAGATGCAAGTAGACCATTTCACTCTCATTTTATAGCTAATTAGTCAGCCACAGTAATACACAGTGCTGCTGTAAAAGCAGAGAAGAGCTGCCAAGCCTGGCTCGTCAAGCAGGACAAATGGCAATAAAATTAAATATAGAAATTACAGAATACTACAGAGCCACACGCAGGTAAATATCTTTTTGATCTTGTTATTGTTTTTGCTATAATACAATTCATTTTATCCAAACTTTCACTAATTATATCCTACATTTTTTTATGTTTTTTTTTCATTTGTTGTTGCTTTAGTCCGACACTGCAGCACACAGATTATACAAACATGTCCTTCCTGTTTTGATCTACTTTCACACATCGCTGTATTCTCTCCAAATGATTCACTGACTTGTGTGCCTCTGAGTTTTGATTGGGCAGATAGCACTTTTTAATTAAGTGCCTTCTAAACGTGTGTGTGTGTGTGTGTGTGTGTGTGTGTGTGTGTGTGTGTGTGTGTGTGTGTGTGTGTGTGTGTGTGTGTGTGTGTGTGTGTGTGTGTGTGTGTGTGTGTGTGTGTGTGTGTGTGTGTGTGTGTGTGTGTGTGTAATTAGTATGCCAAGCAGGAGGACTGACAGCTAGTTGCAATATCTTGTTGTTTGGCATTGATTCAATGTCAACTAATTGTCACCTTGTACATATACTTTAGTGTGTGTGTGTGTGTGTGTGTGTGTGTGTGTGTGTGTGTGTGTGTGTGTGTGTGTGTGTGTGTGTGTGTGTGTGTGTGTGTGTGTGTGTGTGTGTGTGTGTGTGTGTGTGTGTGTGTGTGTGTGTGTGTTCAGGTCTAAATGTTCCTGTAAATTTTAAAAACCTTTGAAAAACAGACTTTTATTCAGTCTTCACTTTGAAAGGTGAATGTAAATAAGTCAGCAGGGTGATCTGTGTGTCAGAGTGTGTTTGTATAAGCGTGTGTACAAGTGATTAAACACGTGCTTCATAGTCCCAGTGGGAGACTAAAATCTCAGGCATGTTATTCTGAAAGGTGTGTGTGTGTGTGTGTGTGTGTGTGTGTGTGTGTGTGTGTGTGTGTGTGTGTGTGTGTGTGTGTGTGTGTGTGTGTGTGTGTGTGTGTGTGTGTGTGTGTGTGTGTGTGTGTGTGTTCCAGAAATGTCCTTTGTACAATCCCCTGTAGAGTATAACAATATATCAATTATATAAGAGTTTGCTGGGTTAAGAGGGAATCATCATCACAGTTGGATATTTTTCTTCTCAACCTGTTGAATGTTGACTGATAGAGTTTATCTGCTCTCACAGTCTGTGTTTTTATAAATAAATGTGAACACTTGACACTAAAGGAGATCAATATCAGTGCAAATTTAGATTTTTGGAAATACAACCCTTAAAACGCCTCCCCATTTCACTGCCACAAAAAGGCATGAGAGCAAGGTGAAAGTTACTTCATGGGGAAAAAAGCCTTTGTGACATCTTTTGACACTTGCACGTTGAAATTTAATGTCATTTACAGAGTGATGTCATATCTAAAGGGCTGGCAACCATTTGGGGTTTGAGGATTGACTAAATGATTTATTGCCACCCTCCCTTCTGTCTCTCCAGATGTCTGCATGCCCTTTAATTTTCTCATAGCTTGTCTTACGATGTGTAATTACCTCTTCGGTAACTCAAACACTTTATTTGTGACTATTATAGTGCTATTTTTAGCAAAGAAAGTCATGTTTAAGATGGATAATCCAATATAAAGTGTGTGCATTTGAACAGTTAACGGTTATCTCGGTAAAAGTTGTGAACACCTGCGATTTTAAGGCCGATAGAAAGATAGAAAGAAAAACATTCACACACACACACACACACACACACTGAGATTGGATTGAAAGTTAAATCATAGGTGATAAGAAGCAGTTGCTTCAATCACAAACAGCTTAAAAGCCCCTCTATCATATTCATCAACACATACAATTCCCCCGTTAATCACACTTTCACACAAATCCCTTTATTTCCAGCCTGACAAGCTGCATGCGTGGCAGGGAATGCAGATAAAGATGCCATTGCTAGACACACACACACACACACACACACACACACACACACACACACACACACAACAAATGCATCTAAACTAGAACAAAATTAAACACAGACAGAAAATACATGCAAATAATTTTGTCACAGTTAAAACACATCAAACACAGTTTTGTTTATCTGAAGGGGCAGAATTTGCAGAGGAAGCAAAGGACAAGTGCAGACAAAGAAGCTATTGATGAGCAGTTGGTTGTCCCACCAGACCAGGAGGATTTTAACACTTCCTGCTTCTTCATCTACCAGCATCTGATCACCTTCCAACCCTCCTAGCACAGACCTGTAGGACTGCTGGCACACAATAGGAGTCTCTTCTCTCTGAGTGTGACTCCACAAAGTATCCATCAACTCCATGAATCTGGGATATCCTCTCCACATGAGCACTCCTCCTCCCATTTGTAGACATTAACACGTGATGTGCCTCATCCTTCCCAAAGATGGGTTTTAACTATCTGAGGTGTGAAATGGGACTTAAGTGGGTTGTTTCATTAGCTTTTCGTGAACATGTCAGTTCATACTGAGGGCCTGGACTACAACAGAAGAGCATCCCCAGGCTGCAGATGGAAGATGTGTCCAACTTGGCTGTCCCTTCAGAAATACACAACAGTGCGTGCATCACAGCCACCGCAAGAGCAACACACATACCAACGCAGTCTGAAGCAACGCCACGCATTTAAGCTTCGGTTCCCATCGCGCACGCGCACACGCAAGCCGCCCAACCGCAACACAGTGATACCCTCTCAGACACGCGCTCGCCTTCCTCGCGCAGACAGGCTGACAGCCTCCAAAACTCACCTTTGGACGGGAAGAAATTCCCCACGAGAATTCCCAGCAGGAGGAGAAGCGGGAGGTCGCGTCTCAGCCCTCCCGTTTTCTTCGCGTTCAGCCTCCTCCTCGGCACCAGCAGCAGCCCCGGCGCTCCCAAATCCGTCATTTCGCTATTTAGTAAATCCAAGCTGGCTGAATCTAAAAGTCCTCTCCCCACCTTGCCGCTCTGCTTGGATTAAAGAAGCGGAGGGGGGGTTCAAAGAGGAAGGCAGCCCCCCTCCTCTTTTTTCTTGCGTTTTTATACCAACAAGAAAAGAAAAAGAAAAAAGAAAAATTAAAAATAAACTGCAACTGGAGATCAATCACGAATGTCCCTCACGCGCACGTCCATGTTCGTGTCTGGACAGGACGACCGGTGGCCGTTCGGCGGTCTGAGGTCGGACAACACGCCGCTGGTGTGAGCTGTCATAGCAGAGAGGAGCGGAGGACAGGAACGGAGAGGGAGAGAATTAGAGGAGCAGCGAAGAGAGATGGTCGGTAGGTCCGCACAGCACGGCGCGCGAGCAGAGACTGAGACCGGAGAGGGAGGGAGCGAGGGAGGAAGGGAGGTGAGGTGAGGGGGTGAGCACGGTAGGGAGAGGAGAGGGAGTCGCAAAGAGAGGCAGAGGTTAGTCTGAGACGTGAAGTAGGTGAAGAAGACAAAAAGGAAGGGAAGTGTGGACAAAAAGAGGAGAGGCAGGTGAGTCAGAGGAACTGAGGTGAGGAATTAGGGGGTGAAAATGGGAATGAAGGGAGAAGGGGGGATGAGAGGACAAACTGGTTCAGGCAAAACTGAAGGAGGGAGAAAAGGAGAAAATGGAAAACCAAAGAAAAAGACATTTTTGAAAAAGGTTAAGGAAGGAAACAATTAAGGAAGACTTATTGGGAAAAAACGGATATACTGTAGAATGAGGGTGGTGGGAAATTTAAAAGTCAGAACAGGAGAAAAGACAGGAAGAGGAAGGAAGATAAATAAACGTTGGAGATTAGAAAGAAAAAATCTATAGAAGGAAAGGTAAATTAGGACAAAAAACAGAAGAAAAGCTAACTCAAAAGATCAAAAGTGGGATCAATTAGGAAATGGGGCATGAAATTTAAGGAAAAACAGGAAAGAAAAAATATTCTGCTGGTGCATTACAAACGGTAAATAAACATTTCAAGAGCATCATCTTAAAAGGTCACACGATGCCTGAAAACATAACACATTTATTTCTAGTGACTCTGTTCCAGATCCTGTAAAAATCACCTGATGATGAGTGTGTGTTTGCACCCCAAATAAAGCTAGGAGCCAGTTATTGATCCCAAGTCCCTCGTGGCATGTGCAAAGGATCACGCTAACAAGATTACAGCGCTGCAAACACATCATGAAGAATTATCCTGCTGAGCCACTCAGAGGACCAACAGCAGCACCATTCAGACGTGCATCTCACACGTAGCTCCCAGAACTCCATCAGCTTCAACACAGAACCACATCACCCACATGTCCCACTAGAAGTTTTCCAAGAGACGAGTGAGGCATTACCACCTGTTGCTACTGTGACATCACTCCTACAGCCATTTGAGCTTCAATAATTCAGTTTTTTTTTCTAAATTCCCCTTTTCCAGTTTTTAAATTTATAAATATGTCATGGATAATGTTTATTCTGTCTGGCAACATTTTCATAAATGATCCTATGCTGAACTCATCTGCAGCTCAAGTGCCCAAATTTCCATAGCTAGAGCATGAAAAAAGAAGTAATAACATTATTTGAGCAAATCCTCATTTTGTGTCAGACCTCCAAACAAACCCCTTGGGTGCTTTGACCACATGGTGCAGGATTTGTCAGCTCCAACAGCCTGCCTTTTCCCTTTTTGATAAAACAATTTTCACAATAGATTTGTCACTAATCTCTCATCTTGTTAATCTGCGTAAGTACATGTTTTGTTCTGATAGTTAACCATCTTAACTTTGGTACCGTGCCTTTGCACTCTGGAGTGTGTGCTTGCCACGTGGGGTTTCTACGTGCATGCTCGGCAGCTGTTAAATGGTAGAACGTGTGTGTTTTAGTGAGCGACAGAGAGAGAGAGAGAGAGAGAGAGAGAGAGAGAGAGAGAGAGAGAGAGAGAGAGAGAGTGTGTGTGTGTGTGTGTGTGTGTGTGTGTGTGTGTTGAGCCATTTCACAGCATTACTGTGAGTCATCTGTCAAGCTGGTAGCTCTCTGTGCATTGGGATAGTTTGTCATTTTATATATATTTAGACAGAAATTGTCTCGTGTTGGGAGGCTTTAGAAAATCAAAAATGGTTGTTTTCAATGCAGATTATATTGATGTGTGATCCTATAAACTAATGCAGACACAGACAGACCGATAGGCAGACAGGCAGACAGATGGATACTATTCAGCACCAAGGATAGCTCCCTTATGAAAGTTGCTGTTGTAACGCTGCCATCTGCTGGTCAGAGATAGATTGCAGGATCAAGAAAATATCACACAATTTCTGAAATACATTAAACACACACATTGTTTATCAAGTTTGGAATAAACAATATGTTTATTGCTTTTGTTCTTGTTATAAACACTACCAGAGTTCTTTAAGAAGTGTTTAAGAGATAAATGATGCCCATGCCCAGTCCTTGGAGGTCATTTTCACTGCAGCAGTTAAATCGTTGGTTCTCTAACTTTTCCAGAACTACCTAAGGAAACGTGCCACCCATCAAGGCTATCATTGTGACAAACGTTAAAAACTAACAGTCTGGACTAAGGGCAGGCGTGCAGATAGGGTGTGTGTGTGTGTGTGTGTGTGTGTGTGTGTGTGTGTGTGTGTGTGTGTGTGTGTGTGTGTGTGTGTGTGTGTGTGTGTGTGTGTGTGTGTGTGTATGTGTGTGTGTGTGTGTGTGTGTGTGTGTGTGTGTGTGTGTGTGTGTGTGTGTGTGTGTGTTTGGGGGAGGGTACATTGGAACTTTGCCCCCCCAGTTTGAAAATCCTATCTGCGCCCCTGGCTAAGGGGTAGAAAGTACTGTAGAATCACAATCACCATTTTATTGCAGGTCACAATGTTTCTTTGCATCTTTGATTCCTTTGACATAGTACAAGTTGTATTATAATATGGTGCAATATGACATATTAGCTGTGATAATGATGTAAAAATTATGTAAAGCTATGTTTTTTCATTTAAGCACTCAACAGTCTCTCTTGGCAGATCATCAACACGTTCTAATCCTGCATCCTCTCACATCCTTCCATCCCTTGAACAAGCTTGTTTGGGGTTTTAATGCTTGAACTGAAACATTAACAGATCAAGTATCTGACATGAACAAGAAAACTGACTGATCTACAGTACTTGATGCCTTAATCTACCCTAAAGACCGACTGGCTAAGAGACACACACCAAGGCCAAATCGGTCTTGGCTTCTACTTTCTATGATGACTGAGGGTGTCTCATGGTGATGACCAAAACACCTGATGAATCTACAGCTCACTGGTAACCATGTTTTACAAGGTTTTAATGAAAAGTTTAAGGTCTGGAACAGTTGTTTAATCAATACAGTTATAGTGTTTCCTAGTAGGAATGAATGCCTTGTAAAATGTACTCAGGGGAAAAAAAGCCCGGATGCACCCTTTTCAGGATCTAGGAGTGAGCCAGATCCGAGCTGAACTTCAGACGGAAGGATTAAGAATCTTATTTTCTGATATTTGGACATCTTGCTTTGAATTGGATAACAACAACATGACTCTACCAATGACTCTATTTGCTCTGCAATGCTGATGCTTTCTCTCCACGATTAACAAACCTAAAGGAGTTCTGCCATGTGGTGGAATTGCTATCACTAACGGTTGCTAACACTAACGGAGCCAAGGAATGGGTGGAGATTTATCATCCACACTTCCTTTTAGAAAAACACTTCTGAAAGAGGCGTTGTCTGGCGGACCGAGAGTGCGGCACTAAGGCAGTAATAGAGACCCCTCCCCCCAAGTGGACTTACCGCTCAGGAGAAAAGCAGACACAGATTCCGCAGCATTCTGGAGGATTTCCTGTTAACCACGATCTTTAGATGAACAAGGGGAGGAGGGCATTTTTTTTCAAGAAGGTAAGCGGCTCCGAGCGTCTATGTGTCATATCGGCAGGTGAGTGGTTGAGCCAGGTGGAGGTGCGGCTGCCTCACCTGGAGACCAGTGCAGCCACGTAGTACTTTGCTGACATCACATTTTTCAGCTTAGCCATCAGCCACAGCTGACTATTAATAAATGTGGGGCAGAGTTTTAACCTAGAGATATAATTACAGTTTTGAGCTGAAACATTACATTTAAAGTAAGTTGCATTAAACTGCCACACTGATGATTACAAATGTGTACAGCACCATTAGACACTCACCTATAGAGCTCCAGGAGTTGACGTCACTTCTCCCGACATGCAACAGTTCTAATCGAAATGGCGCCATATTGGCAGGCAGAAGCCCGCAGCTGGACTATTTGTCAGAAAACTCTAACAGGAAACATGGTAGATTCCTGTTGTGCCCTAGGATGCAGAACAGACTCGGACGACATAAGGAATGAGCAATCTACAGGATTCCCCAAGATCCGGAGCGCCGCAAATGTTGGATCATTGTAATAAAACGAGCTAGTGACCCGGCTAAAATGAAACTGTGGGATCCCGAGAGTAAAGCTTTTCGCTTATGCAGCGACCACTTCATATCAGGTACTTAAACCAACGTTTCCTTAACTGTGTATGATATTTATTTTAAATGCTTTTATTACAATTCTTAGTGGGCTTCCTAAACTTATTTTGGCGTGGCTTTTTCTGTCTTATTACTCATAGCAACATGTAAACATCACGTAAAACGTTGCCCCATGATTTCTGTGTGCTGCCGTTTACGTGTTTTATGATAACAGCAATTAACCGTCTCAGCTGTATTTCATTTTTAAGCAATGGTTGATCAATTGTCAGATCACACATAAAAAGCACTTTGGATTGCTATTATCTGTCTCACCGAGACAGATCTCAGACAGATCCTGAGACGCTCCTGCCTGACATGTTTTTTTTCACGGAAAAAAATCAAACTAGTGATTTCTCTTGGTGTTCAGTTTATACATTCAAACAGCACAGCACTCTAAACTACTTACCTGTAAATCTGTTATTTGTCCATCCATTTTCATCCACTTATCCGGAGTCGGGTCGCGGGGGCAGTAGCTTCAAGAGGCCCAGACTTCCCTCTCCCCAGCCACTTGGGCCAGCTCCTCCGGGGGAATCCCAAGGGGTTCCCCGGCCAGGTCCGGTAAGAAGTCCGATCCGACAGCTTCTGGCGTTTTTCAAAAGTATCCCAGGGGCACGGTAAGGGTCGGAGATGTTTAGTCTATTTAATTTCTGACTATATAAAACAATTTCTTCGGTTTTAAAGTGTGAAGTAAACTCAGACGAAATAAAATCCAAGCCGATCCCGTTCATTTTGTTTACATTTGTTGTCTGCCAACATGGCGTCTACTCTCTGAGAGTCACGTGACGTCCGGAGCTCTATACAGGTTATCAGCAAAAAAAAAAGTTCATGTAGGTGTTACTCGCTCTTTAAGTTTCACCGTGACGTAGATCTCTCAGGCTTTTCAAATCCTAGAGTTTCACTGCCTATTTTCTATTAAACGCTAATCGAGGAGGTAGGTGTAGGCGACTATTTTCATGTTCTGCCTGCATGAAAAACCAAAAATGGCCAATTCTAATCGGAAATAATCATATAAAACACTTTTAAATTTTAAAACGTTGTTATAACATTTTAATTCTGTGCTTCCTAATCTTTTTCTGATTGACACTGTTTGGATCGTTGGTCTTCTTTACCTTCTTCAAAGACAAACACACTTAACCTTAATTGAAAAGCATTTTTACGATGGTTATGCATTTATTCATGAAAACTGTGTTTTGTTCTTCACATAACAAAGAAACACTTCAGATCACTTGAATGAGAAGTCCTTAATTGTCTTTTTTCCAAGCTGGTCCAATGAACACTTCCAGTGTTGCTGAAGCAACGAGTTCACAGGTTAACCATCTGCTATCTACCAAGGGTCTAAACATCTAAGTTTGACCTAACCTTTATAAGGATTTAATTTACATCTATTTAATGAACCATAAGACAAGAGATTCCATAGTGAATATGAAATCAATCTTATGGATCTTTGGGTTATTTTAACCAGAAGATTGGAACTTGTTATTGCAGGGATTATGTAACACTCCGTATTAACTGAGAGACAAGAGAAGAGAAAGTCACCTTTAAAATGTTTAAGAAGATTTATTTCTAAACAATTTTAAACAATTTTAAACAAGACCAACTCTAAACTAATTTTACTATTGACTAACACTTTGTTTGATTAGCTTTATTAAAAATAGAAAGAGTTATTCTTTCTTCTCTTGGGCTGGAAAGGAAAACAGTTTAGAAGCAAATGCATGAGACCTTGAGGCAATATCTCATGCTGATTAGATCTTGCTGAGGAGAGGGGGAAATGACTTTTAGGTGGAAAACAGTCATTTCATTCCGTTACACCTTGGAGCAAAACTACAGACTAAACTAAAGTCAATAATCAATGCATCAGACCTGTCCTCACAATCAATGAAACTATTTTCTAAGAACCTGAGCGTTAAAGAATAATAACCGTCTGTAACGACATCTGTGCTGACGGTAAAAACAAAAACACCATTTCCCCTGACCTTTTCCTTTTACGTCGCTATTCTAAAAGTAAAAGCACACCCAGATTCAAACAGTGATTTTCTTTGAAGAATATTGAGGAGATAAACAGTTTTGCTGCTTTGATAAAATATTTCTGGATGGAACTGTTTCATTTTCTACTCTGCATTTTTCTTCTCTAAAGCAAAAACTTTTTTATTAGAATTTATTCAAAATGAAGCCAAACTCTCATTAGATGCTGAAAATAACTTCACTCATGAAATAAACACCAACAGAAGGTTCATGATGACAGTAGTGGTTAGGTAATTTACAGTTTGTAATGTGATAAAACTCAACAGCAAGTCATCAAAGGTAGAAACAGGTTTGTAGAATATTTCTCATATTTCAGTGGAGCGAATGGTCACTGTTTCTTCTCCTCCTTCATTTAAAAGTATTATGTTTGTTTCTCCAACAGCTTTAGAATTATTTTATGATCATATTACTGAGGGCTGAAAGTAAAGACTTTTCAGCTTTGGGTAAAACTAGATCACTCTCAAATTATACGGGCAACAACTACGCTTGCATAAATATAATATTTAGATCTATATGGATTTAGTCACAAATCTTCTTAAGCAAGTAAAACATTTTAAATTACTGCTTGAAGTCCGTATTTGCATTGTAAGAAAAACACATTTTCATTTAAATAAATTCTACAAATGAATAAATAGGAAAACACAAGCTGGATGAGTTGTTCCAGAGACTTCCCTGTAAATATTCCCAAACAGCTCAAAAATTGCTCAAAAATTTAAAAAAGAATAGTTATTATTATTTACCGCCTTCTGTTATGTTGTTTTGGAACACTTTGTGAGCTTCTGGACAACATCTAAATCAGCACCTGCCCTCTAGTGTCGCTCTGTGCAGTTCATCACAGAAATCGGTTGTTCAGCATCTTGTTTCAACAGATATAATTTCACTTGTGATGTTGTTGGTGCTTTAATTCTTCATTGGAGTAAATTTAATGTTGTTGAACAACAGGAAAGTTTTAGAACTATTGTTTAAAACTTTATACCTAATAGATCCAACTTCCTTGGGTGTGTCTTCAGCATTAAATGGTCAACTTATTAGTTTTTTATGAAATATGAAATAATTACTTCCTCCATCTCAGAGTCTGGAGCTGATGGTGAGCATCTTCTTTGCATTAAATCCACTCAAATGTTTTGAGGATTTTAGTCATTGTTTTATTAATTTCATCACAATCAACATTTTTTTTCGGTAAAGACACCAACATGTTCAGCACACATTAGCGTCTCCATCACAATTATCACAACAATACTGATATATATATATATATATGTGTGTGTGTGTGTGTGTGTGTGTGTGTGTGTGTATGTATATGTATATATACATATATATATGTATATATCTATATATAATATTTTCTGGCCATATTTCAAATTTTTTTCAAAGCGTTTTTTTTTTACTGATATACTCATACCAATATGCTTGTGGGGTCCTCCTCATAAAAAATAACCACATCGTTTTATAGAAAAGATCTTTTCTTCTTCTTCTTCTACATCGTTTTAGGTAAAATCACATTTCACCTATTATACACAGAATACTGAATAACTGTTTAAAATGTATTTTGTAATGTATTCTGTTACTTGTTTAATCCTGGTACTGTATTCTAAATACTTGGAGTACTTCACCTTAAAAACAGTGTTTAAGTCTATTAAATGTCACAATATGAGTTAGCAGCAGGAAGACAGAGGGCATATTAATGTTAAATAGTATGTACTGACTGGGAGAAAATAAATAAAACAATTTACTTGTTTTTGTTGTTATTTACCAAAGTGTCAATATATTATTTTTCTGTTTCTGTTAAAAAACTGAGTTGGTCAGCAGCTTCTGCAGAAAAGTGTCAGTTTATTTAGAAAAACGGTGTATTGCTTAGTGATGTATGTAGTCCTTTCAATGAGAATAAGAGGGCTACGCAGTGGCGCAGTGGTTAGCGCTGTTGTTCCTGGGTTCACATCCCGGCCTGGAGTCTTTCTACAAGGAGTTTTCATGTTCTCCCTGTGCATGTGTGGGTTGTCTCTGAGTACTCCGGCTTCCTCCCACAGTCCAAAATCATGACTGTTCTCTCTAAATTGTCCTTGTGTGTGTGTGTGTGTGTGTGTGTGTGTGTGTGTGTGTGTGTGTGTGTGTGTGTGTGTGTGTGTGTGTGTGTGTGTGTGTGTGTGTGTGTGTGTGTGTGTGTGTGTGTGTGTTTGTGTGTGTATGGTTGTCTTGTCTCTGTTGCTAAGCGATGGACTGTCCAGGGTGTACCCGCCTGTTTGCCAAGAGACTGTTGGAGATGGGCACCAGCCCCCTGCGACCCTGCAAGGGTAAGCGGGTACAGAAAATGGATGGATGGTAGTTCTTGGACTGCCCCGATGACTAACATCCATAGCGGTCCAATCACAGCTCTCTATTGGTGGGCCAATCATAGAGTTCTGTTGGTGGACGGGATGTTACAGTCAGACCTCCCCAGGGTGGCTGTGGCTACAAGTAGCTTACCATCATTAGCAGTGTGTGAATGTGAGAGTGTGTGAAAGCGTCTTTGGGTGTCTAGAAAAGCGCTATATAAGTTCAATGCATTATTATTATTATTATTATTACAAATATGGCAATGGCTCAATTTAAATGACTACATTGACTTTGGACCATTTTGACTTGGGCTTTTTTTTTATTCAAGAGCAGATAGAGGTACTAGAGTTTATTTTTAAAAAGGATGTATTTGCATCCTCTTTCACAGAGTATGTGGACTGCTTCATTGACTGACATCCATGGGGTGAGTATGTTTATTATCCAATTGGATGTGGAGACAGTTTAAAAGACAAACGTAGATCCCGCCCCACGACAGAGCCGTCAACGGACCATGGCCAGACTAAATATTCTACACAATGCAGACACACATAGCCTGAAAATTTTATTAATTTATTTAATCATGTTTCACACCTATTATTATTACTATTATTTTTATTATTACTTTCACACAAGTATCAACAAGTAGTAATTGTAACAGAATACAGTTACTAATAATGAGTATTATAAGTATATAATGGCGGTGCATGTATAAGTTAGGTCAGATCTTGGACCTGTTATATTTTGAAATTTAGATTGAGAGGAGAAGCAGATGAAGAGTTTGGTGTATGATCTGTGCATGGTATGTAAACGTGTCATTAAAAGAGTTCAGACCGATACAAACAACTTCCCATGTTACGTTTTGTTCCTCCAATGGAATTCCATATTATCTATTTTGGGTTGCAGGAGGACAAGTGGAACAAATAAAGATGTGAGGAAGTGTCATAACTAACCCTCATCTAAGAGCATGGATACAGAATAAATGGTGTAACGTTTTGTTACAACCCCACCAGTGTCCTTGTAGCTGGTCAGGAAGTTCTACCTCATACACCTGGCTGATTTGAACAGCTGAGGACCTCCAATCTGTCCATTTAAAGTCTGAATTCAGTCTAACTTGCCTGTTTTCCCACAGGTTTCATACCACATTGGTGTTAAGTTTGCACCTTATATTTTAGCTGTTCTTCTTTACAGGTTAGTTTAGGATGAATAAATTATATTTTATTAACTTTTACATAGTGTGTTTGAATATTGTGATTGAAACACCTTTGTTGGCTTTTCTTTGGCCAGATTGTTTTCTCTGTTTCTTTACATTTTTATTTTTAGGTTTAATCAACAAGTATGGTCATCTTAAGATGCCAAATGCAAGAATAATTATGCAGAATTGGCAGGACAAACATAATTTATACAGTTTAAGAAAAATAATAATTTCTATACCTGCAAAAAAGAAAACATAAACCCTCCTGAAACATCAAAACTTTTCTTTTCTAAATGATCGGTGAGAAGGAAGCTGACACAAAGGTAGAATTACAGTTACCATACAGAGCAGGAAGTCTAACAATAAAGACAGACTTCACATTTTTGATAATGGTGCAATTACTTTTGTGATTTGCCCAAAGGGACATCTCATTACTAACACGGTGACAGAAGAGAAAAGCCGTGAAACACACAACAGAACAGCTGGAGCCAGAAATGAATTTCCAAAACTATGTGACCTTCCATGTGCTCGTCATCATTTTTAATTTTCTTCTTCTCTGAGAAAGCGTCAACAAAGGAGTCGTTGCCTTTTCTTATAAAGAGCTGCAAAAAGTGAGACATATTTTCTTTAACCAATCATATTGGATGAGCTGTGCTGTTGGGGCCATTTTCCAATAATTACCTACATGACAAAATTATTTCTTCAACATGTGGCCAATGGAGCAGGGTAAAGAAATACTGTTTGTAAATGACCAGAAGGGGATTTATGCCTCAGTATGCTAGCTGCGGTGAGTCTGGGTCAACAAAGGAGGACCTTAATTGACTTAACTTGAGTCCCTGAAGGCTAAAACAGGGCATTTTAATGAGTGCAGATTCAAGGTGAGTCTCTATTTATTTAACTCGATAGCAAAGTTTTCAGACATCTTTTTTTTATTTTTTCAGTATAAGTATGTTGCACCACTTTGCAGTGCTGGCTCAAGTCCAAGTTTCCCTCGGAGTGTCTAGGTTCAAACACAATTCTCTGTCTGGAGGGAAATTATGTGCCGAGTGCGTGCGTGCGTGCGTGTGTGTGCGTGTGCGTGCGTGTGTGTGTGTGTGTGTGTGTGTGTGTGTGTGTGTGTGTGTGTGTGTGTGTGTGTGTGTGTGTGTGTGTGTGTGTGTGTGTGTGTGTTTTACCGAGTTAATAAAGAACACACCTTCCCTCCTCAAAGTTAAACATAGGGCCTTTTAAGATGATGATAGATGGGGAGAATTTGAATCTAAAATATGTAGAGTGTAGGAAGGAAGATCAAGTAGGCCTAATTAGAACTAAGGTTGGTTATGTTTTCATCATAAAAACTGTTTAAAGGTGTATTAAACTCATGTAATCAATACATTTGCAGTGATATCTAGTAGGAATTAATGCCTTGTGAGTCATATGGGCGTGTGGGGGTGGGGAGGTGGGGTGGGGGGTTCACCTGCGCTACTAGTAGTGACCATATCAAGGGGGTCACTGCTACTCAGCTGGTTTTGGGCATCTGTTCCCGGAGTGGATAACAGCAATGCTACTCCACTACTGACGTCCAACGTAAATAACACAAGCTTCCATGTGGTGAAGTCGCTAATGCTAATGATTAGCTTCTGCTAGTTGAGACATTGTCTGCAGATTGCTAGACGTTAAACCAACAACAGCCTTCCCCGTCACAAGTCAAGATGGGTGAGTGCATGAATGTTCAGTGTGACTGAGAGCGGTCAGGATTTCCAAATCCTAGAGTTTCACCGTCTATTTTCTGTCAGAAGCTAATGCAGGAGATAGGTGTAGGAGACTGTTCTCATGTTCAGCCTGCATGAAAAACTCGGTGACCAATTATAATCAGAAATGATCATTAAAAATGTTTTTTTTCAGTGAGCCACACCTTTAAAAACAATGTTTGTCAGGGATATTATCGAAGCAAAAGAGTAAAATATGTGAAAATAGGAACAGTAAACATTATTTTAATGTTTCTGTAAAATATCTCAAGTTAAAGTCTTCATCTGTCCCAACTTCTCCAACTAAAAATAATGTGACCCTTGGTGACACCTGCCTGTGTTCGACACAACCCAACATACTTTGTTAAGTGCACAAAACATCTAAAATAATTGCCCATATTCTTTCCCAGCAGATTTGGGTTCCAGCAAAAACATGATCAAGAATTGGTTACAGGGCTGTAATTATTAACACCTTAGTTAGTGGCTTAGTTGTTTGCTGCTTCAAACATTCTTTACGCCAGCAAAGGGGTACAATAACATGAAATTCTTGTGCTTTAAGCTAAAGAGCTAAATTATTCAATTGAATTAAACAAAGAGAAAGTGTTTCATTATCTAAGATGGAATGGGTTTGCTTAACTGCAACATCTGAAGGCTTAAAGCCACTGTTGAATCCTAAATTGCCACAATAAATGATTAAATTTACACATTTAGTCCAATATTTATTTCATTTTATCAATTATCCTAGTTTTACTGGACTTTAGTGTCTGCTAAAGCAAATGTGTTAATGTCCCGAATGTTGTTGGATATTTAGAAACTACTTTGTTTTAAATGCATCTATTTAACTTTTCTCTTCAATTCACTCAAATTTCTCCAAAATGACAAATTGTACATTTTAGTAATTCATCATCATCAATGACGGAGATGTCGTCTACAAACTTGATAAGCCTGTCAGACTCGTAGTTGGAGATGCAGCCGTTGGTGTACAGGGAGAAGAGCAGAAGGGAGAGAACACAACCCTGACATTCTTCCCTAGCCGGACTTGTTGCTTCCTGTTCATCAGGAAGTCAGTGATCCACCTGCAGATGGGCTAAGGCCCATTCATCTGGGACAGTTTGTCTTGGAGGATGTCTGGGAGGACTGTGTTGAAGGCAGAGCTAAAATCCACGAGCAGGATCCTGGTGTAGGTACCCGGGAAGTCCAGATGCTGCAGGATTAAGTGTAGAGCCAAGTTGATGGCATTATCCACAGACCTGTTGGATCTGTAGGCAAACTGTAGGGGGTGAGGAGGGGGACTGTGAGGGTCTTGAGGTGGGGGAGAACCACTACACCAGTAATTATTTGAAACCACTAATCTGCTGAAGAACATAAATCAAGTCAAAAAGTGCAGTTGGCTCTATTCTCTAAGGGAAGATATTTGTGAGAAACAAAATTTCTCACTCTGAGTGCTACAGTATATCAAACATCAAAGAACCTAATTCATAAAGGTGACCACTATGACAGCCATCAATCTGAATAAGATCCAGATTTCCTTTTGTTAAACTGGGGAAAAACATCAGAGCAGGTCCTAATGGGAACGGGGGCCAGACAAAGGCTATTCCTGAATCCTGTCCAAAATAAAGCTGCAGCACGCTGATTTTACCAAAAAGCACCCGGCTACCTCTCAGATGAGGAGGCGGAAGATACTTTGATCTGATTTAAAACAGAATGAACTATTTGGTCAGTCCTGCATTCAACTGAAATCTCAGCAAACTTTGAAAGACCCACGGTGATACAACCGTCTAAATGTGAACTGAGTGCAGAAGGAGATCTTTGTTGAGCTAAGAGATCTGTGGGCCAAAAGAAGATCTATGACAGAAGGCTTGAAGGGAGGGGGTCCATAAATAAATGAGTAAACAGCAAAAAGTCCACAAAGTTTGTGACTTTTTCTTCAGAGATAAATTGATAACCATTTATTACATAAACGTACAAAATACATTTAAAATGTAACCCTGCTTTTCAGTTCCTTCTTCCTTTTTCTTCTCTTCAAATTTCCGATCATATGAATTGACAAGAAATAATATCCAGACCTTTTTTTCGCATTTGAGCAGAATCATTTGAGCTGTAAATGAAAACATTAGTAAATGTATTCATTCTGATTCAGTTAATGGGGTAATGGGGGGAAAAAAGGTAAAAAATGATAATCTGGGAAAAAAACTTGCAAATTCTGATTCAACTGAGCGAGAGCGGCGGAAGGTGGAAAAGGGATTGGAGAGAATAAACAGACGGGAATGCAGTGGTGGTGAAAATGATGAAAAGCTGCATGATGAGCGAGAAGGCTGGTGGGAGGGAGAGTGGTGGCGTAAGGAGGATGGAGACGCAAAGAACTGGGGGGCTGGGGGTGGTAATGATGATGATGGCATGGGGCGATGAGATGGCATTAAGTAAGAAATGATTTGCAAGATGAGGGCGGAAAGAAGGGGGAGTAAGGACCTCTTTCCATAATGATCCAGATTTAGATTTTTTAAATGTGGAGGAGGAGGTTAAAGAAGGTACTCGGATAAAGAGAAGAGTGCTGAGAGAGGGAGAGTTAGTAGAAGGAGATAACAGGGAGAACGTGTAAATACACAAAACCTACTATTGACAGAGAGATTTTCCATTAATTGCATATTCCCAATGATTGCTCGGTGAAATGTTGTGCTGAATGAGAATCACATTGAAGACATTTTCTTTTTCAGATGCATAGAAGCTGAGCGGAGGTGCTCGGTATGTTTAGAGAGAAAATATACAGAACATAAATCTGTATCATGTTAGAGGAAACCTGTTGCAATGTTCCGCCACTATCACGTAGATTTCTAATAAGTAATAATCAATACTCAATTACGTTTCAATCATTTTACTTTTAAAACAGTTATTTGAAGATCATTAGGACACTTATTTGGCTGTCTTGAATGTCTGGGAAAAATAACACGAGATCCTTGATCAACAAAAGTAAACATGTAAACTGCATCCTCATTATTCCCACGACTCACTGGATTTTCCCAATGTCTCATTTTAATTAAGCAGTTCACGGTTCCCCTTCATTCTCCGGTCAAGATGAAGTTAGAGCCCACTGCAGAGTGAAAAATTCTCTTTACTTTTGTCTCAATTTTATGGCAACAAATACATGTCAAAATGAACCCCATCAGGTCAAGTTAAATATTGTTAAGTTTAATTAAAATATTCTGTTTCATGTTTGTAGGTTCAGTTCATGGCAGCTGGATTCAGGCTGAACTGCATCTGGAAACAAAGATCTTCAACAGAAATCTGATCAGGAAGGGCAGTCATCACAGACAGTGGACGCAAAGAATCAAACCACCATCTGAGAAATGTCTGCAGTGGAGAAGAAAGAAAACCTGCAAAGTTAATGAGAACAATAATAGTATAAGTATAGAGTAAAGACCAGGGAGCGAGGAAGGGTAATCTGTACATCATGGGACGTCCCCCGGCAGCCTGAACCTATCACGGTAAAACCAAAGAGATGTTCAGGATCAATCACTTAGCCTGGCCCTCACTAGCAGCTTTATTAAAACGGACAGAGAGGATGTCTGCCTCCCAAACCCCACCTGGCAGCTGCTTTGACTAGAGAGCAGCCTGAAAGCTTCTGCCTCCCATATTACTTCTTAAACTCCAAGAAAAACAAGTAAGCCTGTGGTGTGAAAGGAAAACGCTCTGGTGAGATGGAATAGAGCATTTGGAGGCTGGATGTGAGGCAGAAAGAGGAGCTGAAAGTTAAACTCCCTTCTTAATCCTCATCTGTTATTTTAACCATCTTTTAGATTATTTTGCTGCTTTTGAGAGAGGAAATGTATTCAAATATAGAAATAGCTTTTTTTTTGCCTTTGTTCTTTTTAATGCCGACAAAGCTACTTTGTCAATGGATGAACAATAATCCTCCAGGTGTGCTGAGTGGTAAGAGACATAAAGAAGTTGGCACTGGGTCCTTTGAGTCCTGTGAATCATGTTGTGAAACTACTGTTAACTTTTTAATTAATAAAAGTCTACAGAGTTTAGAGCTTAAATGCTAATTATAAGGTTTTTTGGATTCATAGTTGGCCCTGACTACATTTTAGATTAGCAAAAAAAAAAGCCAAATCAAGAGAAAATCATTATGGGTGACTATTTCTGAATTATAACATATTTCTCTCTAGATTATTATAAACCTTGGACAATCCTTTTCCAGAGCAATGGTCACTGACTGTTTTTGCATCATGTATTTCTTTTGTAAAAGACAAGTTTTCCACAGACCAATGAAGGTGGGGTGTAGCCCTTTGCATGATAAAATGCAATTAAATTGCATAACATAAGATGTAATTATAATACATAGCCCAGCCATCCATCTTCTCCAGTAACATTCTCTAGCTCCTGCTTTGGATTTCCAGGGCATTTCCAAGCTAGGAGGGATAAACATTCATTGCAACAAGCTGTATGTCTGTGAACATTAAACTTCCAGGGGGAAAAAAAACATATCAGTTGCCTGATCCTCGCCCAGTGGTTCCTTTTTATGTGGGGGGGGGGAATCATTTCAAACCCAATTCCTTCCTGGAAGATGGAGTTGTATCACCCAAAGGTCGCATGCATCCAACTTTTAAGTCACAATTCAGATGTCTTGAACATAAGTGAGGAACAAAGATGGACCAAATAAGGCCCAACCTGTGCGTTGGTCCATCGACCGGGGACCCTTAATCATGCCTCTTTTGCGCCCTTGATCCGCACTTCACCTAAGTCTGCATCGATGCGGACTTGGGTGAAGTGTATTACCCACAATCCATTGCTGCAGGAAAAAAGGCTCAAGTTCCTTTCCTGAAAATATGTATTTTTTTAATTAAATTAGCTCATTTTAGGATGATTAGTTGATGCTTTAAAACTTTCAGACAAAGCAGCAATGAATGTTAAATATTTCAAATTGTTGTTTTTTTCTAAGCATCACAGCGACCAGCATCCCAGTATGCGTTGCAATCAATAACACAATGCTCCCTGTCTCAATTTGTCAATTATTTGCACACTTGTGTACCATGCACTCAAAGACTTACTGAACACTGTATCCAAGTGCACTTTGCTAAAGATTGCAGGGCGCAATGAGAGTATTCGGACTGGGCCATTGTTTGCAATCTGTCTAAACTCCATACTTCCTGTTCCAGAGCCAATCATATGGAGTGAAGTGAAGTGAAGGCACTTGGAATCAGTCATCCATGCCTTCATCACCTCTTGTTTGGACTATGCAAACGCACTACTTGTAGGTGTTCCTGTCTCTGCCCTGAACAGGCTACAGGTCGTCCAAAACCCTGCTGCTGGGTTTTTAAAGAACACAAGCTGACATAGCCTTGTTTTCCTTTGATCCTGCCTGTTCAACACTTTGGCCAGCTTTCACACTGTATTTTAAATTGTATTATAGAAATAAAGTTGGTATGGCATGGTATGGCAGCCTGCAAGGTTTCCAAGTCAACGCAAAGACTACACCGGCATTTGTAATTCAACATGACCGGCAATAGCCCCCAAACAATTTTTGTTCAACTCTAAATTTGGGTAATGAAGGTCTGAGGTTTGTTAAACTAACAATCAATTAGATCAAAGAAAATTTGACTGTAAAAATCTCCCATGCTACTTTTTTCAATCATCAACAACTCAAGATTACAGTGAAATGTGTTCATCTACTTATCTGCTTACTGCGAACTCATTGTCACCAATCATCATGAATCCTCCAGTGCTGATCTTTAACACATTCACTGCCATCGACGACTCAAGTCATCATTATAAATCCAACCGTTCACTGCCAATGACGACTAAAGTCGTCATTTGCATTTTTTTAATGTGTGGGCATCGGAACGAGCCCTCGCACCGTAACAACAAACATCTCAGCTCTAAAGCCAATCTTCATCTGCATACATTACACATCATGTGATCAGGAAGTAGAAAATCCATGTGTTGGGAGATCGTCTTGGGCCACTGCTGTAAAAAAAAGTGAGGCGCGAACCAGAAAAGCCTCCGCCGATCACAATTCAACAACGGATTATGAAATAACAAATAAAGCTCGAAACGCACAGGTTCTTCCTGATGTAAAAGGTGAGTCTCCTCTTTGATTTGGTTGTTTTGGTGTCGACATCATCCTAGCTCACACTGTTTTGTGACTCTTAAAAAAAACCAGTAAGAACTGAGAAACGCTGGCAGCGAGGGGCTTTACCGATCAGGAAATTGCTGGCAGCGAATGAGTTAACTGGCCACCACCATGAAACTCATGAATAGGAAGGGGAGTAGCTGAGAGCAGACTCACTAGTTTTGATACGAGGGCTGCAGTACCCGAATTTGACCACTGGGTGTCATTCTTATTGCATCTTTTAAATTTTTGATAAATGTTCAAAATAAATAAATATTGTTATTTAGATTGTGTGTATGCATGTGTTGCTGAGTGACACGTTTTTAATAAAGCATTAGGTTTATATGGTTTTCAGTCAGAGAAATGTTAGCGTATAAACAGTGCTGCTTGTTCTTATCAGGTCCAAAGAGGTTGGGAGTGTTTATTGTATCACTCCTGAGTTGAGTGTGTGGGAATGAGGAGGAGATAGGAAGAAATAAACAGCAGTAACATCCATACGGTATCTAAAATACAGGGAATAAATCATGCTGTGAGTGCAAAAATGAACTGCATGAGCAAAGAATGCAGGTGATACCACATGAATGTGGTCTCCTTTGTTCAGGTCTGAAGTGATACTGGCCAAAGAGAAGAAATCATAAAAGTCATCAGTGCTAACATGCCGGGAGACAAGATAAACATTCAGCTATTGTTGTGAGTCAAGCCACCAATATAAGGTTAAAGCCACAGGAGTGATGGTCATGTGGCAGCGGGTGTTTCCACAGATTAGCATTGCACAGCGAAATTTTCTGGCTTGTGTATTTTAATTGACAGAAATGGAGAGAAGGGTCTTGACATACACCATGGTACTTCCTGCATAGTAAAAGTCATCTCCAGATAAAACTTGTAAAAACAAATCAATAAATATAAGCAGTGGCATAAGCTTTCACAACATGAATCTGGATTCTGACACTACATCCATTTCAAATGTTAAATCAGATCAATCCAAAGAAAGTAATAAAAAACACACGAGCAAATCCTATGTAACATGGGCTATAAAACACATGGATAGAAAAAAAAGAATCCTGCTATATAAACATTATATTGTTTTCCTTTACAGGAGCACAGTAATCATATTTGCTAGAAGATCACGGGTTATCGATAAATGACAGGAAATTTGTTTTATTGTATGTATTATGAAGGAGGAAGTGGACACAGGTGGTTCAGAGTGAAATCAGTTGATTGCTCAGGTAATATAATTACCTGTGAATCATCTGCTTTGTGGAATACCCATCTGTCTCCATACGTGTTCCTTTTATATAAGCAGCATGACTGTATATTGTGAATTTATGAATAACAGTATGCTCCACAATGCTTTGACCACATTTGTACTGAACCACTGAGTTTGAATACCTTAACGCCTGCATGAAATTTTTATTTATTACAATCATTATGATGTTTTTTTCTGCAGAAAAGACATGCATACATGTTTTAAAACAGCTTTAACTAATCTGTACCTTTAGAAACAGGTTAGGAAAAGCAGGGCAAATGCCTGATTTTATATGGAAATGTATGGAAAATGCCAAAATTGCCCCTCAGTTGGATGCAGGTTGGGGCATTTGCCTCACATTTTTGGCTTTTGCCATACACCTTGTACACTTATTCTCACAAATGGCTGGATTTGAATAAATACTGAGCAGATCCAGTCTGGCTTGTTCTCTTACCCACTGAAGACAGGAAATTAAGTTCAGTCAGAGTTAAGAATGTTTGACCCTGCAGTTTAAGTGTATGAAACCCAATAAAGCTGCACATGACCCAGCAGTAACAACCAATTGAAAATATTTGACCCTTATTAAATAGCATGTGAACAAAGACTATCTGAGCATGCTGCTCCGTCTGCCTGTTTTAGTCAATCAGCCTGATGGTCCATGTAACCCCCACACCACACACACACACAGCTCAAGTTTACACATGTATACACATCAATTCCTTGCCCTTTATGCTCATATACACACTTCACCACATGACAGCCACAGACTTTCTCTGAAATCAATTCCAATTCCCCAGTTAGAGAACAGATCCACAGACACTTTTTCATCTTCTCAGCCCCTCTCACCCTTTTTTCCTACTCCGTGCACTTCTCCCTATTGATCTCTGTCACTCCCTTCTTGTCTTGGTTTACATCTCTCCATCCATCCACTCCCATTTCTTCATCTTTCAGTCTGTCTCTCAGTCAAATGATTCTTCATCTCACACTGGATTTCCATGTTCTCTCTGTCTCCTTATCTCTCCTCTCCGTTCCTCCCCTTTCACCTGTCTGCATTTCCACTGACTGTTACACCTCCAAACACACACAGACACATGCACACGCATATCTCATTAAATGAAGGTAATTTCTTCTCTGCGAACAGTTATTGACCCTCTGCAGAGGTTGCACATATCAGTTTGTATTGAACAGAGCTGCGTCTTTGATCCATCTAGCAGACCTTGCAGCATGAGAGAAGGGATTTCTGCATCCATTACCTGCAGGATTATTCATGGCGTTTACCTGAGAGGCTTTTTCTTTTATTGTGCTGGCCATATTTCTGTATATTTCACACTCCTGTAGAATGTAGTGATGCTTGGAGATGGATTTTATTACAGACAGTCATTCAACTTGGATTTCTTAGAATTTCATAAAATGAAATGTCTTAAGGAGAACTTAATGTGTACAGAAAGCAGACTGACTCCAAGAGACACACTGGATTTTTAGAATTAATTTAATATGTGTGAAAAAAACACTATGATTAAAACTGCACATTGTCACTTTAAATAATCTCTGGAAATGTCCATCGAAATGTTGTAGTAAATGACTTGAAAGATACCCAGTTGTTGAAAAAAACTGGCACTTTCATGATTTACAACCATAAAAATGTGATCTAAAATACATCGGAGCGGGTCTGAGTCTCTGGGCGACGCCATATTGGGTGCCATGTTTCCTTTTACGGAAATCTGTGAGGACAAAATGTGTTTACTGATTTGTAACAAATGGTTACAAAACTCTCACCATTAATAAAAATTGTTGCTTTACACATTTACCTCTTCATTCATTGCCAGTGATGAAAGGAAATCTCATGTTCTTGTTATTTTGCTGGAGGTTGCACTCCCGGGGATTTTTTTACCCTAATGGCCATCCGTTGGCAAGGTCTTATTTGAACACCGAAATAATGCTTGCTTGCAGTGATTTAGGTATGTACTGCCCCCTATTGCCAGGGAAAATACACGCTGTCACTTTAATAATGGTATAATCTAAACTCAGTGTGTTAATATCAGATATGAGGATGATTTTATGTGTGTTGATGACCGCAATGATTTTAAGATGAAATGCAGACTGATACGTCATACCAAAACAAGTAAATATGCTTGAATTTAGTGCAGTTAGCATTTACAACTGATTTGATTCCATTTCAATGTAAATCATCAATATTTTTTTTATTAAATTAAAGCCATTATATAATTTCATCATTTCTCCTGTTATTACATATTTTGTACAACAAAGATAAAACATGTCCATAAAATGAAGGAAACAGACAAACATTTCAGAGGTTACCTTTTTTGTGAAATTCTGCATCACTTTAAATCTTTTTCCAGTAAATGAACACTAAGAAGAGTATTTCCATTAAACGTTAGACATTTATAATACTTTCTCACAAATGGAAATGTGTTCCTTTAGTCCATTTGAACTCCTCCTGATGTTGTCAGGCGCGTGTCATCAAAGCAATTTACAGCTATGCCAGAAACAAAAGTGATGCTGTCACAAATGTTTTCAATGGTGCAATGTGCAGCAATTTTAACTGCACACCATTTAGTGAATACACCTGCAACACTCTATCTACATAAACTCTTGATTTTGTTCTAAAATACACAAATATAAGTACTTATCAGGTACTAGCACTGTGTTTAAAGAATAAATGCCTGGTTGGATATTTATTTTTTTAAAGTCCACAGATCAGTTCAGTTCATCACATTTGATTTAAAACAATAGGTGAAATCTTTCTAAAATGTTCTTATTGTTTATTCAGCACCATGCAGACACTCCTGCAAAACAAAACACACAAAAAGAAATATTAAGCTAAATTATTTTTACAAAGAGAGATGATTGCCTTAATGGTTCCCTTCTGCAGCTAAGCAGCAAGACAATGAGATTCAGGTTCCAACCATCAGTTTAACAAATTAAAAGATAAAACCTACTAAAAGGTCAGTTCAGTCAGTGAAAATTATTAGAATTAGATAACTAAACCTTTTAACCTCCTTCAGAGCCAGCCACACAGTCATGTTCCTAATCATGTTTTTTCTTTTTTTATTCTTTAGAAAGAAAATTACACACTTACATGAGATGGGGAGTCGGCGGTGTAATGATGCAACAAAAGACACAGAGTAGCTTTCAGTGGGAAGATAAGAGCTCTATGTCTCCATGATAAGAGAAAGAGCTGCTCCACAAAGCATGAGAGATTAGGGTTATAATGGTAATTTGACTAATCACCAACTTGGAGGGCATAATGCTGGTGAGCAAGCTTGATTATATTTACTATAACACACAACCAGGTGAAATCAGAACAAAAAATTCGGATTTCTTTTTCTGACTTTCCAAAAACACTTTTTTTGTGTGTATGTCATAAAACTTTCTATTATGATGATTATTGAAATCTTAAGAATTTGTGAATTTCTAAGCATTTAATGGCTGATTGCCCAACCTGTTAAAGTTTTTAATTTGCTTTTATCACAGCTTTCCATCAAAGCAGGTGTACCACAGGGGTGCATGGTGAAAAATGACACGATTGATTAACTCATTCACTGCCATTGACGACTAAAGCCGTCATTTTAAATCCAACCGTTCATTTGTTTTTGTTTTTTACTGTGTGGGTATCAGAACGAGCCCCCGCACAGTGAGAACAAACATCTCAGCTCTAAAGCCGATCTTCATCCACGTACATCACCACGTCACATGATCAGGAAGCATAAAATCCATGTGTTAGGAGATCGTTTTGGGCCGCTGCTATAAAAAAAAGTGAGGTGCAAACTGGAAAAGCTTCTGCCGATCACAATTCAACAACGGATTACGAAAGAACGGATAATGCTCGAAACGCGCAGATTCTTCCTGATGTAAGAAGTGAGTCTCCGCTTTGTTTTGGTTGTTTTGGCGTCGACGTCATCCTAGTGCACAACGTTCTGTGACTCTTAAAAAACAGTTTAAACGATGAGAAACGCTGGCAGCAAAGGGCTTTACCGACAAGGAAATGGCTGGCAGCGAATGAGTTAAAGCTTCAAAAGCTTCACCTCTGCTGTGTGTTTAAGATTACAGAACACAATATTAATAACAAATGTTAAATATTTAATAGGGATGGGTGTTGGTGAAATTCTGGCGATACAATATGTATCACGATACAGTGGAGACGATAAGATACATCACGGTATATTGCGAAGAGGTTAGCAATTTTTTAGACAGAAATTCTTGTAGGAACAGTCCAAACTGATATGTAACACGTTTAACATGAGGTATCTGAACCATAATAGAGGGATTTACATTTCAGTAATGGAAACAAAACCCACTGCACACTGCTGCCAACTAGCAGTTGGTGTTTGAATTGCACCAAAAGAAAAGAAAATACACAAATGTTTGCAAATTCTTCCAAAGAATTCGATACACAGCTTTAGAAAATAATAAAAATATAATACTGCAGGGAAAAAAATTGCAAAATATTGCCATATTGACATTTTTTTACATCCATAATATTTGTTGTGAAAATGACTTTGGTGCAGCAATGTGTTTTTAAACATGTCGGGGAGAGAGAGAGACCAGCTGCAGTTGAGCTTCTTCAGAAATTCAAGCAAAGTGCAAAGCAGGTGCAGGAAGGAGAAGGGGGCTAATTTGCATTTCCATGTTGTTTCCACATACAACATCGAAGCCATTTTACAACAAGAAGGCACAAAATAAACAGGAGTCACCCTTGTTTTCCTGTAAGATGCAAGACTGAAATATGACAAGACCAGGAGGAGAGATCAGACATCCCTCTCCCCAGGGACATTCTCCAGCATTCAGAGGAGGATGTTTCCAGGCAAGAGAGGAAGAAAAATCCCTCCAGTGAGTCCTGGGTCTGCCCCGAGATCTCGTCCAGTCGGATGTGCCAAGAAAACATCAAGTGATATCGTTCAAAGCTGAACCCAGCCATTCTCTATATGTTCTTAAAACTAATCTTAACAAAATACAGAGATATTCTGGTTCCCAAACCAGACAAAGATGCTCTGTTATCTATCTATCTATCTATCTATCTATATATATATATATATATATATATATATATATATATATATATATATATATATGGTGTCCATGTAAGGGGTCACTGCCCTGGTGCCACTATGGTGCCCCCAGGCCTTTTCTCTAAATAGCACAAGTCTACAATGTACACAAAAAAAATCTGCTGCCACATTTTAATCACAAATGCATTAATATAAATTAAAAATTTACTAATAATAAATTCTGTTTGTTATACATGATGTTTACTCTTATCTGTTCCAGTTCAAAGGGCAGTATTGTATCAACCTCAACCTCAGCTTTACAAGGGATGGTGACCCTTGGTCCATGTGAATGATTGGATTTTACTAAATCTTCAAAGCATTTTGGTAACTATCTGAAAGTTTTCAAATCTAACTTTTGACTGTGCCCTTGCTGCACACCCTCCCTTCTTCTATGCTCCACAATCTTGCCTGTATACATTTTAAACCCAATTAAAATAACACCCATAATCTAAGACAATAAAAATGCATCTCTTAAAATATTTACTGACTTTTGATTGCATGCTCTTGGTCTGCCTCTTAAATGAAGCTCAAACAATTTTAAAAGTAAATTAAACTCTCCTTTAATCCTCTGCTTTTTCCTTCTCTCATGCTCTTGTCTTTGTGGTTTCCCCCATCACCGCTCATTAATAGTTTATGTATGCATGTTCAAAACATGAACACAATCGTATATTGCTGCGCGTTATGTGTTCTAAGGAAGATGATGCACTAAAGTTTATGTTAAACGGTTAAAGCAACTAGGAAATGCGACCCTTATTTCATGTGTCCATGGGTGAAGTGTAATGAATTACATAACCTTTTTTTAATATGTGCACATTTAACATGAATAATTGCTTGAAAAGTACATTTTCTGGGAAAAAAGACATGTATGTTCTCAAAAGAAATATAACTGAAATGCCTCCGCCAGCAATTAGGTGTAATTTATTAACTAACCAAAGCACGTTTGAGAAATTGAACACTAAACAGTTTTTTTTCTTACTTTAAGCTAGAGCTTTAACATTGATTGTTGTGTTAGGTGTTCTAGGGGGTGCTCTTGTACAAGCTTTATGGCTGTTTGCTTTTTTTCTGTTTGCCGATTGTCAAAAAGAAATTTGCTTTTGTGTTGGAATCATGACAGAGCCTGGAAGTAAAAGAGTAATGCTAACAGCCGTAACGAAAGTATAACAGCACCCCCAGAACAGGGGTTCTCAATTGTAATGTAACTTAACAAAACGACCGCTGCCTTAGAACACTGACCCCGTCCACAAAACTGTTCAGTTTCTAACCCAACAATAATAAAACTCTCGCTCAAAGTTTGCTATTTAGTGTTACCTTAAGATATTTAACCCCCAGCATAAGTAAAGCTAATAATTTATTTTACATTCTGCTGATTAATTAACTTCATACAATTATTCCACCAAATTTCTAAGATTTGTAACACAAAATGTTTCTTTTCGCACATCACTTCCTTCTTCCCAGCACCGGTAACGAAAATAAATAACGAAATAAAATCAGTGATGCACTAAAATTAAATGTTCTTCTCTGATCATGTGAATTAATGTTTCAAGAACAATGATATTTATTTATTTAAACAAGTTTATATGGAGGAATAACCACTTGAGATGAAACATCTCGTTTTCGAGTGGATCCTCCTTTTCAACAAAAACAACAAAAATTAAGAGCAAGACAGCAGAGCAAAAATCAAAATCAAAACATTACAACAATCATTTAGACACACCCACACACACACACACCCTCAAAGGCTCACAATACTTCACCCTACATTACACGACCCCAACTAACAAGGACAAAACAAAAGCAACAGCCAGTTGAACAAATACAATTAGTAACATATAGACAATTATTCCTGAAGATGATCGACCAGAGCCCTTTGAAAAGTAGTGAATGATGATAAACAACGAATAGATAAAGGAACATTATTCCAACCACATGGAGCCTTAAAACCAAAACCATGTTTCCCTTCCTCTTTTCACTCTAGGAACAACAAAAAAGAGCTGGTCATTGTGCCGCAGGCTGTAAAGTGAATGTATATTAAATATATTTTATCTACTGTCATGGACAGTTTTGAATTTTGCTGAAATTACTCAAACACCCTCTGAGATAAAGCTGGTCAAAAGTTGTATTTACAATCAGAATTGGTCTTTAATGAATTTCCCCAGCAACAGGAAGTGAGGAAGATGAACATATATAGTATAACCTCATCTTCAGCCTCCAGGGAGTTAGAGAAGCGCGTAGGGAGTTGGGGGGAGATTAAGTCAGCGAGAGGAAGGGGCAAACTGAGGACAGGAGCAGAGTAAGGCTAAAATGAGACATGTAGAAGGTAAATTGACTTTGAGGAGGTTAAGGGACTGATTATGATAAGAAGAAGAAAGGAGGAAGAGGAGACCCATATTTCATTAAGAAATGGGTGGCAGGAGGAGGTGGGATGAGAGAGTGATTTATTCTTTTGTTTCTTTTTTATGTGTTGGTGGACAAGCTAATTAGGTTAGCAGCTAATTAGCTTGTTTTGATTCACTAAGTCACCTTGACCCAAGCTCTGACCCAACAGCTACTCGGCGGATAGACACACCACGACGGGCATACAAACACAAAAGCACAAGCCGAGAAAGAAAAGAAAGACGAACATGCATGTGCATTCACACATATGAACTAAAACATGCACAGGACTGGGTCTGATAAGCAAGCAGCTGATAAAGTTATATTTGACTTGTTAGTAAGGTCAGGTCCAATTAAATTAATTAACGTCATTGTGCAAGATACAAAACTCTTCCATGCAGCTGTGTTTACACCTCCCCCAATCCAGATGTTTGCTAACATGTTTTTCTCACATACACACACGCGCACACACACTTATAGAGAGAGTTTCCAGGTGTTGTATTACTTCAGTGTTAGACTAATGACTCCCTAAGTGTAATCAGATAATGCCTGATTGTATCTAAAATCAGATTATGTTCTGCCATAATTGTGACACAAAGATTAAATTACATTGTGAAACACAGTTACCAGACACGGCTCAATTATTTTCTCTCAGATTTTGAGAAAGTCAGAGAGAGGTATAAAAAAAGTGTGCAGATCTAGTTGTCCTAGAAAAAGGAAGCCATCCTTTATATGTGAATATATAGTCTGTCAAAGAGCCATTGAAACCACCCAGTCATGTAGTCGAATCTACGGTTGTCTTTAAAACTTTCTCCCCACGCAATTGGACAGCACTAGGACCAATCAGAACAGCTAACCAAGTGACATATTCATCTCTACAGTAATCATTCAACAAAGCAGTCTGCCATGCACGGTCAAAGAAGAAGATGCAAATATATCAAAGTGTCATCATCTGATCATGTCTCAAAGAAAAGTCCAAATTTAAATGGTTAAAATTTGATACCATATTCATTTCAAACAGGTGCTGTTTCAGAACCGTTGCCATCTTTGTAGTTTTTCCTTTGTCTCAGCTCTAGTGCTAGGCCTATCCAACAAAAATAGGGCACTGTAATTGGCAAGACACGAAGCTGATCAGGCCATTAGAAGACCTGCTGAGGCTACAATGGAGCGTTGCTAGACCAACATGCAGAGCAAAATCTTTTTGCTACTGCAACGACTGGTCTAGTTTTCCATACTAGGCAAGTAATCTTTGAGCCTTCCTAACGCATATGAAACTTTGTTGAGGCTAAAAATGGGCCAATAGCCCTGATAAATAGCCAAACACCAGATTAAGGAAAGGGTGGTGACAAAGATCCCATCAAAGCCAGCTTCAACAGGTGAGTTATCAGCTGCTTTTTAAAGGAGAACACTGAGTCCACTGATCTCAGGCTCAGGGGGAGGGAGTTCCAGAGTCAAACACAGCCGTATTATGGAAAGACTGGTTTGCCCCGCCCACTTGGCCAGGGCGTAAATAGTATCGGACCGCCCTGGACTGCCACAAGATCCACATTGCACCGAACCCTTCATGTTCCTCCTGCGGGTGGTGGGTCCACAGTTGAATGAGCCCATGTATCCGGTTCGGGCTGGGCCCGGCCGGGCCCCATGGGCGAAAGCCCGGCCACCAGGCGCTCGCTCACGGGCCCCAACCCCAGGCCTGGCTCCGGGGTAGGACCCTGGTTACCCTCCGGGCAAGGTACTCCGACTCTTTGAATTTAATTCCATGAAAGATCCTGTGAACCGTTCTTTGTCTCACCCTTCACCTAGGACCAATTTGTCATGGGAGACCCTACCAGGAGCACAACGTCTCCCAGACAACATAGCTCCAAGGATCATTAGGGCACTCAGACTCCTCCACCATGATAAGGTGACGGTTCAAGGAGGAGTAGTTAGAGACAACATTCCAAAAACAAACTACTTTCATGTATGTTTTATGTTTATACATAAATACTTCAGAAACATTGAAGCTCCTTCCTTTTCCCCAAAGCGGTTTCTATGATGAATGTGGTGCGCTGTTTTTAGGAAGTGAGATGAAATGGATGAGCACTTGAAGATGACCCACTCAGTTTCTTGGAGCATCACAGGTGAGTCACATACCTCTGGCCTCAGAAACTCCAGACAGAGGCACCCTGTGTGATCTCCACAGCTGACTGCACTTTGCACCTGCCCCAACACTTTCCAAAAATAAAACTGCACAGAGAACCTTGGACAAACTTTCCCTCAAGCAACCTTTCATCCCCGGTCATCACCCAGGATTCTTTACAGTTTGTTCTCCTGTCACATCAGTCTTGAAGACTGTTTGTAGCAACAAAGAAAACAATTACTACTTACAATGAGCTTTTATTTATATAAACGAGCATGACTAACTTTGGTAAAACTTTACAAGGGTCCCTTTATTAAGAGGACAGCAGTAGCTCAGGAGGTAGAGCGGGTTTTCCAGTAATTGGAAAGTTGCAGGTTTGATCCCGACTCTGACCAGAGAATGCTGCTGTTGTGTCCTTGGGCAAGACACTTAACCGACCTTGCCTGCTAGTGGTGGTCGGATGGACCGGTGGAGCCAGTGTTCCGCAGGCCTCACTTCTGTCAGTGCACTCCAGGGCAGCTGTGGCTACATCGTAGCTAATCCCCACCAGTGTGTGAATGTGTGTGCAAATGGGTGGATGACTGATTGTTGTGAAGTGCCTTGGGGGGTTGTAAAACCCTAGGAAGTTGCTGTATGAATACAGACCTTTTATCATGATTGTTCCTGATATTATTAACTATTAAGTATCCCTAAGGTTAGGACAAAGGGCCTGTCTGTTGGTGTTTTGTTTGCTACGGTTATGTTGCTGAAAAGCTTTCTAGTTAAGATGACCCGTTTTAGGGGCCCCATTGTGTCTCCAACAGCAGCTGTATCTCATTCTCAAAGCCTTGGGTGATATCTCTTGTTTTGTTTTAGCCGTTTGCTAGCTGGCTAGCTACACATATGCTGTGAAGACAGGGACTACACAGGTCAAAATTTTTACTTCACAAGTTGTGCCAAATGAACCAAAATATCTCAGCTCTGTCATATTTTGACATTTTGAGAGAGGGGAAATGCAGCCGAAAAGTTTGATGTACAATATGTGTATGGTATGTAAAGGTTTGGTCATTAAAAGACTGAAAACTGATCCCAATATTTCTGATATTGCATTTTAATGCCAATAGTGGCTGATATCAATAGAGGACCGATAACATCGGACATCCCTAGCTCCCATCGTTCTCTCCTGTTTACAACTCAGAGGATTTTACATTTAGAAAATGCAGAGATCCACATAGAAGCTGTGATTGTTTTGCATTGATCTCACTGTTAAACAAGAGCTGCAATGGAAATTTTACTCAAATATGCCTTTTGACTGCAGGTCAACCTGATTTGTGTGACATTATCGCTACAAAATCTGCATCTTCTTCTGCTAATTTCAAACAGCTGCTTATTTTATAAAGAAACAAAGCTGAAGAAATGTGTGAAAAAAATCATTTTATTGGTTATCTTGTGTGACTCCTGGTAAAGTTGCCTCTGAAGTGTTTTTAATCTTGATGGGCTGGGCTATGAAATCCTTTTAGGCATAATTACATTATTGTTTCTAACCAACACAGACATGTTTAAAGACCCGTACCATGATACCCACACATCATTTAAGTGCATTGGTGTCCTTTGGACCGTTTTAGAGAATAATGCAACATTTTAAGCTTCAGAGTTCGCTGAAGAAAAAAATGTCAGCCTCATAACTTTCTTAGGGAATGAGGAAACCATCTTCCTGTAAGAATTAAATCTAAACTTTCTGGAAACCTGCCTTGTGTAAGACACCTTTGCCTCTTTAAAAACATGTAAACATCCACTTCTAACCGGTGGCCAAGAAATGTGGATTTGCATGCGCTTCACTGAAGTAGGAGATAAAACATGAGCATATGGTACGATGCCTTCGTTCTTGTATTGGTGCCTAATGAAAAACACACCGTCTTGCCAGTTGTAAGTCAGTAGCTTGTAAACTGTGATTCAACTTTCAGCCTGAATGAATCGAAAAGGCCTTTCCATCTGATTTCACTTTTTCATTCTGTCACTCCTTTAGCTTTCCATTCCTTCTTACCCTTCTGTCTTAATTTGTTTTGCAACCCTCTCTCTCTCTCTCTCTCTCTCTCTCTCTCTCTCTCTCTCTCTCTCTCTCTCTCTCTCTCTCTCTCTCTCTCTCTCTCTCTCTCTCTCTCTCTCTCTCTCTCTCTCTCTCTCTCTCTCTCTCTCTCTCTCTCTCTCTCTCTCTCTCTCTCTCTCTCTCTCTCTCTCTCTCTCTGACTCTCAACCATCTTCCGTCTAACCCAAGTCTTTTCTTTTCTCCACCACTTGCTTTCAATTAATCCTCTCGTTCTTTCTTATCAATTTGTCTTAATTCTTCCTTCTCTTCCTTCAGCCTTTAAACTCAAGATTCCTTTTTGAATTTTCCCTATTTAACTTTTAGTGTTTGTTCAAACAATACAATCCTGCCCTCCCTCTGCCTCATTATCTTTCGATCCTTCTCATCTGTCAGTCCATCTTCTTCCCATCCTGTGTCCACCCACCTGTCTGGGTTTACTTTGTGCACAGCATTTCACCATCATCAAGCCATCCATTTCTTTGGGCCATTCTTTGTTAATCCTCAGCCTCTAAAATAAAACAAACCCTGAGAGGAATTTTAAAAACAGTTTAAGACTCTTTTTTTTTCTTTAAACATTTTTGTCTCGCCGTAGCTCAATATCGATCGCTGTCACCTCATTGAAACAAAGCTGATGGAGCTTTTTGAAGCTAAATGGGTTTCTGCTTGATGTTTCTCTGTCTGAAGCAATAAATATAACTATAGATACAAAGTGGATATTGTGACTGAATGACAGACCAGGTAATTGTCTTTTTCTACCTTTCTGGATCCGACTGTAAGGAATGGGCAATATAACCTTCAATATGTCCAGAAAATTTATGATAATAATATTTATAACAATTTAGCAAAACAAACAAAGGGAAATCACTTTTCTGTGATTGAATCTAGCAGGTGGCAGCATTTATCAATGCAAATAAAAAAGTGTTTTATTTTATTTTTACATGCTACTGTGTGTGATCAATCTATTTGGTGCAAGAAAGAAAAAATTAAAGTATTCCAGTGTGCTTAGTAAATGTACAGCTGCCAATAAACAGATTTAAAAGCTACTGAAGTGCCTAAAGCTGCAATCTGTAGTATTCCCCTTTCAGGAATTATGTTTGATTTATTTTTAGAAATATGTTGCAACGTGATAGTTCTGTGAAAAAAAAAATCTCTGAAAAGACTGAATTTCTGATCATTGCCCCTGAGAGCATGGTTCCCCTGATTAGTCAAAAACTTGGTCATTCTGTAATGCTGCTCTTCTCTGGGACCTGTACTCATTAGGATCATCAAGCTCACCTGTGTCTGACCTGATTAGCTTCACCTGCTCCCCTCACTATTTAAACCCTCCACCTCCCTGTCCTCTCTGTCAGATTATCTTGTGTTCTTCTCTGCTACAGAGACCAAGACCAAGACCAAGACCAAGACCAAGACCAAGACCAAGACCAAGACCAAGACCAAGACCAAGACCAAGACCAAGACCAAGACCAAGACCAAGACCAAGACCAAGTTTATGCCCCTGACCTCACCTCTTGCTCTACCCTTCCAGGATCCTGTTTGCCTCTCTGCCTCACAAATGCCTGACCTGTTTTCTGAATATTGACCACCGAGACCTGCCTAATCTAACTGCAAGTATTCAAATATCTGCCTCCTCGTGTATGACCTCTTGCCTGCTTGTGTGGTTCAAGTGAATTCTGCATCTCGCCCCCTGTGAGCATTTTTGCCTTGGCTCTCCTTCCTCCACTTCTCACACGGAAAGAAACTCCCACCCCATGCTGTCTGATGTCCATCCTGCTTAAATTCCTGGCTGCCAATCTCCACTGCAGCTCCTCCCAAGTGTGTTCTTTCATCCCAAACAACCATCCTCAGTTTGATTCAATAAAACATCATCTTTTACTGCTTATCCTGTGTTGTGTGGCTGAATTTCTGGGTCTTGACAGTGGATCATTACACACAGAGCCGGATTAACGCAAAGGCAAAGTAGGCACGTGCCTAGGGCCTGATTGGCTGGATGGGGCCCAGACAGAGGAACAAAATTAAAACTAAAATTAAAAATTAAATGTAAAAATGTCCTATGATAGAAATTGTAGATAATACTCCTACAATTTATTTCAATATTTATTAACTTAAAATAGTGAGAATGTTTCTTAACCATAGACCGTTTCATTGGCTACGTCACATTAAGGCGCCACCCTATTAAGGATGTCAGAGCGGGACACAACAAAGCTAGCAGGTGTTTTTGAGTAGGCTAACTTTCATGATGCTTTCGGGTGCGGCAAAACGTAAAATAAATGAAGAGGAACAAAAGACAGCAGGGGGGGTTTACAGAAGTTTCTGTCGGGCAGCCGTCCCGACAGCTGTGAACATGCTCAAGCCAGCAGAGTCAGAGGCCGGGCCTGAATCAGAACCGGAGGAGACACGACCCGAAGACGCGGCAGGAAATGCGGCGGAAGACGCTGTAGCGCCAACGCCGTCAACATCAAAGCCTTCACAGAAGGACGAACTGGAAGAACAGCAGCCAGCCAGAAGTGAGCCCAATATAGTCTTACAGGAGCCTCTAGACCCAGAAAGGGTGTTGACAACTAGCTGCCCATCTGATCCTGCAAAGTGGTACCAAACTGATGACATGATGCGTGAGTACTTTGCACTAAACTATCCCTCTCAAAATATTGGATATTCTTCGGGATCACAGAGGAAATGTGGAGACATAAACCGATACTTAACCAATGAACATTTCTTTAGACGTGTTTCTGCTGTGACTGAGGCCTGTGATGCTGGAAGGCTGAAGATTATCCCGGAGTGGAGAATGCTAAATGGTTTCCTTGGTAAGTGTTGCTGGTTTTATTAATTATTTGTCAAATAATTTTATTAATGTTCAAATAGCAAAACAAAAAGTTCACACTCAGAAAATTGACACAGAATTTCTGATTCAGCAGAGGCAAAAACAGCCTGAATGAACTTAAAGCAAGATCAAAACTTAAGATAACGTTTTCATTTTATTTTACATACTTTCTTTTAAGATTATAGATTGTATTAAATTTATACTGTAATGATTTAAGCTGCATGTTTATAGTTTGTTTTTGTACCTTTAAAACAAGCTTCAGTCCATTCAAATTAATCTATTTATTCTTGAATGTCTTTCCACCATCATGTGATTAATTTGTCAACCTTTATAAATGTTGTAAGCTATTGTATTTAGCAGAAAATATTTTTAATTAAATGTAGTGATTAAATATAAACAGCAAATAAGAGACACATATTTGCTCTGTTTACATAGTTTAATGACACCTAGTGGTTATTTACTGGTACTACTGTCTTGACAATGACACTCCCAATGGATAAGATGAGGATAATTTATTAGCATTTAATACAGCTGTGTAATGACGTATAAATTATTAATATCAAAAAATTGTCTGATAGAATGTTTAACATACAACACATGACTTATTTAGGCATACAAACAACCAATTTGTAACCAAAGACTAGGCTATGTAAAATGTGAATGAACTTTTATTAGTAACTTTTGTAAGTTTCAGATTTCAATTTATTAAATAACATCAATGGGGTGGGGGTGGGGGGTGGGGGGGGGGTGGGGGGGCAAAAAATGCAGCCTGCCTAGTGTAGTCCATTTATTTAATCCGGCTCTGATTACACATTTGTCTTCTGCCGTCAAGTCAAACGTAAAGAATTTGGGTGTTTAGACTAATGTCTCTTGAAGGCCACTCAAACATTGGTCAAACTGTTATCATTTAAGAAATCTCAAAACTGCAAAGGTTGGTGTGAAAACATGAACTTAAAATGGCCATCCATGCCTTTACCTAGATTACTGTCACTTTGTTTTTTTAAACAAAGCCCTTTACTGCCTTTAGTCCAGAACTCTGCAGCGAGGCTCCTTCTGTTGAGGATGCTGTCAAGCTGAAGACCGGGTCCAATGAGGTCTTTGAGCTTCTAGGACCCTAGAAGCAGCTGACAGGTACTGGCAGTCTAAGCAGAATGCAGCTTAGGTGGCTGTGGAGGCGAAGACCTGCTTGTGGGAGGAGTTTGATAAGACCATGGAGCAAGACTTCCACATGGCTTCAAAGAGATTCTGGTCCACCATCCGGCACCTCAAGAAGGGAAAGCAGTGCACTACCAACACTCAGAGCTTGGCCCACATTACCGACAGTAAGTCGGGCTCGTTCCCAGTGAAAGTTGCACTCCGTCAAGGCTGCCCTGTCATCAATTCTGTTTAACTTTTATGGACGGGATTTCTAGGCACAGCCAAGGTGTTGAGGGGATCCATTTTGTTGGCCTGAGGATCAGGTCTCTGCTTTTGGCTGATGATGTGGTCCTGCTGGCTTTATCAGACCGTGATTTCCGGCTTTTGCTTGACCGGTTCACAGCCATTGTGAAGCAGCTGGGATGAGAAAAAGCTCCTCTAAATTTGAGACCATAGTCTTAAATCTGAAAAGGGTAGAATGCCTTCTCCAGGTCAGGGAAGAAGTCCTGCATCAAGTGGAGGAGTTTAAGTATCTCAGGGTCTTGTTCATGAGGGAGGGAAAAATGGAGCATGAGATCAATAGGTGCTGTGCTTGCAGTGATGCAGGGTGAGAAGCTCTGTCATCTGGAAGAGGTTCAGAGTAGATCCGCTGCTCCTCCACATCGAGGGGAGCCAGTTGAGGTGGCTCCGGCATCTGATTAGGATGCCTCCTGGTCGCCTCCCTGGTGAGGTTTTCTGGGCACGTCCAACCGGAGACCTACAGGGAGACCCAGGACACATTGGAGGGACTATGTCTCTCGCCTGGCCAGGGAACACCTTGGGGTTCCCAAGCTGGCCCAAGTGTCTGGGGAGAGAGAAGTCTGGGCTTCTCCACTTAGGCTGCTGCCCCGCGACCCGAGTCCGGATAAGCAGAAGAGAATGGATGAATGAAAAATCATCAACATAAACACAAGTTCTGTCAGATTTTAAACAATGTCTGTATGCATCCAAACCTACGACAAGTATGGAACAGAATCAGTAATGTCCAAGAACCTTTGAATTTACTGCTGCTTTATTGTTGATTCATTTAATTACCTTTAGACTTATGCCTCTTTTCCACCGGACGATAAATCTTCACAACACGGCTGCAAAAAGTACTTTGCTGCAATTATCCACCCTTATAGAGGACGGTTCTTTGACACCAGCTGTAAAGTGTAAAATTTTGTACGCGTCCCAGAAGTAAACACTATATTTTTACCCACAGTGCTTCCGAAGCAACACCCATTTCAGATCAGGCCAGACAGGAAGTCAAATATGAAAGTACTGTAAAACACCTGGAAACTTTCTAAATAAAGTCATGTTCAGATAAACATATGTCATCTCCTGTGAAAACCCCATAGCTGATGTAATTAGTTTTATATGCAGCTGTCTTCTTGCTTGTTATTATGTGGACTTCTGAAATCATGCATGGTGTCTCATTTCCCCTATGATTTTGTGACTTAGCGGGACCAGCAGCAGGGAATGCTTTTGCTCCTGTTTCACTCCTGAAACAAGAGCTTGCAGGTAAAATGCTGTTTTGTTACATGCCGCATTCACGTTTGGTGGAAAGGAGGCTTTACACACAACCAGTTGGTTATCTTTTTTTTGTGTGCCTTAAAGTAACAATGTGTAGTTTTTACCATTAATCTCTGGAAATATCCAGTGAAATGTTGTTGTAAATTAATTAAAAGATGCCCCAGTTGTTGAAAAATATTGGCAGATTCATAACATATAACCATAAAAATTGGGTCAAAAATACATGGGAGTGGGTCTAAATTCCTGGGCGACACGTTAGCCCCATTCCCACCTGTACCGGGTCGGCCCGGGCCGGGTAGCGTAGGTTGTTTACATATCTGGGTGGCCTGGAATTTTCCCGGGCCAACCAAGGCTCATTCTCGGCCCTCTTCCCGAGGGGTACTGCTTCAGGCCGACCAGGGCCAATACGCCCACTGCTGACAGCAAATTCACACCTTCCATTAGAGCAAGCCTCTGATTGGTGGGTAGAATCAGCCCACATGGGCTTAAGGCAAGGATGTGTGGAATCAACCGGGCCAGGCTGGGGCCGACTGGGGCTACCCGGCCCGGGCCGACCCGGTACAGATGGGAATGGCCCATTTATTGGCTGCCATGTTTCCTTCTACAGAAGCCTGTGAGGACAAAATGCATTTACTGATTTGTAACAAATGGTTTCAAAAATTTCAGCATTACTAAACATTGGTCTTTTACACATTTACCTCTTCACTCATTCCAAGAGATAAAAGGGAATCTGATGTTCTTGTTATTTTGCTGTAGGTTGCACTCCCAAGGATTTTGTACCCTAATGGCCATCTGTTGGTAAGGTCTTACTTGAAAACAAAAAGAATGCTTGCTTGCAATGATTTAGGTATGTACTGTCCCCTATCGCCAGGGAAAATACACACTGTCCCTTTACATTTCTGATTATACCCTGGAGTATTTATTTATTTGTTTAAAATGATTAAACAATTGTTTTTCTTTACATTTTGTACATTTTAGAAGATTTTCCTCTCTGTTTGAGGTCTGTCGTCCTTTTCACTTTCATATTATTGACATAGCCTCCATATGCTAACACTCTGCCCTAACCCTCACTTGTTTATGTGCACAGGGAACAGAAATGCACTGTGCATCATTAACATTACAAGATGAAACTTTCTCATTACACAAAGAGCTTTAGCAGTGTTACTGCTGAAGGTATGGCACAGGCATGTGTAACAATCTATAGAAGGAGATGGAAAATGAAGGAAAAGGTGTTTAAATTACTTCAATTCAGCTACCTTGTAATCAAGTTCCTTATGAAATATGTAGAAACCCTTAATACAATATTGAGCTTATATTAATAAAACACATGTAAATCTGCTTTTGTGACTGAAAAGGTATCTAAAGAAATCTACCATGAATTTGTAGAGCATTGATAATTATGAATTTTACATTTGTATTTAACAATTCTCTAACAGTAATTCGATCAATTTAACCCCACAACCACAGAAAATGGCGGTGAGAACGACGGTAGATCCAAGACGTGCTATTGTTTTTTATTTATTTTATATTGGTTCCTTTCTGTGATTGTTTACTTGCATATAACAGCGACTGATATCGTCTGCTCTGAAACTGAACTCTGAAAAACAGGCTTAAAGGATCTCTGTGACATCTCTGCATTGAAGTATTATTGAATTTATGAGGAAATGGATGAAACACATTTCTGTTAATAGACGGGGTGAAAAAAGCTCTTTGTTTTCACTTTCCTGGGATAACATTCATGGAGCTCGAGTGCTGCAGGAGTACAGGTTTGACTGATCATTAAAACTCAATCCGACTTAGTTGAAAATGCAAAACTGTCTTTCTGGATAAACTCAAATGTTTTCTGTTTTGTTTGAAGTTAGGGTGAAACAGCTTCTTACTAACCTTGTGCATATCTTGTCATTAAGTTGATCCAGAAAATACTGTTTTATATAATTCACTTCTCTTCCCCTTTATTTATTGCAAAAAAGTGTTTCTGTACACCAGAAAGGAATCTTTTTTAAATGTATTATGATCAACCTATTTGAATATGTCACAATTTGCTATTCATCAAAAAGCTTGAAAACAAGTACAGTACCTAATTTTGGAGTTGAATAAGAACAGAAGACCTCATTCTGAACGCAAAGACGTAAAAGGAAGGAACAGAGTTAAGTAAACAAAAGAACAAAGCAGAACAAAGAAGCTGACGGGATCTTTGGTGTTGTTTTTCTTAAAAGCTTTTTGGACATACCTGCATGTCCCCTGAGACACCTTCAGCATCTGTCATGGCAGGACACAAACATTATTTTTATGTTATTCTGTCCAAGGATGAATAGAAAGTGAAATATGTCACTCTGGGACTTGATAGAATTACAAATGGCAGTGTGGGTAGATGGAGACAGTCTGGGCCGTGCTCGGAGTTTGTTCACAACTTGATCAGCGGAGTTCACTGTCAGTGTGTGCACAAGCATCTGACATTTAGAGGACAATTTTTATTAAATGTACAGGTCACTTCACTTGTTCTGATTGTTGTAGCAAATCTTGGTCAGAATGACAAAAGACCAATCTGTCCTACTCAAAAACAACCAACTTCCGAACTCGATTCCAAGTGTTAACTGGGACAATAAAAACAAAGCTTTTTACAGTGAGATGTGAAAGTTTTGGCATCCTTATTAATCTTCATGGTTTTCCTGTTTAAATGGTTGTTTGTTGTGATGCAATTGTTCAGTTAAATATATCACACAGGAGACACACACAGTGATATTTGAGAAGTGAAACAAAGTTTATAGGATTTACAGAAAGAGTGCAACAATTATTTAAACTAAATTAGGCAGGTGCATGAAACAAAAATGCTAAATAAAAAAAATATATATTTTTTGATACCTCCATGTTGCCTCTCCCTGGGCTGCCACCTTACCGTGGTGGAGGGGTTTGAGTGTCTCAATGATCCAAGGAGCTAAGTTGTCTGAGGCTTTCTGCCTCTGGTAGGGCCACCCATGGCAAACAAGTCCTAAGTGAGGGATCAAACAAAGAGCAGCCCGAAGACCTCTTATGATAAATTATATAAATGGAAACCGTGTTCCCTCGCCCGGACGTGGGTCACCGGGGCCCCCCTCTGGAGCCAGGCCTGGAGGTGGGGCACGCTGGCGAGCGCCTGGTGGCTGGGCTTTCACCCATGGAGCCCGGCCGGGCACAGCCCGAAGAGGAAACGTGGGCCCCCCTTCCCGTGGGCTCACCACTCGAGGGAGGGGCCAAAGGGGTCAGGTGCAGTGTGTGACGGGTGGTAGTCGAGGGGGGGACCTTGGCGGTCTGATCCTCAGCTACAGAAGCTAGCTCTTAGCACATGGAATGTCACCTCTCTGGTGGGGAAGGAGCCTGAGTTGGTGTGTGAGGTTGAGAGGTTCCGACTAGATATAGTCGCACTCACCTCAACGCATGGTTCTGGCTCTGGAACCAGTTTCCTTGAGAGGGGTTGGACTCTCTACCACTCTGAAGTTGCTCCCACTGAGAGGCGCCGAGCAGGGAAGTGCATACTAGTTGCCCCCCATCTTGGTGTATGTACGTTGGGGTTTACCCCAGTGAATGAGAGGGTAGCCTCCCTCCGCCTACGTGTGAGGGGACGGGTTCTGACTGTGGTCTGTGCTTATGCACCGAACGACAGTTCAGACTACCCACCCTTTTTGGAGACCTTGGAGAGGGTGCTGGAAAGCGCTCCTTCCGGTGACTCCCTTGTTCTGCTGGGGGACTTTAATGCTCACGTGGGCAACGTCGGTGAGACCTGGAGAGGTGTGGTTGGGAGGAACGCCCCCCCCGATCTGAATTTGAGTGGTGTTTTGTTATTGGACTTCTGTGTCAGTCAAGAATTGTCCATAATGAACACTATGTTCAGACATAAAGGTGTCTATATGTGCTCTTGGCACCAGGATACCTTAGGCCGCAGCTCGATGATCGATTTTGCTGTTGTTTCATCTGACCTGCGGCCGCATGTCTTGGACACTTGGGTGAAGAGAGGGGCGGAGCTGTCAACTTACCACTACCTGGTGGTGAGTTGGCTCAGATGGTGGGGGAGAATGCCAGTCAGACCAGGCAGGCACAAACGTACCGCGAGGATCTGCTGGGAACGTCTTGCAGAGTCTCCTATCAGAAGAAGCTTCAATTTATTATTTTTTTTAACCGTGTCCTGTCTGGCTGTGAAGCAAACAGAATTGATGTCTGAATGCTGGTAACAAGCCTTGTAGATTTACTCTCAGGTGGAGCATCAAAGCGTCTGATTTTAATGTCACGCCTGATACTTAAAACTTTGTTATTGTTTTTGAATGCTTTGTAATTCCGACCAGACATGGAGACAGAGGTAAAAAGAAAGGAAAAGACAAGAGGGGGGAAGGGGGTGGGGGGGTTCCACAAAAATAAACACTAATGAACAAGAGTCTGCTTCTAGACCTGCAGAAAGAGCAGAAGAAATGGGACACACAATACATCAGGAGCAAGCTATCACTGCGTCAACCTGATGATGAAATATAAAATCAACACTGTTTAACTGAACAATCACACAATAATAAATCATAGTGCATTTAGTGGCAACGACAGCCTTGAGACAAGTGTTGAACGTGCCCAAGCCCATACTTTTGAGAGCACCATGTGAGCACCTGTGTGTGTACACGCACTTGTTTATGTAAGGTTTCTCTATAGGAGCACCCAATAGAGAGTGTGAGAGACCAAAGATCTGCCCCAAAGATGTGTAGGAGATGGGGGGAGCTCCAAGTCCCAGAGATCCAGGCGCTGCCCCAGAACACAGGAACCCCAAGGAGAATGCAAACCAGAAAGGCCCCTGCCCCCCTCGAGAGGCACAGAGGATTGCCCCGGGGGGCCACAACCAGCAGCCAGCAGAGTCCCGAGAGACATCAGCGGCAAGCCCACAGGCCCGCCCGCAGCCTCCCACCCCCTAGCCAGCCGAGCCCGTGACCCAGCGACCCGGGACCCAGGGGCAACCACCCCCGCTAGAGACCCAGCAGAGCCCAGGGACGCAGACCCCACCAGGCAGCCACCGGGATTGATCAAGCAGACGCCAAAAATCTTAAACCCCCTGACACTGGAGCCACGAACACTTAGGCAGACCAAGGCACCACACCCCACATCAGGAGTGGCAGGGGAAGGGGAGACGAAGATCTATATCATCAAAAGAAGTCCCAGGAGAGGGGAGGAGTCAAAGGCCCCACCTGACATATACAGTCATACACAAACACAGTCTCACACTCCCTCCTTCATGCTCACACATGCGCATACAACCAAAGACTTACAAAAATGCATGCCGGAGACCAACTCATGCTCCCCATACACACCCTACTAACTCTGGTCCCGGTACTGCTGCACACTGGGTACAACCATCGCCGGTTACCAGAGTTTGACCCTTTCTGCTGGGGTGCTGAAGAGCAGGCTCCCCGGCCCAATGCTGAGCACAGCAACCCACCACCCCAGACCCCAACCAGATGGCCAGATCTCCCTCCTAGCCTCCAGCCCCAGGGAGCCAAGCAACAATAGAGGTGTGCTAAGACCCCTAGTCTCCCTCCGCCTGCTCCATTATAGTGTTGTGTGTTGATGAGGTGTGTTCCATGGCTGTGGTGAGCGGGCAGTGCAGGCATTGTCTGGCCTATGCCAGCGGATGCCACCGCACCATCCCACTTGCACCCACAGCCCTCGGTGTCTAAGTGCAGTTTAAAATTGGAGGTGGGCACCGGCACTCGGGAGGAGGCTGAGAAATCCCCCTGCCATGTGCCGTTGAATGTGCTCACTCCCAAGGCCTTAAGTGTGTGTTTGCGTGCTATGTCGTCGGTGGAAGTGTATAAGGTGCAAATAAAATTGGGAGGCAGGTTGCCACAGGAATGCAGGAAATGGGGTCCATACCTGCACTCCCTGACTTGTCCCCCCAAAAGGTCCTATGTGTGTGTTTGTGTGATGATGTGAGGGAGCAGGAGGAGAGAAATATGCGGGGATGGGGAGGAATGGCTGGTTGGGCTTAGCCCTCCAGGGAGCCAGCTCCCCCACTGGCCCCAATAGGCACCTCTGTTGTCAAATTGCCACCAGGGCATGGAGACCCCAGCCCATCCTGTCAGGACCCAAAGCAGCAGCATTACAGAGCCTCACGGAGTCCGAGGGCACCAACCCAGCCCCACCCCAGCAGAGTATCCAGCAGAGTATCTATGCCCATCCCTGCATTTGCACAACTTCCAGAATATATAAGACATAGGACATCCAGGTAAGGTTTGCCCCCCCACCCACCCCCCCCCCCCGGACCTCCCCCTCCCCTGTGATGGGACAGCAGAGGAGCCAAGGTCTACCCAAGGCCCCTGAACCCGGGCCAGGCACTGCTGCATGTTCCTGCCTTCTTTCTGGCACCATACATGTCAGGACCCGACTCCCAAGGCCCAGCCCAGATCCCCACACGGGGCCGGCCACCCCAAGCCCCCAGGCCCCCACCCAGACTCACCCAGGGGCAGCTGCCAGACAGTGACCCATGGCCACCGCCATGACCTCCAAGAAGGAGCTTCAATTCCCACCTCCGACAGAACTTCCAAAATGTTCCGGGGGAGGTGGGGGACATTGTGTCTGAATGGACCCTGTTCCATGCCTCAATTGTTGAGGCGGCCAACCGGAGCTGTGGTCGCAGGATCATCTGTGCCTGTCGTGGTGGCAACCCCCGAACCCGCTGATGGACACCAGCGGTTAGGGATGCTGTCAAGCTGAAGAAAGAGTCATATCAGGTCTTTTTGGCCTGTGGGACTCCATAGGCAGCTGACGGGTACCGGCAGTCCAAGCGGAACGCGACTCGGGTGGTCGCCAAGGCAAAAACCTGGGCACGGGAGGAGTTCGGTGAGACCATGGAGCAAGACTTCCGTACGGCTTCAAGGAGATTCGCGTCGGGGGGGGGGGGGGGGGCAGTGCGCTACCAACACTATCTATAGTGGGTACGGTGTGTTGCTGACCTCTACTCAGGACGTTGTGGATCGGTGGGCAGAATACTTCGAAGACCTCCTCAATCCCACCAACACGTCTTCCAGTGAGGAAGCCTAGTCTGGGGACTTTGGGTTGGCCTCTCAAATCTCTGGTGCTGAAGTCACTGAGGTGGTTAAAAAGCTCCTCTGTGGCAAGGCTCCAGGGGTGGGTGAGATTTGCCCGGAGTTCCTTAAGGCTCTGGATGTTGTGGGGCTGTGTTGGCTGACGTGGCTCTGCAATATTGCGTAGACATCAGGGGCAGTCCCACTGGACTGGCAGACCGGGGTGGTGGTCCCCTTATTTAAAAAGGGGGACTGCAGGGTGTGTTCCAACTACAGGGGGATCACACTCCTGAGCCTTCCTGTAAGGTCTATTTAGGGGTTCTGGAGAGGAGGGTCCATCGGATTGTTGAACCTCAGATTCAGGAGGAGCAATGTGTTTTCGTCCTGGCCATGGAACACTGGACCAGCTCCATACCCTTAGGGAGATCCTGGAGGGTGCGTGGGAATCTGCCCAACCAGTCTACATGCGTTTTCTTGATTTGAAGAAGGCGTTTGACCATGTCCCTCGGAGGGCCCTGTGGGGGGTACTCCAGGAGTATGGGGTACCAGGCCCTCTGATACGGGCTGTTAGGTCCCTGTATGACCGGTGTCAGAGCTTGGTCCGCAGTGCCGGCAGTAAGTCGGGCTCGTTACCAATGAGAGTTGGACTCCGCCAAGGCTGCCCTTTGTCACTGATTCTGTTCATAACATTTATGGACAGGATTTGTATCAAATCAAATCAAATCAACTTTATTTATATAGAACTTTTCATACAAAAAATGCAACTCAAAGTGCTTTACAGATTAAAATGGCCCCATAGATCCCACATTCCCATCCCAGCCCCCCTCCCCAAGTATAAAACAATTAAAAATTACAGTTCCCCTCCCGCACCCAACTTCCAAAGTGGAAATACAATCACCCGTACACTCATCCATGCACACACACACACACGCACACACACACACTCGTGAACACCAGAGGAAACAATAGGCTGAGTTCAGATGGGTCAGGTAATGAACAACACAGGCGCAGCCAAGGTGTGGAGGGCATCTTTTTTGGTGACCTGTGGATCAGGTCTCTGCTTTTTGCAGAGGATGTGGTCCTGTTGGCTTCATCAGAACGTGATCTTCAGCTTTCGCTGTAGCGGTTCGCAGCCAAGTGTGAAGAAGCTGGTATGAGAATCAGCTCCTCTAAATCTGATACCATGGTCTTGATTCGGAAAAGGGTAGAATGGCTTCTCCGGGTCAGGGATGAGGTCCTGCCCCAAGTGAGGGAGTTTAAGTATCTCGGGGTCTTGTTAACAAGTGAGGGAAAACTGGAGCGTGAGATCAATAGGTGGATTGGTGCTGCATCTGCAGTGATGCGGGCGTTGTACTGGTGTGTCGTGTTGAAGAGAAAGCTGAGTCAGAAGGCGAAGCTCTCGAGTTACCGGTCGATCTACGTTCCTACGCTCACCTATGGTCATGAGCTTTGGGTAGTGACCGAAAGAACGAGATTGCGGATACAAGCGGCCAAAATGAGTTTTCTCCAAAGAGTGGCTGGGCTCTCCCTTAGAGATAGGGTGAGAAGCTCGGTGATTCGGGAGGGGCTCAGAGTAGACCTGCTGCTCCTCCACATCGAGAGGAGCCAGTTGAGGTGGCTCGGGCATCTGGTCAGGATGCCTCCTGGATGCCTCCCTGGTGAGGTTTTCCAGGCACATCCAACTTGGAGGAGACCTAAAGGTAGATCCAGGACACGTGGGGGGACTTTGTCCCTCACCTGGCCAGGGAACGCCTTGGGATTCCCCCGGAGGAGCTGGCCCAAGTGGCTGGGGAGAGGGAAGTCTGGGCCTCTTGCCTTTGGCTACTGCCCCCGCGACCCAACTCCAGATAAGCGGATGAAAATGGATGGATGGACGGATGGATGGACCTCCATGTTGCTGCTCTTCAGAGAATATTCAAAGATGAGGGAAACTTACAATTGCCCCCTTTACATACTCTCTCATAATTGGATTCACCCACGTATGGAAGTCAAGGGTCACTGAGCTTACCAAACCAATTTTGAGTTCTAACAATTAGTTCAACACAATGAAATCAGTGCCCATAATATTAAGAATATGTCTTAAAAACAACAGATTTTACCTAAAAATATTCATAATTTCTTTTACTTCCTCAGGGCTTGTGTTCTGATCTGACCGTAAACACGAGAGGAGACCAAGGAGTTTTCTGGCTCTGTGGACACACCAATGTTTGGCGCATTATAGCCCTGTGCTGGTTGGCAGAATGTGGCCATGGCACAAACCATGACTAGCTTGATCTCTGATGATTGTTTGGGTGAAATATTGTAATTCTAAGAGTTTGTGAAAAGACACACGGACATCATTTATGATGTGAGTGGAAGTGTCTAAATATAGATGTTGGCCCTATAAAGGGTTAAGGCCCTAGACACCAGACATGAAGTGGATATGATAAACATGCAAGACAGTGTGTGCTGAGGACAAGGGTTAGGAAACATGGGACTAAGAGACCTCTAGTGGCTGGCTGAGGTAAAGGTTTTAAGTCCTGCCCTACCAAGTAGATTTTGATTTTATCCCTAAGTAATTACTTCTAGTGATAGATTCATGTGGTTCTTGCTGCTGTGTCTTCAAATTATTAATTTGTTTTTCTTTTAAAGATGCGGTATAGAATGAAGTCAGACTGACATCATGTGGTCAAATTTGGTTACTCCATGGCTGTTGCCAGTTACGGGTCAGCGCCACAAGATTCTAGGTGACAAGCAAAGACGAGTCATACACAGTAAGTTGATGGGTAGATAAATACATTGTTATAGCAGGTATCAACACTCTTAGGTGTTTTATGGTAGAGAGCACTTACCACACTTATAACAGTAGTTTGCCTGCGGCGTTAGAGGAAGTGTGGTTGTTTGCCATCTTGCTGTTCTAGTTCTGCACGACTCATTAAAGGAAGTAAAGCACCACGATTATTTCAATAATCATTGCACACATACATCACTGTAGTATTGAGTTGTTGGTGATTGAAAAATGTTGCTTTAAAAAGAGCGTTAGCCTCTAGCCCGCTGTACCCGACAGAGTAAAATAAAAAGATGTTGTAACTTCTCAGGTGTGCAGGAAATAACTCTGGAGCTTTTTGCCAGCCAGCATTGATTTACAAATATCGGCACATAGCCCCTCGTTAATAATCTTGAAAAGAAGAAAAACTGACCACCATCCAGCCGGCTCAGAAGAAAATATGTTAAAATCTAACCTTCTTTCCAACACAATAGAGACATTAGACTGTTTGCCATTATTTCACTGTAAAATCTTTACATATTGCTCCTTTAAGTGTGGTTGTAGTTACGTGATTGATGCTTAAAAGTATCATAGATTGTGTGCAGGGGAGAAAGGGGGTCTTTAGCCTATGTCTCTGGTAAGCAGACTCTGGAAGAGCATGTAAGGTCTGATTCACATGACAGGATAATCTTGCCAATTTTTGGCCACCTCCTCCCCTTCCAAAAGCCTATACTATTTTCATAAGACAGCCATGAAATCAAATCAGCAGGAACAAGATTTAGCACAAAGAGTTAAAAGCTTAAGATAAACAAGGTTTGTGCATTTGTGGTCTGTGCTTACAGAGAAAGAAGCCCTCTGTGTTACTGAAGGTGACTTTAAGTGATAATCTTTGCACTCTGGATTATTAATTTGCAAGTTAAGTCTGAGTAATGTCCCAGGCAACTCTCCTGTCAATAACAATGGGCTACACATTAAATCTAAGGCGGTGCAGATTTAGGTCACCAGCTTGTGAGTGCATGTCTTCCTAACAAAATGATCGCTAACCTGCTGACTGAGGTACAGTGTCCTGCTCAAGGACACTTTGACATACAGTCAGGAGGAAGGGATTGAATCACCAACCCTGCAATTACCAGACAGCCCACTTCATCGCCAGACCTTGTCTGCTGGTTAATTTACTGTAGGGAATGGTGGTTCTTTTGACCTGCAGGCTGCCTTTCAGTTTAAATGTCCTACTGGGACATCAGAAATTCTGACTTCCTTTTTCAAAACGAAGGCCCCAAAAGGTGAGAGAGACCATCGGCAGCCCTGATCTGTTTGAGATAAATAATTAAAAATGGTATTCCACTGCACTAACCCATACAAAAAATTGTTTTCTTACAGAAATGATCTCAAAACAGTAAAATGTGTATGCATATTTTGGTTTCTCCAAAGTCACCATTTACCTTTGGAGGTAAGCTTTTCTGATGAAGTAATAAAAATGTTGGATTAAAAGTAACAGGGTCTGTTTCTAGCTCAGCGTTTGATTTACTGCTGATTTATGATCTCTGAGTCCATCACATCTCGTCATCCTCTAATGGTTTTTCTCCCACATTAGAGCATTTGAAAAATCTCAGGTACAAAAGTCATCCTTTTAAGTGACCTTGGATCAAAGGCTTTTCATTTCTGAAAGCAGACTTTCCTGTTCCTCGTTCTGCATCAGACAGCATGCGGTCACATTTGCAGAAGGCAGTTTTCAAACTCTTTGATGAAGGGATGTTTCCTCTGACAGCACTCTCTCTCTCATTAGTTTTAGCAACGAGTGTTTTTAAAGGTGCCCTGTAGGATCTTTAGGTAAATTAAGGATATCAGACCTCACAGCTTTTAATTGAAATCATAAAAATACATCATTGTCAACTAAAAAGTTTTTTTAATGGCTGCTTTTTTCATGAAATCACATATAAGCTTGATTCTATAAATTTTATAACAGCTTTTTAATGTGTAGAATATGAATTTGGTGTTTTAGGCTTCTTTGAGGTAAATGGTCTGTATTTGTATAGTGCCTTCTTAGGGTTCTACAACCTCCCAAGGATCTTTACAACACAATCAGTCTTTTACCCATTCACACACATGTTAACACCCTGGTGGGGATGAGCTACAATGTAGCTACAGCTGCCCTGGGGCCCACTGACAGTGACGAGGTGATCGCTGAGATAGAAATAGTCTGTGTTAATGTGTTGAATGAACTAGAGCTTTTTTGTATTTGATCCCTATCTAATTAAATTCTTTCAGCAAAAACTGAGCAAATCACAGCCCCAGGCAAACTCTTTCTGTCTGAATGTATTTTTCTTTAACATAGTGATCAGAAGTATTCCACAAGCTCGATAATCCTTCGCAGTGGCAGCACAATCTTCTCGGGCTTTTGAACTCACTGTGAAACAGTGGGAAGTTAAACACTGTACATTAGTGAACATTAATGTTGGGTTTTTTTATGACTATGTGAAGGAGGAACGTATAACAAGACTTTTTATTTTCTTTTATCAAATCTTCGTAGAGGAAATACCATATTTTTGCATGATCCTGTTTACTGCACAGATCAAACATGGCATCCTACAGTTTTATGTGAAAACATCCAAATGTGCTGTGGGCTAACAGATTTGCTGTGGCTACTTCCCTTCTTGGATGTGTAGTGGTGTCCTTTCCTACACGAGCCCAACATCTTTACTATGATTAGATGCTGCAAAATTAGTTAGTCGGATTACAACATAATCCCAGTCGTTACCATTGTCACCGGTGCCCCCATTTAAATATAAATATCTTTTTTATTTTATTTTTTATTTTTTTGCCCCACAAAAACTTTTGGATCAGCAATTATCTGAGTAAATACAAAGTGCAATTTTCCTATGATGGCGTATGTATTGAAAGAAATTAGATTGATCATTTACACACTTTTTGTGAAAAAACAATTGCCTCCATTTGATAAAGGGATATGTGTATTTTTCTGAAGTTATAATGGTTCTATGCCAATACAAAGTATGTTTTACCAAGTTCTTTGCAAAAAATTCCATTCATTTAAGCAACCTCAGTTGTTTTATTCCTGACATTTTCAGTACCTTCCAGAATTAGTATTTTTAGGGCTCTGTCACTTTAAGAAAACAAGCTGTTGTTGACCACAACCACACACCAGCTGCTATAAGCTGAAAAGCTTGAATATCTAGGAGGGGCGTGGAGTAGAGCCGCTGCTCCTCCAGCTTCAACAGGTGACCGACAGGGTCTATGCAGTTGTCTTTTGTGTGATATCGCAATACAGACTTTTGAAAAGCTTAATTAAGACAGTCAATTACTGAAACAAAACTCTAACCCAGACTTTCCACTGGAGGCATAAGCAACATGTATCGCACCAGACACATTTTACTAATGAGATCCCTTTCTGCTGGGAGCATTTCAGATGTGAAACGGCAGCAAAAGGGTTCTACACAGCTGGTCACGAAAATCATGGGAGAATTGTAAGACCACACATGACTTTTTGGAGTTGTTGGATAAAGATGAGAGCATGTATCCAAAATGTTACATAGTTTCTTTATTTAATTATGTATTTTTAATTAATTTATTTATTTAATTTTTAACATGTTAACAGAAAATCTGCACATGACTTTTGTTACGGTCCCTGCAATTAGTCCTCAGCTCTTTGGTTGTGATAGGACAGTAGCTCAACAGGTTGAGCAGATTGTCCAGTAATCGGAAGGTTGCAGGTTTGATCCCGGACAGAGAATTCTGCTGTTGTGTCCTTGGGCAAGACACTTAACCCACTTGCTTGCTGGTAGTGGTCAGAGGGACTGTTGGTGCCTGTGCTAGGCAGCCTTGCCTCTGTCAGTGAGCCACAGGGCAGCTGTGACTATGTCGTAGCTCATCACTATCAGTGTGTAAATGTGTGTGTGAATGGGTGAATTTTACACTGTCGTGTAAAGCACTTTGGAGTCCTTACTCTGAGAGGCACTATAAAAGTGCGGGTCATTTATCATTTATCATTCATGCTGCTGCTGCTTCACCCTTTGTCCCTGCAAATCCTGCCTTTCAACACCAAGAACAGCTCCTTCTCCTCTTCCCAATTTCACTCCCAGTCAAGCCTCAGCTGAGATCAGCACCACGGAGAGAGCCAAGCCCTGAACCAGCAGCAGCATCATCCTTACCTGAGAGTATTTAATTAGAGTCCAAAATAGATCCTAGGTGACTTCACTGTGGGGCTTGGTCCACAGGATGTCAAGTGATCATGTGCAGCTTAGGATCCCTGTGCTTAATGAGGGGGACAGCACCGCGGTGAGGGATTGGGAGAAGGTGGGCCTCTTGGTAGCGCATTTCCAAAGGCTCCACAGCTCGGCTTATGTCTCAGTCGAGGACTGCACACTTCAGGAGGGCTTAGTGAAGAAATTTTTTGACAACTTGTCAGAGGATGTGGTCCTCGAAATTTGAACCTTTATTTTTTTATGGATGAGCTGAGTCAGGCAGTGCGGCCTAGGAAGGATACTAGCTTGGGGAGGGATGGTCCGAGGTATCCGATGCTCCAATATTGGGCAATTTCTTCCTTGAGGAAGTCCTGTCCCTGATCAACTCAGTGTGGAAGACTGGTCGGTTGCCCACGGAGTGGAGGCACTCAGTGATTGTCCCCTTTTTGAAGCCTGGGAAAGCCCCTGGGTTGCCAGATTCTTATAGGCCTATTACTCTGACTTTTGTTGTTTGTAAGGTGATGGAGCGTATGGGCACCTCGTGCTTGATATACTTTTTAGAGCACTGTGGCTTCTTTGACAACTATCACAGCAGGTTTGGGCTGTCGCATTCTATGATGGACACTGCGGTGCCATTGGATTTGGAAGTTAGGAAGGCTCTGGCCAATAAGGAAGCTAGAGTTCTAATGAAAATTTAAAAGAGAGATCACATTTCTCCTGTCTTAGCTTCCCTACATTGTCTGCCTGTTAAATTCAGAATAGATTTTAAGATCCTCCTTTTCACATAGAAAGATCTTAATAATCAAGCTCCATCATACATCAGTGATCTAATTCTGTTCAATTCAATTCAAAAAATACTTTATTAATCCCAGAGGGAAATTGATTGCTGTAGTAGCTCCGAATAATAATAATAATCAAGTCATCAAAGAGTTGTTGTATATTACAAAGGCTGTTGGCAGGAAGGATCTGCAGTAGCGGTCAGTGTTGCAGCGAAACTGAAGAAGCCTCTGACTGAAGACACTCTTCCGTTGTCGGACAGTCTTGTGAAGATAATGCTCAGGGTTGTCCATCATTTTCTTGATTCTCTGGAGAATCCTTCTTTGCATTATCTCCTCCAGTGGTTCCACAGTCGTCCCCAGAACAGAACCAGCCTTTTTTATTAGGCTGTTGAGCCTTTTCAGGTCCCTGCTTCTGATGCTGCTACCCCCAACAGACGATGGCTGAAGAGATTACACTCTCAACAACAGACTTGTAGAAGATCTGCAACATCTTGCTACAGACATTGAAGGACCTAAGCGCCCTCAAGAAGTGCAGTCTGCTGTGTCCCTTCTTGTAAACGGCTTGGCTGTTCTTTCTCCAGTCCAGTCTGTTGTCCAGGTGAACTCCAAGGTATTTGTATTACTCAACCACCTCCACTTCTTCTCCCAAGATTGGAATCATGATCAAAGATGACTGCTGAGTAGGTGTGGTGAGATTGCTGAGCTCTACTAATATATGAATATCAGCTAAATAAGATAACATCCACCTTTTCTAAGCTTGCTTTTTGGTGGCTTAAGTAATTAGAAACCTTTGGCTTAAACCATTTTTGAGCTAGATGAAGTATTGAACATTTATTCGATACATGAAGTGTTGGACATATTTTTTGGCACATTTTCCAACCAGCTGGGAATCTGACAATGCCATAACCATCCAAGGAAACCGTTTGGAACAACGATGTCTATGGAGAATCTGGTCCAAGATATGGAGGAGATAAAAAATGTCCTTGAATTTCATGTCACATGAGATAACTAAAGTGGCAAAACAGCAGAGCGGCCCACAGGAGGTATTGAAAGAAGTCAAGCAACTTAAGGCAAGACAAGAAAAGGACAAAAAAATTGAACTGCTTGAACGGAGGGTTGACGAGTTGGAGCAACATTCAAGGTTGGATGATCTCTTGATATCAGGACTGGAGATACACCATGCCTATGCACAGGCCGCAGCCTGTGACAGAGGAAAAGACATTGAAATCACTGCTACTCATTCTCCAGGTTCTCCTTCACTTGAGGATCAGGTGATCAAATTTTTCAACAGCAAAGATATTGCAATATCCAGTAAAGACATTGTGGCTTGTCACTCACTGGCTCAAAAACATAGTAAAATGTCAACCATTGTGATCAGGCTTGCCAGTAGAAAATGTAAAATGGAGGTGCTGAGGAATGCAAAAAAATTTAAGGGTACAAGTGTGTATGTAAATGAGCATCTTACGAAAAGAAACTCAGAAATCGCAAGGCAAGCAAGGATCCTGAGAAAAGAAAAGAAGATCCATGACACTTGGACAAGAAATTGCAAAGTACTGATAAAGCTAAATGGTCCCCCGGAGCAGGCAAAAGTGATGGTCATCAAAGATATTAAAGAACTTGATCAATACAAATGACATACGTGGATCACCAAGGATGAACAAGATGAAGACAACCAACTTCACGCAGGGATGATACAACAAGAAGATATACGAAGAATCTGGATTATTCAACTCTCAATACAGTAAGAACAGAAACTGGTAATTCAAGTTATGAAAATTTACAATTGCAAAGGTTTGACTACACAGAATATAAACCACAGGATATGCAGGATGACATTGATCCAGATAACAATTTTTACACTAGAGTACAAAATCAATGTGAATACTATACTGAAGACCAGTTTGAACATAATGTCACTATAAAAGGTAAATTATCTGTTATATATTTCTATTGTAGAAGTCTAAATTCAAATTTTGTGAAGATTATGCAATGTTTGAAGCAATCAAATAATCAATTTACTGTAATAGCAATCTCTGAGACATGGCTCCAGGAAGGGAGGATATCTATGTTTCAAATGGAAGGATATAATATGTTTTCCACAAGTAGAGATTGCAAAAAAGGTGGGGGTGTGGCTTTGTAAATTGATACAAACTTTCAAAGTAGATTGGTGGGGGATATGACATTAGTTATGGATAACATTATGGAGTGTGTATCTGTGGAAATACAAATGGAAAAGTCTAAGAATGTGTTAGTCAGTTGAATGTATAGGAAACCAGGATCTTGTGTTGAAATGTTTAAAGAAAAAATTGTTGATATGCATGATGATATAATCAATAGAAAAATGTGTTTTGTCTGTGGGGATTTTAACATTGACCTGTTGAATCCTCAAATACAAAATGCAAATACAGAGTTTATTAATTCTATGTTTAGTCTGGGACTGTATCCACTAATAACTCGGCCAACTCGAATTACAAGAACTAGTGCGACACTGATCAACAATATTTTTACAAATATTCTTGAATATGATGTGTTAAGTGGTCTTATAATTACCGATATGTCTGATCATTTACCGGTTTTCACAGTTGTACAAAGGACAACTGTAACTACTCAAAGTGAATCTGTGGTTGTTACAAGGCTAAAAAATCAAGAAGCAGTAAATTCATTTAAAACTGACTTAATGGAACAAAATTGGGAGGAGGTTTATGTGGAAGATGTAAATATGGCTTATGGAAGATTTTTAAATATTGTAACTTCTCTTTATGAAAAAAACTGCCCATTGCTTTATAAGGTGGATAAGAATAAATATGCTAAAAAGCCATGGATAACTAAGGGGATTCAGAAGGCTTGCAGGAAAAAAATAAGCTGTATAAAGACTTTTTAAAGAAAAGAACGGAGGAAGCAGAACAGAATTACAAGATATACAAGAATAAATTAATAAGTATTATGAGATCTAGTAAAAGAAATTATTATAGCAAATTATTGGAAGGAAATAAATCTAACATTAAAAATACTTGGTGCATATTAAATGATGTAATAACAAAGGGTAGTGGCACCAATAGTCTTCCAAATATTTTTCTAACAAAAGGCAATCAAGAAATTTATCAGTCTAAAGAAATAGCAAATGAATTCAATAAGTATTTTACCGAAATTGGGCCAAATTTGGCAAAGGATATATCAAATACTAAATTAGATGCTGATGCTGTGAGTAAAATGAAAATTTAAATAAAACCATATTTATTCAAGGCACAAATGAAAATGAAGTTATAACAGTTGTTAAAACATTTAAAAGTAAAAAGTCAGCAGATTTGCATGGATTTGATATGTCTGTTGTTAAAGAAATCATTGAGATTATAGCCAAACCACTTACATATATTTGTAACCAGTCCCTCCAATCAGGAAGATTTCCTGAAAGGATGAAGGTTGCAAAAGTCATTCCTATCTATAAGACTGGAGACAAACATGTCTTTTCTAATTATAGACCAATTTCTATTTTATCTCAGTTCTCCAAAATACTAGAAACAGCTTTTGATACTGTTAATCATGACTTATTAATAAAAAAAATTGTGTAGATATGGCATCAGGGGTGTGGCCTATGACTGGATTAAGAGTTATTTAGAGAACAGACTCCAATATGTCCACATTAACAACACTGATTCACAGCTACTGACAGTGACCACCGGTATCCCACAGGGGTCAGTGTTAGATCCCTTGTTGTTTATTCTTTATATTAATGACATATGTTTAGTTTCTAAAACATTGCATTTCATAACATTTGCAGATGATACTAATGTTCTAAGTTTTGGGAAAGATTTATTAACATTAATGGACAAGGTTGAGAAATAATTAAATGCATTGAAGTGTTGGTTTAACTTAAATAAATTAACTTTAAATTTAAATAAAACAAAATTTATCATATTTACTAATAGAGTGGATACTAATAGAGTACTAATAGAGTGGATACAAATCTCAAAATAAATAATGCAGAAATTGAAAGAGCGAATGAAATAAAATTTCTTGGAGTAACCATAGAAAAAAGTTAAGTTGGAAACCGCATATTGACTCAATTAAAGCAAAGTTATCTAAATCATTAGCAGTTCTCTATAAAGTTAAAGAATTTTTAGATGAAAAAGCTTTATATCTTTTGTATTGTTCCTTAATTCTGCCTTATTTCATGTATTGTGTTGAAGTGTGGGGAAATACCTACAAAACCCACTTAAAGCCTTTGTTTATAATTCAGAAGAGAGCAATCCGACTTGTAAATAAAGCAGCTTGTAGAGAGAATACACATTTACTTTTTACTCGTTTAAAAGCATTAAAGTTAAGAGATTTAGTTACATTAAGAACTGCACAATTGATGTATAAAGTGATGTATAATTTGATGCCAAAACAAATTCAGGATCTGTTCCAGATCAGAGAGAGTGTTTATGATCTCAGAGGGTATAAAATGTTTAGAAAGCCTAAAGTAAGAACTAAAATGAAACAACTTTGTATTTCTTGTGTTGAGGTTGAAGTGTGGAATAAATTAGACCAGGAGCAAAAAGATTGTTCAACAATGATAAAGTTTAAGGGTTTGTTTAAATCAAATGTGATTAAATATTATGAATCAAGTCAATGAAAAATGCATAAAATATTAAAGGTCATTTTTTTATAAAGCAAGAATGGGGATTTGAATATATTCCCAAACATTTCAAACATGGTGTAAAAATTATGGAATCGGTATGCTATTCTAAAATTTTGTTTAAGTTCAAAGGGTTTGGGGGGTTGGGCTTATAAGCTTATGCTTCTGCCTGCACCCATTTCTTTGCATTGTGTAAGTTGTGTGTTTGCTTGTACACCTGCAAATGTTTCTTTGTTATTCTATTATATTCTACTATTGATTTTAATTTCTCATTAAACTTCTCACAGTGGTGCAGCTGTACAGAAAACCTGGAACAGTGTTTGACTCCACCCTGTTTCTTCTGAAGTCTAAAATTATCTCCTTTGTTTTGTTCACGTTCAAGGTCAGATGATTGTTTCCACACCTTGCCACAAAGTGCTCCACCAGCTCTCTGTACTCAGCTTCCTGTCCATCTCTGATACACCCGACAACTGCAGAGTAATCTGAGTATTTCTGTAGATGACAGGTCTGTGATTTGTACTGGAAGTCTGAGGTGTACAGAAAAGTCAAAAAGCAACACAGTATGAACCCAGAACAGCATCTAAGCACTGCAGACCTCCCTAGGTTTGGGTTAGTTCAGAGGTCATTCAAGGCCAGAACCTCTGCTCATCAAGAAGAACACATCTACAATGGCATTCAGAAAATCAAGAACAGTCAATACAATGGTGAAGAGGAATACAAAAAGATGGACATTGTCATTCTATACAAGTCTTAACCTTTTTAAAAACTCCCCCCCCCCCCCCCCCCCCCCCCCCAATCATTATATTCTGGTACATTTCAAGCCTAAGAGCACTCTTGGACAGCCTGGATCACCTTAAGGCAGGGCTTGATTTGAGCAGGATCTTGCTGGAAAGAGATCCGGGAACTCTTAATTTGAAAGGACCATTCCGGCAACTGACTGCTAGGATCCGGCAACTCACGCGACCAACTTGTGCCATACGCAGGGTTCGAATTACGAGTGAGCTAAAGGGATCCCGGCCGGCTCACCCCAACGGATTACGCTTTCCTGGAAGCCCTAAGCTTACACACCCAGGGGGAGCCCGAAAACGATCCTGGTTCTACTTATATTACATTATCTATGTGGACTCTCCGGGTGTTCTTTTGACCGGAGAGGCGCAGAGCTCTGATCGTTGATGCACTCCAGACAGATGCGTCCTTAGCACGGCCACAGTTACATTCTCGATGTGTCGCCTCCTCAAAAACAAACTTAACGCGTGATCATTTGTGTCCTTTTAAGATTTCTGTCTTTTATTTGTGTCTGATGCGTTTCGCTGCTGCAGAGTAGAGCGCAATCAATTTCCCTCTGGGATTAATAAAGTATTTTTGAATTGAATTTGAATCACTTGTTTTGTCTTCCGGTGACCTTACTGCACCAGTGTAGCCGGCGCGCAGCACGCACTCCACTATTTTTGCAGTCAGTAGATCTTTTTGAACAGCAGTTTAAAGGTAACTCATAAGGTGAAAAATATGAAACCAGGTAGCAGTTTTTCCTTTAGGATTGAGAGGAAATGCAGGAAGATAAACAGAAAGGGCAGAAAAATAGTCAAACAAAATCAAGTTCTTTTTTGTACCTGGTGGTTGAAACAAACAGACACCATTGAAAATAATCAGATGTGAGGAACAGAAAATTTTAATTATTCGTTCAATGTTTAGATCAGCAGGAACTCTGAGAGGTTGCAGACACACCAGTGAGTTTGCGGTCACTGCACAGGGGGACGGGGGAGAGGGCTGAAGCAGGGGAGCAGTAAAGATGCCAAAACTGTGATTATTGAAAGAAATGTGTCAACTTTGAAATGTAGTTGCAAATTTTTACTATCAAAAACTCCAGCGAATCAATCTGACCCCCCTGAACTTGGACCTAAACAAAATGCTCATGCTTGATTATTAAAGGGACAGGATGATTAACATTTATTCATTATATGGTCCTGTGATTTATTCACATTCTAAGTACAACTGTTATGTTTTATTAAAAATTCTTTGTAACGCTGATGATGTTTTCATTTTGTAAAAAGGGGCAGAGCTTCATAAGATGTATTCTTCTGTCTGCTCCTTTTCATTCATGGATATCGGATAGAATTTTACGTTTATTTATTTTATTCTGATCTTTTTTTGTTTTACTTTTTTTTTCTTTGAATTAAATAAAAAATGAAAAAAATATATATATTGACTCATTTAGAAATCTGTAAGGGTGTAAATGCTTCCTTGCAGCAATGCAACACACCAGTATTTTAATTAGTATTGTAGCAGAATATATATAAAATCACAACTTTGGGGGTGGGCTGGAGAGCCATACTCTCTGTGATCAGGAGCACGATGTAAGGTTTAACCCTTATAAGTCACACTTAATGCATGAACAATTTAGAAACAGAAATTAATCTAACATGCACAACTCTGAACCACGATGAGAAACCAGCGCGCGCGCGCGCACACACACACACACACACGGAGTACATGCGAACACGCAGAGAGGCTGCAGGCAAGTTTTGAACCTCTCGCTGTGATGAGACAGGACTAATTACTGCACCGCCGTGCTAAACACTGTGACCAAGCTCATCTTTAAAACCAATTAAAGGGTTCCGTTTTGAAGAATAAAAATGTTCCAATCAAATGCAGGAATTGCAGATTAAAAGATTCAACTCCTTCCTTCTCGTCTCACAGCAGATAAACTGTGTCGACATACCCTCTCCTTGTGCGTGCTTGCTGCAGGAAGCTATTCTCACCATGTAGCCCATATGGTCACTAATTATACTTTGACACTGAAGATTTCCGTGAGACCAAATCAGAGACAAGGTTGGGTGCCCCACTACTGACCTTTTCTGTAGATCTAAGCGACCTCAGCTGTGCATAGCAGCAACAATGCCCTCTGTAGCATCACCGCTGTGATGTGAACCACATTTCACAGATCATAGAGCAGGACTGACGAGCTGAGATCACAGTTATCGGGGGATGACAAACACCAAACTCATTTCTGATACTGTGCGTTTCCTTTTTAAATCCATGCACACCTTCTTTTCATGGGTTAACAAACACTTGTTATGTTATAGTCCTGTTTACAAAAGACAAATGGCGGTATTTGTCCGCAGATCAAACCTATAAATCAGCTCTCTATCCTCGCTGCAATGTGGGATCTCTGTCAGACTCCACACCTGAAGGAGGAGGGAGAAACCACCACCAACTATGACCATATGGCCAGATTATTATACACTGGCAAAGCATCTTACACATTCAAGGCCCACAAAGTGACAGTGATGTTTTTTTGATTCCATGCACATCATTAACACACAAGCATAAACCCTAAACTCACTTATTTAGATGAAATGAACTGTTATTACCAGGGAGTATTCTCTTTGTTCTCTTTCACACAACAGAAATGTGGGAAAGCATTCAGGTCTGGGTGGAAGCCACATCTACAGCTCTGTAGTGACACCTGGTGGTGACATTCAAACACCGACTGACCAACAACACTGAACACAAACTTTTAACAAATGTGAATTCCTATCTTTGTAAGCGCCCCACCAACCCTGGAAATCAAACGATGGCTCTGCTCTGTAAAATACCTTTTCATCAGCCGTAAAATAAAAAAAAAATAAAGATTTGCTTTTATTACTGTTGAACTTTGGTTTAACTGGTGCTGGAGAAGAGGAAGAAGTTCAGCAGCACTGAGAAGGGAGCGGCCAAGAGGCTCCATCTTTTTCCCCTGTAATGACCCTTGTACCATCTTACTGCTCTCATAAAACCTGCATAGATAACTTGTTGTTATTTGTCACTGACAGACTTTGATACATCTCACAGTCACACACACACACACACACATACATACCCACACACACACTTCCTGGTCAGCGTATCTTTCATAAACTGTGATAACCCTTATGTGAACACACCTGTATGGGCAGAAACTCACTGTCAGTAGATGGGTGTATCTTTTACATAAGCTTGTAATAAAGCAGCAGAACAATCCAACAAAGGACAAACCGCTTCACAGGCTGCAAGAGACACACGGGCGGATTACAATGTTCTTTCTTGTGCTTTTCTGAACAAGTTGAAGCTTCTTTTTAAAAGAAATTCATGATATCTACACATAAAAGAGAACCTGGCTTCTACATGAGGTTGGCACGTCTTTGAAGAAAGACAAGAAAAGTAAATAAAGGAGAATTATCAAGGTAAGGGCGTTATTAGTAAGAGAATGCTCGGTTTATATAGAATTAAAATAAATCAAACTCTTTGTTCTGATATCATGCTTTAATTTAAAATACTTAATGTGACTGATAATAAATATGACTACAGATTTCAGGTCCTGTGTGGAAAGTAGACAAGCACAATGGAGGAGCTGAAATACAGGGGGAAGAAAAGAGAGGGAAGACACAGGTAACCATCTGCCTCGTTACACTCATCTTCTCTTATTTGCCGTTTTGTCCAAGAAGATACTTTCTTTCACAAAAAAAGAGGCTGAGGACAAAATGTGACAAGAGATGAATGCAAATTGGTAAATGGTATTTAGGTTAATGGCAGCCCAGTGAGCACACTTTGATCTTAATTAGCCTTAATGAATAAGACTAGTACACACAATGAGCTGGCTACACGTTCATTTAGCTTATTAGAGATTAATTTCCCTCTCTTTGGCTTATTTCCTGCCTGCTCCAAGGAAATATCCAATGAGGTTCACCATTATACAAGAAAGTATTACACAATGCGAAGTTTTACTTGGAAATCAGAGAATGAATGTAGATCAATTATTTTGTTCTTCTAATTTCAGTATGTAAAAATCAGCTCATAATTGACTTTTGAAAGCTGCAATTTCTGCTTTCTTTGCACTTTACTGAAGATGAAACTGTAATTCCTCCTCGTAGCAAAAGTTCTGAGCTTCAAACCTTCAAACATGTTTTCTAAAGGATGTACGCATATTTAACAGACAACTTTAAACTAGAATAGTTTCCCATTTCCTGTCCATAGGCACACAATCAAGCTTTATTAACCTCTTCATCATTGTTAGGAGGTTAATTGTTAGTGGGATTGATATTAGAGTTGGATAAAATTAAAAACTGCTCGCTTGTATTACCAGGTTTCAATTAAATATAATTTACAGTTTGAGGGAACACTTAATTTCCCCTGTGCACTGCTGTGCTTCTCTTTTATTGCTGTGGCTGATATCATCCCCACTGTTAACGCCTGCTGTTACTGGGGCTGTTTAAAATCTTAAATACATACTACAGTTTTAATCACATTCTCTATACTGGCATCTCTGAGGCATAAAATGAGTCGGGTTTCTTGGTTAACAAACGGCAGTTTTCAAAACTCAGGACTGTGGAAAGCTCATTCTGTGATGAGTAATGTAGAAATGATCAGAGGGATGAAAATTAAAATCGAGGAAAATTGAAATAATCTGAGCTGAAGGAGCCGGACTGTAAGGATGCTGTTTAGAACTCGGAAAGAACAAATCAATCTGTTTTCCAGCAGAAATAAAGGGATAGTGGGCTTTATGACCTGTGTCTTCACAGCTGATGGGCCATCAGGTGTGTTCGAGAGCCTCTCAAGTCAATGTTTGTGAACTCGCCACCAAGCATGTTGTGGAAACATCCCTTTGCACTGATAGTCTTATTAAGATCTGAATGAAGCTACATTAATCTACATTGGAACAGAACAGTTGTGGAAGCACAATACAGACCTATTGGACCTGTTTCTCTTTTTCCTGATAACCTGTTGTGAGGGAAGTGGTGGCTTTTCACCACACATTGGACTCGTTGGATGGGCACGCATTTAACGCATGCGCCCCGTCCTCAGGGGGCCCTCTCATGCTGAGAGGCTCAACCCTCGGCTCGCCAGCGGGGCAAACACTCCACCTTTGGGTGGAAGCCAGTTCAGTGAAGTTTTTTTATCTTTCTTTCTGTTCATTGTGTATTTTTGGGGGACACTGTAAAAATCAAGTTCTTGATCAACAGGTATGTCATGTAACCTTAAAATTGCCTCTTTAAATGTTAACGGTCTGAGCAGCCCAGTAAAGAAGAAAAGGGTCCTAACTACATTTAAAAAGGAGGGAACTCAGCTTTTCTATAGGAGACCCAAATGTCTAAACAAGAACATGAAAAGCTCAACGCATTTGGATATCTAAACACTTTTTCTAGCTCCTGCAAGAACACCAGAAAAAGGGGGTGTGGCCATACTGATTTCGAATTTATTAAGCTTTGAATTAATATCTGAAAAGGTTGACAAGGAAGGCAGGTTCATTATTGTTAGAGGGAGAATTTAAAACGTCGTGATTACTCTGGTCAATACCTATGTGCCTCCTGAGAGCGACAAGCATTTTTTGAAAACACTTTTTGACATCATAGTGGTGGAAAGTGAAGGAGTTTTAGTGTGTGGAGGTGACTGGAACACTATCCTCAATCTCAGCCTGGATAAGACAAGCAATAAAAGGCAGAAATCCAACAGGTCCAAAGATCTAAATATACTAATAAAAGAATCAGATATGTTTGACGAATGGCGGGACTCCCATCTTAAGGAAAGAGATTTCACTCATTATTCATAACTCATAAAGTGCATTCGAGGATTGATCTTTTTGTAATGAATGTCATTGATAGAAGCAAAGTGAGAGAATGCACAATTGGAACGGCTGATCTGTCAGACCATAACACTATCTATTTAACTGTTAGTCTGTCCACTGAACCCAGAGCTCTGGTATGGCACTTAAATGTTGGAATTCTTAACAATGAAGCTATAACAAAGGAGATAAAAAAGGAAATTTCAGAATGCGTAAAGGAAAACAATGATGGACAGGTAAAACCAACAATGGTCTGGGATACAGTTAAAGCGGTTAAGAGAGGGAAACTGATTTCGAGAACTGCATATTTGAAAAAAATAAAGAGACAACAATATGAACAATTGGAAAAGCAACTTAAAAACCTGGAACTGGAACGACAGTAGAATGTCAATGATCCTAAATTAACAGATCAAATAAGAGAAACCAAGGACAGAATAAATGAAGTAATACAGGAGGAACTAGAGAAAAAATTAAGATTGTCAAAGCAAATATTCTACGAAACAGGTCCAAAGGCCACTAGGAAATTAGCCAGGTGTCTTAGAAAGCAGCAACAGAGGCACTCTGTAAATAAAATTAGGGACCCCCTAACCAACAAGCCAATTCATGAAGAAGGTAAAATTCACAAGGTTTTTTGAAGAATTCTATAAATCGTTATATATACCCCTGAAACAAGTCAATGACGATAAGATCAAAACCTACCTGTCTGCCTTAGATATGCCCTCACTAAGATTAATTCAAAACAAAGCGTTGACAGCACCTATTACATGAAAGGAATTAGATAAAGCAAACGGAAATCTTAAATCTAATAAAAGACCGGGCAGTGACGGGTTCCCAAATGAGTGGTTTAAGATCTTTAAGGATGAGCTAGCTGAGATCTTATTAGAATCCTTTAATTGGACACTGAATAACGCAGATACCTCCCTCATGGAGGGAGATAATAATTTCAGCCTTCCCTAAAGAAGGAAGAAACCCAGAATATTGCGAATCGTACCGGCCGATTACTATACTAAATGTGGACTATAAATTATTTACCTCCATAATCTCCAAGAGACAGGAGTATTACCTGACAGAATTAATCCATGAGGACCAAACCGGTTTTATTAACGGCCGCTTCCCACGATAGAGTAAGACGAACACTCCACATCATCGACCAGGTAAATAGGCAAAAGCTGAGTATGGTTTTGGTCAGCCTTGACGCAGAGAAAGCATTTGAATGCATCAGCTGGAGCTTTCTGTTTACAGTTTTAGAATGCCTAGGCTTCAATGATATGTTTATCAGATGCATACAAGCCCTATATGACAGACCAACTGCCAGAGTTAAATTAAATGGCCACCTGACTAACAACTTTCAATTGCATGGGGGAACACGCCAGGGATGCTGCCTTAGCCCGTCTCTCTTTGCGTTATTTATAGAACCCCTAGCACAGGCAATCAGGAAGAACACAGCACTGGAAGGTGTCACCATTGCAAACACTGAGCACAAAATTGGCCTCTTTGCAGATGACATCATCATTTATCTCCAGAATCCTGATGTGACCCTCCCAAAGTTAAAGAAGACCTTGACAAAGTTTGGCACGTTATCTGGTTATCACCTGAACATCGCCAAGACACAAGCCTTGACTTTCAATTGTTCTCCTAATAAAGCCATAACAAACTAATATTAACTGAATTGGGATTCTAAGAAGCCAAAATATCTGGGGGTGGTCATATCTCGCGAACTGGCCAACCTGCAGAGACTTAATTTTGATAAAATGATTGACTCCATACAGGAAGATTTGAGACGCTGGGCAAGGCTGTTGCTGGATTTTACTGACAGATTAGACATAGTGAAGATGAATATCCTCCCTAGATTTCTGTTTCTTTTTATGTCCCTGCCTATTAGAATTGCAGACTCCCAATGTTCTGCTTGGGATAAGCTAATCTCAAGATTTGTGTGGTCTGGGGCTAGACCACAAATAAAATTCAAGACCCTTCAGTTAGGCAAAGATCATGGTGGCTTAGCGCTCCCGGACCTGAGGGGATACTATTACGCTGCTCAAATAAGATATATGGTTTGCTGGTGTTCCTCAGAAGTAGAGGCTCGATGGAGGCACATAGAACTAATGCAGGGGCGTAGCCAACCCCACACACGCCTGGGGGGCAAATTTACTCCAGAGAAAGATGGATGCCGTATAGTTGAGGACGCTTCGATAACATGGAAGATTATGGTTAGATACAACTTGATGAATGTTTCAAAGCTTTTGATTTGGCCCTCCATGAACCTTAGCTCCCGACCAGGAAAAATTGATCCACTTTTTTCAAGTTAGAGGGACAGAGGTCTATTGGCATTATGTCAGTGTGTAGAAGGAAACATCTTCAAAACATTCGAAAAATTGAGAAAAGAATACAAACTTGAGCACAGAGACTTATTTAAATACTTTCAGGTCAGACATTTTTATAACACGGAAATAAAGAAGGATATCCCCGCTGGAGATAATGCCATCATAAAGATTTTCAGAGAGGCCTATAAGTGCCTACCCAGTAAAACTGTTTCTAAACTGTATAGAGGACTGCAGGGACAGAGAAGAAACAATACACTGTATATTAAAATAAGATGGGAAAAGGAGTTGGGTGTGGAGATCACAGAGGGGGAATGGGTTTCGATGTGCATGACCCAACAGACATCCACCAACTCAAAAAGATGGAGGGTTTTTGGCTGGAAGAGCTTAGTCAGATTTTTTAATCACACCCCAGATTACCAGCAAACAAGGAACTCTGCAGCTATGTTGGAGAAAGTGTGGACATCAAAAAGCAGATCACTCTCATCTGTTTGGGTCGGGCCCAAAGCTACAGCAGACCAGGGACACCATCTTACAGATCTGTGGAAAGATACTGGGCATAGACATCCCTATGGACCCTAAGACTGTGTTGTTGGGACTGTTACTGAATTAAGTGACTGAGGACCCGGACTCTTACCTGTTTAAAATCCTGCTTCTGCCATATAAGAAGGTTGTCACATGGTTCTGGCTCAAAGATGACCCACCTAGGATAAAAGACTGGCTGGACATTGTAGAGGATATTCATTTGATGGAAAAGCTTACATTTTTCTTACACCTCAAAGGTCACCTATACTATAAATATTGGACAAAATTGATAGCTTAAAGGAAAATGGTGGCATAATCACCTTTATGAAGTACCCTTTTTTATTTTTATTTTTTTTTCATATATTTGATCCTACAGTACCCCCTTGTGTTCTCTGTGTCCCTTGTTGTACTGTTTATGGTTTGTATCGTGATAAAGGAAAATGCTAAATAAAGATTTTAAACAAAACAACATACAGACACAAAAGCACCATACAAAATGTAAACAAGGAGCATAAAAGCATACAATCAGGTCACATAAAAGACAAATTTGTCTAAAAAATGTAAAAGGGGCCCTTGTTGTAAAGTGTTACCCAAATCCCTAAATAATTTAAAAATGAGTACTTTTGCCTGACTTTATGCTATAGAATTTTATGTTTTTTTTTTACTTCGGCCCCTTTAAGACCTCGACTTTCCAAAAGGCCCAAATCTGTTCTGATTTGTCAGATGACAGAATATGATGACTCGCAGGACAGACACTCACTTTTCTTTGTATTTAAGGTGTGCCAAATTAGCCATTAGGCAGGTATTATGAGTGTGTTTCACTGCCATATGTTAAGAACAATCAATGTGTCTGAATGTTCTGTAATAGAGACAACGACCCTTTTGAATATAGACTTTAGTCTGTACAACTTTACAAACAAAGCTGTTTAACAGCCGAGTCTTGGTCAAATATATCATAATGCTTGAACTGGTCTGAAATGTTTTACAGTGAAACCCTAATGAGCTATAAAGTAAAAACAAATGTTTACAAAGAGTGTGACCATGTTTTAACAACAATGTTAAGAGATTCAAAACCTTAGACTCAGTTCATCAACCGAGCCTTTGCGTTTAACACGGTGTGAATAAACACACACTTTAAGGCGATTTCTTCAATCCAGATAGGATTGAAGAGATGCTGTTGACTGTGTATGTGTGGATCATTTAGCCCATCTGCCAGCGTGGCCGGGGCTGTCCTGAATCCAGACTTTTCTGTGGTTTTGGTCGTTGCCATGACACAGTCAAAGGTCACAGTGTTATCAGCGGAGAGCCAACACCCTGGTGACTGGTCTGTGCTGACATTAATCATGTACCTGTTTAGATGACTAAAAGGCTCATAGTTAAACCTCAGTAGTCAAATTACACTGATACGGATAACCAGAGATAATCCACAGCTTTAGTAGGTTGTTTTTATACTACTGTTTGACTCCGAGTCATTTACTGCATCCTTCATGTAAAAACCATTCAGCTCTCTTCACTTTGACCGTCCTCCCAAAAGAAAATACTGTAGATTAGACTTTACCCACAGTGGGGAAATTCATGTTCGGTGCCGCGGTGGTCACATCACCTCACGTGAGACACAAGGTAACATTATGTTTATACGTTTAAGTTTCATTATAAATGGATAACGAGCCTTTTACTTTTTAAATTGTGTCTATATTGGTTAAATTAAATATGTAAGCGAGTTACTAGCCACTGAAGCTGCAACTACTAAGCAACTAGCCAACCATAGATAACTTCTTTGGATCTAAAAAAAAACATTTCAGATGTCAGCTCGATAGCTACAGTTAGTTGACTTACATTTAAATTGGAAATTTGCCCCAAAGTAGCTGCCGGCTCCTGATCCACCATCCTTTTGAGAATACCGCGCTGTACTCTGGGAAATTTTTGACCAAGGCCAGGCTACAATGCACCTCCCATGTATCCTTGCTCAGCTAGCTAAACGGCTATCAAACCGAGAACAGACGCCTCGGTAACACATGACATCGGAGCATGCCTTGGCGGTTCCTGATGATGTATCTGAGGAGTTATACACTCACTGCAGAGGGGATGAGTGACCTACGTAGCGTCCGATTTTACATCTGGGATGTATAAAAAACAGAAATTATGATTAAGACTGTTTCATGACCATTTCTGCCAAGATGTTTACTGCTAGACTTCTAACAAAATATACAATCCGCATAATAAGAAATGAAGCAATAATGAAGTTCTTTTAAACTTCCTGCCACATTTGATTTATAATTATTCATGTGTGATAAGGTCGGCTTCTATGTGACAAGTTTACAAAGACTGCTGAGATTTAGGACCTCTTGCCAACAACTGTACACTGATACAAATGACTTCAAAATGATTGTGTGTGTGTGTGTGTGTGTGTGTGTGTGTGTGTGTGTGTGTGTGTGTGTGTGTGTGTGTGTGTGTGTGTGTGTGTGTGTGTGTGTGTGTGTGTGTGTGTGTGTGTGTGTGTGTGTGTGTGTACTCTTCTTTTTTAAATGAAATGCTGACCCTTGCTTATATTCCAGGGATACGTGGGATCCGTTCCAACTGAACCCTGTAGGAGCAGAAAAGGAGCAGAAAAAAAGATGTTTTGTTCTGGCTCAGTACCTCGTGGCTGTTATTGTGGGGATAGCAGTCCTGGTCAGTGCTGTTATTGCTAAGGTAAGATCCACTTGTTAAAGGCTTTCTGTAATTTTCATGTTTGATTATTTATTTATTTATTTATTAATCAATGTCAAAATGAACAACAAGTACCTCCTTAAAGTGTTTACTTGGGAAGATGAACACTAAATGAAATTAAACTTGCCTAATAAAAAAAAACATTCTGTTAGCAACTTTTGCTAATGTTTTTACAAGATTTTTAGAGACTCTGACATGAAGCGCACATTAGTGCAATATTTACTCTTCTCAACAAGAAACGGCTTCTGCCTTGTGTCCCTACCTTGACCCACCTCAGGAGACCGAGCTGTTTTCTGGCTCAGCAGACACCAGTAGTCGGTACGTTATAGCCCCGCACTGATTGGTGGAATGGCGCCATGACTATTTTGATCTCTGATGACTGTTTGGGTGAAATCCTGTAAGAGTTTATGAAAAGGCACACTGACATCATTTATGATGTGAGTGGAAGTGTCTAAACACAGATGTTGGTCCTATAAAAGCATGTAATGAAAGTAGCCGTGGGCAGCACGGGCAGAATCTCTTGCCCTCCTGTCAGAACCTGAACACACCACCAGTAGGCAATGACTTATAAAAGACACACTTTATTGCACAAACCATAAGACAATAAAAACACTAGGGCCCAAGCTCTCTCTCCTAAAATCACAGTCCAGTATGAGTCACACAAGCAGCGGTACTTAGCTGTCTCAGATGTGGTGACCCCCCTCCCCGGGGTCTGAGCTTCCAACGCCGTCCAACGCCCCGGGGTGTAGCTTGCGAGGGCGGCGGGTAAATTCACAACGTAAGTCCAACTGCCTGAGTCCATAGCAGCAGATATCGGCGTGGTCTCGGCATCCACTATGCCCAGCCCTCGCTGCCTAAAGAAGGCGACAAGCCTTCCCTCCTGACGCTGGAACGCTGCATGCCTGTCTAGCTGTCTTCGTCGCCGGCAGCCCTAACCGGCTGCGAACGACCCCACCCCCCAAGGTCCGATGCCACAATGACAAGTCGACCACGCACACCTCTCAGCAGACCTGTCACCTTTTTATCCTCCCTGGCCTCGTTATGCATAACGAGGACCAGCTGGTGTCCAATCACCACACCCTCAGAGCCCGGCAGCTTCCGTCTTCTGCCCATCACAAGCATTAAGGCCCTAGAAATCCCAACCAGGGTCTTGAAATGATCCCTGAAGTTGGCTTGCAGTGAAGCTGGCTATAAAGCTTTTGCAAAAAAGATGAAGCAGTTAATAGAAAAAAAGGTAGGTCCTAGTGTTGTAGTATTTGAGATTGGTCTTGGTCTTAGGTTGTTGGTATAATCTTGTCTCAGACAAGGTGGGCTCTGTTTTTCTTGAATAAGACTGGTTGAGATCAATGCTGATAAATCACTCAGGTTACATAAATGTCAGCTCATTGGTTTTTCAAAGAAAAGCAAGACAGATAAACCTAATGGACTTCCTTGTTAGTCTGCAGGTGAATTAGTATTATAAAACAGAGGTGTGCCCATAGGTGTGGTTGGCATGTTGCTCTGGGAAAAAGCGATTACCTGTCAAGACATCTTTCATTTCCTCATATTGAAAGAAAATGAATTCAAGGAGAAATTACAAGAGTTTAAAACTATGAGTGGACCAGAGAAATCAACAAGTATTTGTTAGGTTTTGTGCCCTGGCTGTTTATTAAAGTCATAGAGTTGTTTCTTCTTTCAGGGGTCTCTCTTGGTGTTGTCAACGTTGTCTAGTCCAACTTCAATGCGCACCCCAAAGGAAAAGCAGTTCTACATGCTGATGTTGGTGTTCTGCCTGGTCAGCCCAAATTTCCTTGTGTTTATAAAATCGCTGTGGCGGTGTGCCTTCAAGAGTTTTGTTCAACCCAACATGAAGACCATGGCATCTGTACGTTTCCCCAAACCTCCACAATAAGATTTTAACAAGAGACAAATGTGACTATTATTCATCATCTATAATGATCAGAAATACTCGTGTGTAAATATTACTGTCATTTGCAGATTTGCCTCATCGAGTGTTTGGTGTCTCTTGGCACTTCAGTCCTGGTGCTCGTCGTCATGCCTCAGTTTGACATACTGACTAATCTCTTCATCAGCGGAGGAGTCTGTATCGTTTCTGCGATACTGCAGATAGTTTTCAGACTTCAAAGAGAAAAGTGGAAGATTGTGTTCCCGATCTGCTCCCTGATTCTCACCACTGCTGGTAACCATCTTGAATTTCTTCACAATTTGAAAAAAGCTCTTTATATCAAGCCTCTTTAATTTAGAATCAGCATGTGTATCACATTAAATAAAGGCAAGAAGTAGATTTCAGGGATCTATTCTATTTTAAAAGTCCAAGTTCAACAAGAAACTTTATATATATATGTGTATGTGTATGTGTGTGTGTGTGTGTGTGTGTGTGTGTGTGTGTGTGTGTGTGTGTGTGTGTGTGTGTGTGTGTGTGTGTGTGTGTGTGTGTGTGTGTGTGTGTGTGTGTGTGTGTGTGTGTGTGTGTGTGTGTGTGTGTGTGTGTGTGTGTGTGTGTGTGTGTGTGTGTGATATGTGATAGGTCAGACTGAAAATGAGCAAATTAGCAAAAATGTCCAAATATCAGGAAACAATACTCTAAATACTGCCATCTTCTGCTCGCTTCTGACCTGGCTCCCTTCTAGTTCCTAAAACAGGAGCGCCAGAGCTTTTTTTCCTCCACAGAGATAGACTCACAAGGTATTAATTCATACCAAAAATCATTGCAATTGTATTGAAAAATGTGGTATAGAATTTACTCTTTAAGGCTTCTTAAGCAGTTCTGTTGAACTTGAAACCAAATCCCTTTGAGTTTTAGCTCAGGAAACAATTATTGCTACAAGATTAAAAGGGAGTTTTCCTCTCCACTGTTGCTGCATGCTTGCTTTGTATCGGGATTGCTGTAAAGACACTGACTACTAGTCAGTGACTAGATGCAATCTGCTGGGTTCCTTTATAAAAGGAAACTTAATTGGCATAATGAACTGAACTCAATTGAAATGTTTACTTTGCAAAATGCCTTGAGATGTTTATAAATAAAATGAATTAAAAAGGGTGCAGCTGAATTAGTAAAGTGTACTCCGGAACTGTATTTAGCATATACATCCCTTTCAATAAACACAAAAGCACAATATTGTATAATTTTGAAGAGACTGTAGTAATTATGTGTGTTTTCTGAGGCAGAAATCTCATTTCGGCTTTCCTAACATAATCTAATGGCTCATTAGAGGTCCCTCTGTTGCTGATATTTGGATTTTCCTTCTTAATATGTGGACAATGACATGCTTGTTTACCAAAATAGAAACATTAAAATTATCCTAATTCAAAATGTGTTCAAGCAGCTTCATAATTGACTGATTAACAGGATACAGCCTCCTGGTAATTGACTACTATGTCCGCTGGACATCTTATGTGGATAACCAAAGCGCTGAATGTTTCATCTATATTGGAATTGGAATTTTCTCTTCACTCCTCATCTCCCTCTGCTGGTGGGAAAACATAATGCAGGCAACAAACAACATGCAGGTATGATGTATTTTTTTGGCTGAGCAACAACTGATGCATGTCTGCTGGTACATTAAAATACAAAATGAAGACTTGGCACTATGAGCGAAACCCTTTTTGTGTCTTTCCTCACAGGAAACGCTGTCAGAACTGGATGGCTTTAGGGATTTTGTCTTTGTCATCAGCAGCATCTTGAGAATACTGGTGATAGGTAATTATCAGCCATCATCATCTGTATGTGTGCACCTGTCACAACAACACAGTGACAAGATTGGACATGTTCAGGAAGTGTATTATCAACACTTTAAATCATTGTGAATCAACACTGAGGCCGTAAAAAAAATCATAAAACCATCATTTCAAACAGGAAAACAACATTTTCCTGTAATGACAACAGAGTGTGCATGTTATGGATACTTAATCAGTTGAAAACCTAAATAGCTGGAAATCGAGCCTTTGTGATCTTGTACAACACAAAAATATCTAATTGCTCCACTAGAAAATTGATATTTCTTGGTTTTCCTTATGAATGTGTTTTGTTTACATTAAATAAATGAGATTTTAAATTATGATGCATCTTCTAATTGTTAGATATATTTTTTTCCTCTATTTTTAGGGGGAGTTTACCTCATCTACTATGTGCTCATTGAAGACACCATCACCTGGACGGACTTTAATCTGCAGAACAGTGATTGGGAACTCCTACAGATTGGACTTGTGCTTTTTTTCTTACAAGTAAGAAAGAGAGAAACAGACAGATTTGGATTGTAATACACTATAAAGTACAGTGTGTGTGCAAGCATGCATGCATGTAAGTAAACTCCAACTAATGGCTCTTCTTTTCCTAACATTTACCTTGGACTCTCAATCAAGAACAACAGGGGGTGTCAGATGGTTTCCAGTAATGAAAATAAAATTGAAAAAAGACTTCTGAAGCTATTTTCTTAGCATAACCGTAACAGAAACTCCAATAAACTGTCATAAATGGATACATATGAGCTAAAGCGGTTTCCTTAAGGGGGAACTGGGGGGAACTAAGCAATTTTGGCTTCTTTTTAGCACCCCCTAGTGTCCATTTGTAGAACCGATAGCAAATCCTGTGCGTTCGTCTTTTTAACAGCTTAATCTAACAGCTGAAACGTCTCCCCAGCCTTCCTTACTGTCTACAGGAGTGATTCATCACTAAATAAAAATACATCAGTTCTGATCATGATCTAAAAGATGCAGGAAACGTGCTAGAAGCAGACTGCAGTGCCAGGTATGTCAATCCGAACAAAGCGGCCCACCAGTCTGAAGTTGCAAGTGGAATATTCTGGCCACAGCGGGGCTGGGTGGCCTTTCATTAACCCTGTAAAGGTCATTTTAGCACATACTGCCTCAAGAAAACTATTTAAAAATAAGAAAAGTTTGCAAGGATGGCTTCAATTACTTTACCAGATGATCCCTCGAAGGAGAATTTCAAGCCAGTTTGGTGTAATGATTGCACTGTAACTTTTCACCTCACACCTTCAGTATTAGCTTTCCGCAGGCCTAATGTTTATTTCTTCTGTATTTTGCACCAGGCCTTCTGTTCAGCAGCTTGCCACTGGTTTGGTGTCGTCGCCTGTAAGATCCATGCCCTCAGGATGGCCTTTGCTCTGCCTCTGTGCCTCACAGGACCCACAGTGCTTGGGTTGGGACTCCTGCTTTTCTTAACACAGGCAGCAAAGCTGGATGAAGGACAGTCAGGAAATTATCCTGGTGAGGTTTACTTTTGTTATAATACACTTACTGTTGACAGAACTGATCATACTTCACTTCCTTTGAAAATAAGCATTTGAAAGACTGCTGTGACAAAACAAATTACTTTAAAATAAAGCCTCTGCTATCTTACCATCAGTTTTGAGATCTCTCCATTTATGAAGAGCTCTGGATTTTATCTAGTTGCTGCGGTCGCACCCAGTTGTACTTTGGTCCAAACCAGTGACGATCTCCTCTCTTACACCAGAAATGTCTCAGTGTTTGTCTCGAAGGAACATCAGTGGGATCGTAAATTACACAGAAGTCCAGCCTGTTATCTTCTAAATTAGCTTACAAACACCAGTCATGACTCCAAAAGGACAGGGTGTCACGCAGGTGTTCTATTAAACAACAGCTTTGGTTTAATAGAAGACACAATGTCTGTATGATTGGTGAATTTACTTTAATAACATTATTTAATTTGTTTTAATTCATATGTTGGCAGAATTCTGTGACAGCTTGGTCTATCTGAGTAGCAAAAACACAACTCCCATTGCTCTACTAGAGGTGACCAAGAGCATCTGCAGAACATCACTTAACAGGTGCGACACTCTGCTGAAGTTGAATATAATGGGGACAGTAAACCCTTTCAAAGATGTGTCTGTCAATGTAGAGGTGGTGTAGAGCTGTTCAGAGTGGAAAGAACGGACATGTTTAGACTATCTCTGACGATGTCTAGTTCATTTGGTAGATTTCCTATTCAGACGCATGTTTCCATTCAAAAACAGAACATGATCTGCACATTTTGAGCTGTGAAATTGAAAGAGATTTGTAGGCGTTTATATAAATGTTAATGTACTGTTTGATTGACAGTTTCTACTTGCAATGGCCCTTCCTTATGCTGGGACTGGAGGGAGTGTGCATGTGGTCTGGATTTGTCACAAGTACCCATTATGTATGGAAAACCAAGGTATGTAAATAAACACATTTCATTACTAAATTAATAAAAAGCTTTTTCATAACACTTGATTCAGCTCTATTATACAAAGATGAATCAGACTCCAATAATACACACACATTAGCTTAGAGCTGCACTAGTATCTGATTTATGGTGAACTTACCACATGTTTACTTCTGCGATTTAACGTGCGTTAGGTCCAGCGTATAGAGAGGACATCTCAGCTGTTTGTGCGTCGTCTCTACGAATCGGCTTTCATCGACCTGTCTTTACTACTCAACACTAAGATGAAGCTACCAAAAGCTCAAACCAACGAGAGGTAAGGGAGTCTGAGAAAACAACAAGTAGCATCTCTAAAAATGAAAAAAAAAGAAGAAAAAAGAACAGTAGAACTTTCTTCATATATGGGACAAGGAAACATCTCTTCTACTTGTTTTATGATCATCGTTTAAGGGTACTGTGACACTGACCCTTATACAGATTTGACATTTTTAGATGCCCTTAGAATAGTTAGAAAATAATGTGAATGTGTTAAAAGGAAACTGCAAAAGAAACACAGCTGAATACATTTAAATTATTTTTAATTGTGTTATGAACCTCAAAAGGTTTCCTTAACGTGACAATGTTAACAGCATGAAATGTCAAAAACAGTCCCATCTCTTCGTTCTCCTCCACAGCCAAGATGACCTACAGAACTGTGTGATCTATCTTTGTGCCACCATGTGGCATGAGACCTATGATGAGATGCTGAAGATTCTCACCTCCATGTTCAGGTAACCGAAAGCTTTTGCGAAATGAAACAATTTTTAAAAACTTTTCAAAAAGTGAGTCTTGACCCGTCATTTTGCTGCTCATCTGGGTCTAGGTTGTAGAGGCAGTGAAACAGTAATTCAAAAGGGGTTCGAATAAAGACAACTGGACTCGAAGACATGGGTGACTGTTTAAAGACAGTCTTTCCCATTTGACTTCGATAGCTTCCTTTAATCCTCTCTCAAACCATCTGTCTTCTCTGTCCAGAATGTGTACTTTGTCATCTTCAAAAGTGTGTCCCTTGTCCTTCAGGTGTAGGTGGACCGCAGAGTCTTGACCTGAAGAGGTGGCTTTCCTGTGTTGTGCCATGCGCTTGTGTTGTTGTTGTGTTGTGTGCATGGCACAATACAGGAGAACCACCTTTTCAGGTGAAGACTCTGCGGTCCACCTACACCTGAAGGACAATGGACACACTTTTGAAGATGAATCTTGTATCCACCACTTGGGGACAGTACAGGACAAGGGAAGTAGGGAGGGAGAGCAGAAGTGCATGAGAGAGAGAGTTAACAAGAATGCCTGACTACTACATGTGATGCAGGTTCAATAAAGCTTGGAAAAGGAATTCTTGTCTACTCATGCTACTTCCTGGTACAACAGCCAACCATAACAAAGGCAAAGTACACGTTTTGGACACCAGATTTTGAAAGTCCAAGCCACACCTTCCTGCAGCTGATTGAAACCACCATTCCCACACAAAAAAAAAGGGCAAACCACTGCAACGACTCCTCAGGGGGTAGGGAGGAGGGGGATGCATAAGCAGTTTCTGCTTGTTAAACAATAGATAGCTACAGCTTATAAGCTTGACCCTTCCTTATTCCAGTGAGAATTGACAACGCTTCTCGGATGAGAAGCAAAACATCTTCAAGAAACCAAAGAAGTTCAGTTGCCTTTATTTTAACCCTTTTGGATTACCATGACCTGGATGACTGAGGACCTTCAGCAGCAAGCCAGTGCTGTTTTCTCAGGCCAACCTAGAGATATAATCCAAGTGTGTGGTGTCTGATATCAACCCGTTTGTTTCCCCATTACACTCTTTGGTTTTGCACGAAAGAAACACTTTGACCATTCAAAATCATTTTACGGCTATTGTTTCAGGTTGGACCGCTATCGAGGTGACCCAAAAGAGGAACACAAGGACTGTTTTGAATTCGAGTGCCACATTTTAGTAGACGATGCCTTCACAGCTGAAGAGGACCCCAAAAACAGACTTGTCAATTCATATGTGAATGACTTGATTCATGTGGTGATAGAGGTTTACAGGTAAGGTTTCCCACATCTATATTACACATACATGAATGAACAAATGCACAGGTATACTCTGTATAAGATTTGCATGTTCAAAATAAAATTCCAACCCATTCTTTACCCATCGTCCCACTCAGGGTGTTCACAAGCAAAGAGCCAGATGACGTGTCAATCATTGACACTCCCTATGGTGGCAGGTTAATGTTTGTTCTGCCAGAGGGTAACATGCTCTATGTGCATCTGAAGGATAAAGGACGCATCAGAAACAAGAAAAGATGGTCCCAGGTATGTAAACAATCTTCTGTGTGCATTTGTCCAATTTTATTTGTTATGAATAAACAAATAGATCATATCCTTCATGTTTCACTGAGGAATCAAAACTACACACTCCTGCTTGAGCCCACTATCATTTTTGTGATGTCACGAATGTTCACCCTGCTTATTTTTGACCCACTTCAGATCATGTACATGTATTATCTGCTTGGCTGGAAAGGCTACATCATCAAGAATCCTCATAAAATGCCAGTAAGGTCTTTTGTTCTTACATCTGTTGAGTTCATACTTTAACACTAAACGTTCCTAATTAAAATTCTGGAACCTGTCTGTTCATTTCATCCCAGCGCCAGAAAACCAGCAGAGGCAGTTTGGTCTCTGTGGATGGTGCAGGGAATGTATATGTGAATTCTCCGTGTGACAATGACAACAAGAGAAAGTTAATTCATGATGACAACACGTATATTCTGGCTTTGGATGGAGACACTGACTTCCATCCTAAAGCTGTGATTCTGCTAGTAGACAGGTCAGCAAAATGCAACCAACCAGTTTATTCTGTCATGAATTGGAAATAAAATGTCCTAAATATTTTTCTTTAATTGTTTATAACTGAATGTTGTGTGTTTTTGTAACAGGCTGAGGATGTATTACAATGTAGGTGCAGCATGCGGTAGGATCCACCCAACTGGTATGGGTAAGTTTTCCCCTTTCAATCATTCATGCATACATGTGCTCTGATATGTTTACAGAACAAAAGTCGATCTCAAGGCTAACAAGCCACATTCATAATTGTACCTAGCCTAGCCTGTGACATCATCTTCAGCCATCATAAGCTACAGAGCATTTGAAATGAAATGTCATGAGCCAAACCCAGGTCTCATTTCAGCATCCAACTTACATATTTAACTAATTTAACTAAAGACAATCCACCTAACATCCTATTGAAGCATTATGCTCCATGCTGATAGATTATCTAACAGAACCAGACAGCCTACAGAGCTGAATCTAAAAGCTTTTATTTCAATCCAAAACTCAAATCCTAACCCTAAGCTTCAAACAAATTCAACATAAACAAATCTAATAAATCCTAATCAAATACCAGTCCATCACCACCACAGTAACTTGAGCCGTCCCACACAGGCTGTGCACTCTGGAACCAAAAAGGCCTCCGTTTAAAGGTCCAACACCACAGAACCAATAAATTGCACATTAAATTCTAAGCAACCATCCTCTTACCATAGGTGATCTGCTTGGCTTGATCCTCTTTTCTTGGAGCTTTATTTGCAGTGTGTGCAGGGCGCTTAATTCTGCCCCAAACTGACTTTCACTTCAGATTAACTCCGCAGAACACTGGTTTCCTCTCCTTTATGCTGCATTTAACTGTATGTATCACTGTAGCTATATTCTCTCCTCTTCTTCAGTTTTTCTATCAAATGTTTACTTGTGACAACTGCTTTTACCAATTACCCACACTGGGTAGAGCTAAAAGGAGTAAAACTGAAGTAGTTTGCTGAGCTTCACCCCACATGTGATGGGTTTGATTAGCATCCTTTGGGATGGCATCTAATTCTGGTCCTTGAGCCCCTAATCATAAAATTTTTGTTCTGTTTCGTTCCCTCCTGACTGCCAGTGGCAGTAAACAGAGTGGATGTATCTCCTCGCGCTCTGCGCAGGTCGAGTACTAATGTAAACAAAGTCACGCACGTGACACGTAAAGCACCTGGTCGCGAGTCTATAAATTACGCGCCGATAGCTACGTTCGGGTCTCTTTGATCTTCTCGCTGTTGACCTGGCGTGCTTCGCGGGTCAATCGCTCCGTAAGTCCGTGATTCGGATCTTGTCGGTCTAAAGGTGAGTACACTTACTACTTGGCGTCATCCTGCCCGAGACCAGGTGGTCGGAGCGCTCAGGGGAGCCCTCTGGGGCGGTGGATTGACGCGGTTATCTGTCGATTGTTACCAAGAGCGGGCGGTGCGACCGGCGCCGTTCGGACCGCTGCTGCCGGCTCGGATAGGGCTCGCTGGCGGTCGCTGTTTTCCCCTGTGGAAAGGGGAGGGGGTGCGGCCGGCGAGCACTACAGGTAAGTGGGGCTGGACGTTCTGACCGTAGAGGTGTCACGCTCAGATTACCCAGCCAACACACACATTGTGTTTTTTAACAACTCCAGGACTGAATCGCGTTCTTCAGTGTTCATTGAAGTCCTCGCTCAGTTCCTGTGTAGTCGCTGGCGTCTCCCACATCGGTAGGGATGTTGGCGTGTACGTCATGCAGGGCTCCCCTCCAGGTGGAGGACGGCCACGACTTGTGTCCAAAGTGTCTGGGTGTCGGTCACCTCAGAGAAGCGCTGACTGACCCATGCATGAACTGCAGCATTTTGCCGCTGGCGGTGCGGGAGGACAGGCTACGTCAAGTAGAGTGCCTCCTGTTTGAGTCAGACCTGCCACCCTCTGGTATCCCTCATCCGTGTTCCGGGAGACGGAGGGATGGACCGGCTGAGGAACGCGGCAGCCCGAGGTGCAAGAAGCGGCGTATGGCGCACCCCTCTCGCCAGGAAGTGGATACTTTGCGGGCGAAGGTGGAACAGCTCAAAGCGCTGCTGACCAGAGCCCCGGACGAGGGGGGCTTGGACGAACTGATATCTATGAGGGCCTCAAATTCCGAGTTTCAGTCCCTCGAGGAGGAGGGCCTTGGTCGGCTGTTGGGCACACTGGTAGTGGCTCGCCGTCAGGTCTGGTTGGCGCAGGCCCCGGTGTCGGATGACTGCCGACAGAGCCTGCACGGACTGCCCGTGGTGCCGGGCCAGTTGTTCGGGCCCGAGGCTGAGAGGGCGTTGGAATGTCGGCGGCAGTCCAGACAGGCCGCAGAGGCCTGGAGTGGGCATAGCGGGGCAGGGATCCTCCCCGTGCCACAGTCCAGGCCACGAGAGGCACGGGACCCTTGGCGCCGGTTTCGTCCGGCCGCCCCCTTGCAGGTCACCCAGCAGACCGCGGCCGCTGCAGGGACTTGGAGACGCTCGGGGGAAGGTCAGGCACTGCCCCGGGGATCCTCGGGGCAGGACAGGGGCCGCCACCCCCCACCCCCACCCCACCCCCCACCCCACCCCCACCCCAGGGCCCTGAACAGGCGTCGGGACATGGCCTGAGGGCCGTGGGCCGGCGGCAGGCAGATTTTCACCACAGCACCTGGCCCTCTGGGAGGCCCAATGCGGAGACGCTTGGGTGGTTCGAACCATGTCCCAGGGCTACAGGTTGCAGTTCCGCCGTCGGCCCCCACCCCCTTCGGGGGTCAGGGTGACTTCGGTCACAGATCCTGCACAGGTCAGCATCCTGATGCAGGAAATAGATAGTCTCCTGGACAAACGGGCCATAGAGGTCGTTCCGCCGCATTTGCAGGCAGACGGCTTTTATTCAGAGTATTTCTTGGTACCAAAGAAAGATGGGTCCCTGCGGCCGGTAGTGGACCTCAGGGGTCTCAATCGGTTCCTGAAGGTGCTGCCCTTCCCCATGCTTCGGACTCGCGATGTCCTTCAGGTGGTTTGTCCAGGGGAGTGGTTCACGACAATAGATCTCAAGGACGCATACTTCCATGTCCCGATCCATCCGGGGCACAGGATGTACCTGCGGTTTTCTTTCCTCGGGAGGGTGTACCAGTTTCTGGTTCTGCCGTTCGGCTTGTCTCTCGCCCCCCGAGTTTTCACACAGTGCATGAAGGCAGCCCTGAGCCCCCTGTGTCAGGCGGGGTTGGAGGTCCTGCCATATCTTGACGACTGGCTCGTCTGTGCGCCGTTGTGTCGCAAAGTGGGTCTAGTCATGCCCAGTGCCCTTGCCCACGTTGAGGCGCTGGGGCTGACGGTGAACCTGCAGAAGAGTTCTCTGGCTCCGACTCAGGTGGATTTTATTGGCATTGCCATAGATTCTGTGGCCATGCGGGCGAGGCTGACCGAGCAGAGGAGAGTCCGGATTCTGTCTTTGCTCCGGGCCTTTCGCCTTGGGGCAGCACCCCCGGTCCAGGTGTGGCTACGACTGTTGGGGATGCTGGTCTCGGCTTCTGCACTGGTGCCTCTCGGGCTGCTCCACCTTCGACCCTTGCAGAGGTGGTTCAACAGCTTCCGCCTGGATCCCCGGCGACACCGACGGGTCGAGCTGGAGGACACGAGCAGCTGTGTGGCTCTTTTGCGTTGTTGGGACTCGATGAGGCACTTCTTGCCCTTTCTGCGGGGCAAGCATGTGCTCGTCCGGACAGACAGCACCTCGGCGGTGTTCCACATAAACCATCAGGGGGCACCAGGTCATTGCGATCATTGAGGGAGGCTCAGACGCTGTTGACCTGGGCTTACCCTCGCTTGGCCTCCATCAGGGCGCTGCACCTTCCGGGGTGAAGGAACTCGGTGGTGGATTGCCTGTCTCGGCGGGGTCTTCCCCCGGGGGAATGGAGGTTGCACCCTCAGGTGGTGCAGAGGGTGTGGCATCAGTTCGGAGAGGCCCAGGTGGATCTGTTCGCCTCGAGGAGCAGCACGCATTGCCCCTTGTGGTTCTTCCTGGCAGAGGCCGACGCCCCGCTGGGGATGGACGCCCTCACCAATGCCTGGCCGTTGGTTCGGCTGTACACTTTCGCGCCTTTCCCATTGATCTTACCTACCCTCCATCGGGCGAGGGACTCATCACACGAGGTCCTTCTGGTGGCGCCAGACTGGCCCATGAGGGTCTGGTCTCCATTGCTTCTCAGTCTGTTGAATGGAGAGCCGTGGCGGTTGCCGGCGAGACAGGACCCCCTGTCTCAGACGGAGGGGAGGATTTGGCATCTGTCCCCAGATCATCTTCAGCTCACGGTGTGGCCATTGAGGGATGCAGGCAGCCCCCAGTCGGCTTAGAGCCCTCCAAACAGCAGGTGCTGGATAGTGCCAGGGCTCCGTCTACAAGGGCCACGTACGCTCGCTGTAGGCAGCGGTTCTCTACCTGGTGTTCCGGCAGGGAAGTGGACCCTGGTTCTTGTTCCCTGCATGAGGTTCTGTGGTACCTCCGGCACCTGTTTGATAAGGGCCGGGCTGCCTCAACCCTTGAGGTATACCTGGCGACTATTTCAGCCAACCACCTCTTAGTGGATGGCAGGAGCATTGAGGCTCACTATTTGGTGACCCAGGTTCTGCGGGGCGTGAGAAGGTTGAGACCTCCCTTGTGCAGGCCAGCACCTGCTTGGGACCTTCCCCTCGTCCTGCAGGCCCTGTGTGGGCCACCATTTGAGCCGATGACTACCGCCCCTTTGGAAATGGTGTCTGTGAAAACCGCCTTTCTCTTGGCAGTGACAACGGATAAACGGGTCAGTGAGCTGCACGCACTGGACATCAGCTACGCCTGCCTGCGGTGGAAGGCAGATGGGTCGGGGGTGACGCTGTGGCCCAACTTTGCCATTCTTCCCAAAGTTCTGCCCTCTGGCTACGTAAATGCCGCAATCGAGCTGGGGGCGTATTTCCCTCCCCCATTTCATCCGGAGGGAAAACGGCGGGCGAATTTGCTGTGCCCGGTCCGGGCACTGCAGCTCTTTATTGTGGCCACGAACACCATCCGGTAGTCGAACTAGCTGTTTGTCTGTCACGGAGGAGTCAACAGGGGTTGCGCCCTTTCGAAGCAGAGGCTGTCGCATTGGGTCGTGGATGCCATTGTGATGGCTTATGCGGCAGTGGGTGCAGTGGCTCCCCCTGGGATCGTGTGCCATTCCACCAGGAGTGTTACTACATCCTGGGCGGCGATGAGAGGCGTGCCACTGGCGGACGTCTGTGCAACGGTGTCCTGGGCAACTCCGTGCACGTTTGCACGCTTCTACCGCCTCAAAATTGGCCACGGTTCCATGCTGGCTTTGGCGGAGCTGCCTCTGGCGGCTACCTCCTGAGTAGGGGTAAGTTTTACGTTCCTTGTGACACTGCTGGCATAAGTCATCCACTCTGTTTACTGCCATTGGCAGTCAGGAGGGAACGAAACAGAATGGAAGTTACGGTGTAACTATGGTTATGTGAGTTCCTGGATGACTGCCAGTCACAGGGGTCACTCGGAACTTCTCGGGCGAGAAGATCCCCGGAGACCCGAACGTAGCTATCGGCGCGTAATTTATAGACTCGTGACCAGGTGCGCTACGTGTCACATTCGTGACTTTGTTTACATTAGTACTCGACCTGCGCAGAGCACGAGGAGATACATCCACTCTGTTTACTGCCACTGGCAGTCATCCAGGAACTCACAGAACCATAGTCACACCGTAACTTCCGTTACTTCCCTGCTCCAGCACACTGAAGCCCATTAATCACCCACTAATTAAAATCAGGTGTGCTGAAGTAAAAAAAAAAAAATACTCTTAGGGATTTTAAAGAAACAAATATCAGTAAAATTTGTGAAAAAAAAGGCATTAAACTGGTGAAATGATATGATGTAAAAGGGTGGGTTTACAGTACAATTCCCACTAATTCCCACAATGCACCAGAACAGGCAGTGCCATCACAAACGTGGTGGTACCTCAGCTGTCGCAGGCTGTTCATTCAGACGCTGCTTCCTTCTGTCCTAAAAGCCTTCTCAAATACTCAGGAACATGAGCTAATAGAAAACGTGAGTTTAGGCTTTATTTCCTACAGATCTGGGTTTATTTTAGTTTCTGTTTCTTATTTAGCATTTGTTCAGTAGAGTTTTTATTGTGGTTCATTTTAAACAGTTTAGATGACAAGCAGTAAAAGAAAACATAGCATGTAAAATGCAGAGCTATAACCAAGAGAAGGAAATACTATTGGATTTTTTCAATATATTGGTATTTAGGTAATAAAAAATCCTGTGGTTGTTCTGATGTAAATCATCATGTAATCTTTTCATAAAAAACAAATTAATAACCAACTCATGCCCTCTTCCCCCTCCCAGGTCCCATGGTGTGGTATCAGAAGTTTGAATATGCCGTCGGCCACTGGCTTCAGAAGACAGCAGAGCACGTGTTTGGCTCCGTTCTGTGCAGTCCGGGATGTTTCAGTCTGTTCCGGGGCTCTGCCTTAATGGACGACAATATTTTGAAGAGATACACAACAACTGCAACAAGAGGATCCGAATATGTGCAATATGACCAAGGTAGTTAGTTGCACACAGTGACTAAATTTCAGCTTAAATTTCATATCATAACCCAGCTTCACTGGTAACTCTGTGTTAAAGATGAATCTCTCTGACTTTTGTAGGGGAGGATCGCTGGCTGTGCACTTTGCTGCTGCAACAAGGATGGCGTGTGGAATACAACGCTGCATCAGATGCCTACACCAACTCACCACAAGAATTCAAAGAGTTTTACAACCAGAGGAGACGATGGGGCCCTTCCACTCTGGCTAACACGCTGGACTTGTTGCACAGGTCTATAGACTAAAGCAATAATTACACTGAGTTATGACACTGGCCGAATAGTCATCATAAAATGTTCAAACTTGACTTATTGTGTTTATCATTTTCTGTCTATTATTTAAGATTTTTAGTCACATCTACTGATTATACAGTCTGATATTCATTCTAATGTTGTTTCTGTGCTTATGATTTATTAAAGTGGCAAAGAGACGGTGAAGAGAAACATGTCCATCTCAAGGCTTTATATCTTCTATCAGATGTTCACTGTTGGCTCTTCTATCCTGGGACCAGCCTCTGTGACTCTCATGATAGCAGGTTGGTTTATTATTACGACTTCTTGGTTATGGTAATTGAGTTTTCATCGTGAACTGTTAAGTGGAGCATCTGGATAAGTCACATTCGCTGTGATATTTTCTCTTCTTACCAGGTGCTTTTCAGTTTGTCTTCCAAATCGCTGCTACACTCTCCATCATCATCGCCTGTGTCCCGCCAGTGTTCTACATCATCATTTGTTTTGTGACCAAGGCCAACACACAAATAACAATCGCTGCCATCATGAGCATTTTTTATGCATTCCTCATGACTGCATCCTTTTTTTCCATCATTGGTGGGTACTGCTTAAATTTTTTAGCAACATTTTTTATTGCAGTTTTCACTGCATGTTTTTTAACAGACACATATCACCACCCAAATTCATCCACCCCAGTATACTGGATGAAAATAAAATTTAAAAAATTATACTAGGATTCAGGCTGACATAAAAAACAACATAAATACACACTCGCAGAATAAACTGCCAGCACTTACATTATCAAAAAATGGCATAAATAGCATCACATTTTATCCAATTTTTCCACTGGACCTAGCACATGGTGTCCTTAACCTAATGGCCAAACGTTGGTGGATGAGAATCCTTCCATTTGGATAGAGTCTTCTGGCCAACAAGGAACAAAAGCCAGTCATGCTCCACTGGCATCCAAAGAAGCACCCACTCTAAATACTCACAACAGAGTAGCAAAGGGACCTGGGCTCACAGCAGTTCCACATATCTTGGAAAGAGGATTAACAATAGACCACCTAAATCCAAGTAGTTTTGGGCAAGTCCAGAGTGGCAGGTGATGGTTTTCAATGCTCGCATGTCCAAGTCCGGCCTATTCCTGGACAATCTGTCTTTGAACCGATGCAAACGGTGCACCACTTTGAACGGAATATCGATTTATGAATTTTCCTTGGAACCTTGTCCCAGACAAAATCCGAAAATTCAACACCCAGGTCCAACTCCCATTTCCTTTCTAAAACATACTGGACTGAAGGTGTGACCTGAGCAGGATATAAAGTAGGGATGGACAATATATTGGCATCAATATCGGTATCTGCTGATGTTAGTCATTTTTTAACATATCAGCATCGGTTCAATAAATAAAACCGGGCCGATATTAACAATCAATATTTTTTCCATCTCGTCTCCATTTGTTTGCCTGTTTCAGAGGGTGAGGGGGATGATGTGTAATTGTTTTAGTCATGTGAACGGTGAATGAAATCATCTCAGAAGCGTAAATGTGTGTGTTGTGTGTACATAATGATGGAAATTCAGCTTGAATAATTTTTATTCTATACAAAATCTGCTGATTTTAGAAGCATTAATGTCAGTATATTGGTATCGGCAAATATTGGTTATTGGCCATGTTAGGTAATTTTATCTCCCATCCAGGATTACCTTAGGGAAAGTCCAACACGCAGGGGTTATAATAAACAGCTGATCAATTACCAATACCTATAATCAACCGACAATAAATTGAGACTTTGCAAAGTGGAGAGATGAAATGATACACACGAGTCGGTAGTCAGTTCACTCTCATCAGACAAAACCCTCCGAAAGCATTTATTAAGGTAGACACACAAAATGATAAACGCGCACACAATTACACACAAACATTCGAGGTTCTCACAGCCTCTCAGGCAGGAAGGCACACCAGGTGCAATTTCTAAACCAACAGAGCTGTCTGGCCCATAACCCAGAGTACTACTGATAAGGGGGGCACCAGCACCAAGTTCTGGTACCGAGGGCAAGGTCAATTCTCCCTGTTAGAGCTACAGAGTACAAATACAAATATAATGAGGATGAAACCTTCGTTTAACTTTAGCACCAGATGTTACACAGTCAAAATCATTTCAATATTGTTTTCATCCAACAGGCCATAACAGCGATCTTAATATCGGATATTGATATTGGCCCAAAATTTTCATATCACTAGTATAAAGTCTGCTCAAAGCTTTCTTAGAAGTTGTCCAACAGTCCAAGTTCTCATCAAGAAGAGTCTGAGATGAGCACAGGGGAAAACATTCAGTTAGATTTAACAACGTGTCTCAGTTGTAGGTACTCAAAGAATTGAGTTTTGAATATGAAATTTGACCACTAGTTGTTCACAGAAGGAAAATGTACCATCAACATGTAAATATAGAGAGACCTTAAGGCCAACTGTTCAATGCCTGCTGTGGGCAGCAAACGATAATCCAATTAAACCAAAAGACCGTCCACACTGATTCCAGATCTTAATTGTTTGAACCATGGGATTGGCTGAGTAAGAAGATATCGAGCACAGAAAGTGCAGTCGGGAGCAGAGTGTAGCTACAGGAGAGCTAGAGACTATCTCCATAGCCATCCAACTCAGTATAATACTTAAACTAAATTATGTTTTTATTAATGGTTTAAACATTTTCACAATATTTTTTCTCATTTTAGGTGACATGGTGGTGCAAGGGACATTCTTGACCCCAACTGGAGTTTTTCTGGTTTCCATGGCAATCATGTACTTGGTGACAGCTGTACTACACCCAGAGGAAATGAGTATGTTTCTATCATAACATTGGCATGGATTGAGGGTTTTCCACCCACAAGTGAAAATGTTTAAACAGCTTTTACACACTAGTGTCAAACGGTGTCAAACATTCTGGATTTTTTTTTTTGTCTTTCGTCTTTGTCTTCAATTTTTTATTAGAATTTCTTTCCAAATAGATTAGAATAGAAGAGATAGAAGGCCTTTTATTAAAAATTTTACTGGCTTTTAAAATTGCTATTGATGTTTTTTTTATACATTTTGTTACATTACAACATGTTACATGATGTAATAATTTACGGCACTTTGGTTATATTTTGTTCCTTCACATTACTTAGCAATTAGTTACTACAGTGCCGTAATTGACATAACACTACTTTACATCATATTTCATTTCTTTACATTACATTACTTTACTTCATATCACGTTGTTACATTACTTCATGATACATTATTTTATGTGACGATAAGTTATTTAAAATAACGTATTCCTAATTGACATTACTTTTGATTCTTTTTTTTTTACAAAAATAAAACATTATGTTATGTTATGTTACTTTATATTAAGTAATGTCATGCAGTTCATGTCGTGTAACAACAGGATTTGTTATTACATTAAAATATCTTTGGATATTTTACCTCACAATCACACATTACTTTACATTTTCTTACATTACTTCTTCAAATTACTTTTTGTTATCTTATGTTGTGTTACTTTATATAACTTTACAATATTGTGTTACTTTGTAATGTTACAGTATGTTACTTAAATATTTCACATTTCATTGATCTTAATTTACTTAAAAAAACTTGGTGTTATGTTTTATTACATTATAATATGTCAATTTAAAGTATGTTACTTTTTGGTTGTGTCAAATACTTTGATTAAAGTTTTTCTTACATGATTTTGCACTACTGTCTCCTCCAGGTTTGATTATATATGGTCTGATGTATTTCATCTGTATCCCCAGTGGATACCTCCTTCTCACCATCTACTCACTGGTTAACATGAACAATGTGTCTTGGGGCACAAGAGAATCGAACAAGTAATGGAAAGGAGCTTAGGCAAACACATACTTTTCCGTATTGAATCAACTTTTAATTATTTGATTATGACATTAAAAATAAAAATCTGAAATTTCAATCAATCAGTTTGAAAAGCCAGTGGATATTTCCAGGCTTGATTCTGGGGTCACAGTTGCTACTTTTTGAACAGTGTGAATAAATTTCAGGGGCATGAATTGTATGATTGTGGGACTCATTTCAGTTTTTACCAATGACTAAAATGTAGATTGTTTGATCTTCACATCCAGTAAAAGATTGATTGTGCTGCTTGGTGTTTGATTGAAAAATAAATCAAGGCACAGTAATATTTTTGGACTTTTGATTGAAAATAGTCCACCAAATTATCAATCTTCTGTTAATTATGACAGCAAGAGTATCTGAGCTTACAAACAAGCATCAACCTAATCAGTCAATCACCAATCTTCTTAACACTTAACATATTTTCATTTATTCTGTTGTTTCTCTCTTCTGACTGCCCTTTCTTCTCTCTATTAGGGGAGAAGCAGAACAGAAAAAGCACCACAATCTTCTGTGTAAAAGAGACTGTAAACTTTGCTGCTGGGACATGAAAATACAAGTGACGTAAACAGAAACCTACAACCAACCCTTTCACTGAGTAGATGGTTATAATGTATTCTTCTGTTTTGCAGATAACTCAGGAAACAGAAAATCTTATGCTCCAACAGATCACCGGTGTGGTTGGTCAGCAAGCACTTCCTCTAATTTCCACAAACACTGAGAAAACCCCTCAATCTAGCGCAAAACCTGAGCCTCAAACCAAAGCGGAAGCCTCCCCAGAAAAAGCCGTGGAACTTAAACATTGTCCAGCTGACAAACACAAAGACAAGGGGTCAAAAGGAAGTGATGCTGGAACCAGTGATCGGTATGATTATGTTCATTTTGTTAGATAAAAACTACCTGCACAGAAAGTTTAATCACCAATAATTTAACCAAAAGCTGATAAGCGTACTTGTGATTGTGAACAGTAGCAACAGTATTGAGAAAAAGAGCATTCCAGACTCATCTGATGAAGATGAAGAGGAGCTTAACTTCATGATTGATGATTTAGAGGAAGTAGAAGAAATCCCTGTCAACGGTGAGAAAAGCTTGGATTCATTTTTTATATCCTGAATGCTGAAGTACATGTGGTATACTACAATAGTGTACCTTTTACAGACTGGGTGGAGCCTGTGAGACATGAGTTTTTGAAGAAGCTGACTTGTGCAAACATGAAGAGAAATCTACAAGCACAAATTCGGTAAATGTCTACGTTTTGACTTGTAAGACTTTGAAATGGCATCTGCAGATATTTTGATGGCGGTTGCAACACATGTCTCTAAACCATTTGGTTGTTTGTTTGTTTTTTGCACCTGGCCCAGATACACACTCCGCAACAAAGATTATGATGATGTGTGTGAGGAGTTGGTCCTGATGTTGACAGACACTTTGACGACAGAGCTGGCTTCAGTAGGACCTGAGGATGTTTTGGATCAGCCTAAAATTGAGGAGCTACAACATGCACTGACAAAGCAGGTGATTAGATTGAATTTAGTTTAAAAAAATCTTTCTTTCATGAATTATTTCAGATCAGTTTATTCAGCTGATTTGTGGTTTCTATCTTTTGAAATACTGCTGAATGAACGACGTAGGTTTTTGGATTATCAGAAAGTAAAAAATACAAGGTGTAAATAACTTTTTTGTACTTTAGGCTCGGCAAATCCTTAAAAACGATCGAATGATGCAATTAGAGAAGAGAGTAAAAAGTGCCATTGAGAAAACCCTCACTGCACCACAAATTGAAAGACTGGATGAGGTAAATACTCATTTTGTCCAAATGTTATGCTGGTTTACTTCTACAGAACACATGTTGGTTTGATTTAATACATGGAATGAAATTATGTGTATGTGGTTTTGTGTTTTTTGCGTGTTATCTTTTGGAAACACAAGACAGTAATGATGGTCACTGTCTTCCAGTTGTGGAGTGGAGGGATTTCTGCCGGGCAAACACTAAGAAAACCAAACATTTGCATTTATCATTTTTAAACTAATCCTTCAAAATGTGTGTGTGTGTGTGTGTGTGTGTGTGTGTGTGTGTGTGTGTGTGTGTGTGTGTGTGTGTGTGTGTGTGTGTGTGTGTGTGTGTGTGTGTGTGTGTGTGTGTGTGTGTGTGTGTGTGTGTGTGTGTGTGTGTGTGTGTGTGTGTGTGTGTGTGTGTGTGAATATGTGTGTGTTTAGGGTGAGAAGGACTTCTGGGAAAAGCTGATTGAGCGATACTTGACCCCAATCAAAGACTCACCGGAACACAAGGAAAGAGTCAGCAAAGAACTGAAGTCACTGCGCAACAAGGTGAACACAATCTGCATCTTCTGTTACAGCAAACGTGTAGGGCTTAAATCATTTATTTTAGTACATTTGTTTTTCCACGTGATTATTGTTTAAATGTTGAAATTCTGATTAATCGATTAGAGCAAGAAAACAGGATCTCACATGATGACGATTCTGTTACAACGCGCAAAAATCAGTCTGAACGTGGTTTTGTTGAGATCTTCAGGCATGTTTTAACGATGCAATGGGCTACCTGTTTGATACCAAGGACCAAGGTATTATGCAGTGTTGCCAACTCAGCGACTTTGTCGCTGTTCCTAACGACTTTTTGACCCCCCTCAACGACTTTTTTTCCAAAAAGCGCCTAGCGATAAATCTAGCGACATTTCTCAGGACGCTTTGCTACTTTCTGTAGAACTTTCTTAGATATTTCTTAGATATTCCCTACAGATTAGCAACAAAGAAACCATTTGCACTCTGAACCGTTCTTCCAGGAGTAAGGAAAGAGAGCGATAATCTGCACATGTGCACGAGAACTGACCAATCATAAACCGTTTTCGGCTGGGCGAAGACAAAAGGTACAGCTGTAGAGCTGGAGACCGCCGACTTACGTCTACTGCTGCTGCAGGCTCACGCTTCTACTAGAGACGGCGCAGGCATCAACCTGCCATCTCTGGTTCTGCAGCCGTCAGACACTTTGGTTTTTCCTGCATTTGGCAAATAAAGTCAACGGGAGTTTCAACTACCATCCCGTTTACACATGCAGCTCTGTGGCTCATCTGAATTTCCTTCAGTGACACGGGGATGGTTATACCATGAGACACCCGCTCCCTTTTGCTCGGTGCGCCGTTATTATCACGATGGAGAGAAACTATGAGGTGTAAAAAAAACCCAGCTTTTTAGGAAAATGTCTGTGAGAATGAGGAAAGCAGGTCTGAGGTATATCCTACAACAGAACTGTTTGGATCACCACACCATATCTGTCTTAATGTAACTGTATTTATACTGTTGGAATTTATTTTACATATGAAAGCAATTTGGGCCATTTAATCATATTAATTAATAACATGAACACATTAAATAGTTTTTTATTTTCCTCCCTTTTAGTCCTAAAAAGACCAACATGTTTTTAAAATCTATCTTTTACATGCTATGGGGAAAATGAAAGCCAATCTGGCGTGATGACATCATGAATATGCAAATTAGCATTTGACGTCATCTGGCAACATCTTGGTGACTTTCTGGGACAACGTCAGCCACTTTCTATCAGGGGGAGTTGGCAACACTGGTAGTATGATGGAAGAATGTCCATCTGGTGGTACATTGCTGTGACTCAGTCATCTTAAAGCAGGGCTGGCCATGATGGCCTCGTGAATAGGGTATGACTCCATCAAGTCATCTGTGTCATGATAGCATGATCTTCAATCATGTAGCAACATCTTGTGGGCCATTCCCATCTGTACCGGGTCGGCCCGGGCCGGGTAGCCCCAGTCGGCCCCAGCCTGGCCCGGTTGATTCCACACATCCTTGTCTTAAGCCCATGTGGACTGATTCTACCCACCAATCAGAGGCTTGCACTAATGGAAGGTGTGATTTTGCTGTCAGCGGTGGGCGTGTTGGCCCTGGTCGGCCTGAAGCAGACCCCCTCGAGAAGAGGGCTGAGAATGAGCCTTGGTTGGCCCGGAAAAATACCAGGCCACCCAGATATGTAAACAACCTAAGCCCCATTCCCATCTGTACCGGGTCGGCCCGGGCCGGGTAGCCCCAGTCGGCCCCAGTCTGGCCCGGTTGTTTCCACACATCCTTGTCTTAAGCCCATGTGGGCTGATTCTACCCACCAATCAGAGGCTTGCTCTAATGGAAGGTGTGAATGGGCTGACTCTACCCACCAATCAGAGGCTTGCTCTAATGGAAGGTGTGAATTTCTTGTCAGCAGTGGGTGTGTTGGCCCTGGTCGGCCTGAAGCAGTACCCCTCGGGAAGAGGGCCGAGAATGAGCCTTGGTTGGCCCGGGAAAATTCCAGGCCACCCAGATATGTAAACAACCTACGCTACCCGGCCCGGGCCGACCCGGTACAGGTGGGAATGGGGCTCTACGCTACCCGGCCCGGGCCGACCCGGTACAGATGGGAATGGCCCATTGGTGTGTTGCACAGATAATTCCATGACCTTATATAATAATTAGACTAGACGTCTCAGCATACTTCCTTTTTTCAAAATGTTGTGTTTTTGGAGGCAGAAACTGCACACTAGGAATGTGAGGCTTGAATGTCCTGCCAAGACCTCTAAACACAATCACTGTGCTGATAAATGACAGGAAAATGTATATATGAACTCTCAGTGGCAAGTAAAGTGCTTTTCTCAATTAATGGTGGAGGCGGGGCTTAATAGTTATACTGCAGCCTTCCACAAGAGGGGTGCTTGTTTTGCTCCTCTGTCTATTTACTAGAGATCTCGATGGGTTAGTCATTTGCACCTCATGGGTATGGCTGGAGGATATTTAAGATGGAATAAACAGTTTGGGCTTTGTTGTTGTGATCCTTTTTATGTAGTTTTAATGGGGGGTGGGAGGGTTAGGTTTAGTAAAATAGATTTTTTTAATTACTGTTGTCAGAAAAAAATGTTTATGTGGACTAAAACGTGTTAAGGAAACATTCATACAAATCCAAACTGACACCATTGAGAGATAAAAACTACTTTTAGAGAAAAGCTCTGCTGCAAGACTGATTTTCTTAAAGCAGCAGATCCTCGTGGATGCATGTCTGTGGTATTTATCACAATATAAAACTAATTTAGTACATCTGACTCATACTGCATTGTTTATTTAAAAGATGTTTGCCAACATTTAAAAAGGAAATATGTCATTTTTTTACATTAAGTCAATATTTTAGTCACAAAATGGACCTAAATGTTGTTAATAATTGTTTAAAATCCAGTCATCCATGACATGGTAACACTAAACTGGTTTTTAGTTTGGTTTTTACTTAAAATATTTCCATTCCCATTCAGACCAGTGTGGGAATCCCATACATTTAAAGTGTCACAAACTACTGTTAACATAAAAACCCTTTAGGTCTAATTGTCATCTGAGTGGCTATCATAGGGTCCTAATGTTACAGCCTCGTGCCTAATGCTAAAACATATGAATCTTGAAACTGTCCTATTTTCCAGGCTGTCTTCCTGTACTTCATCATCAACGTGCTGTGGGTGGTAGCCACCTTCTTCCTGCAGGCCATTGGAAATGATATCATCAGCATCAAGATCCCCAAATTTTCTCCTGATGGGAATCATACTGGAGAATACCTGAAGGTAGAGAAACACTGCACTGGATGCAGATGGTGCAGAAGCAGGATTGGGATTTCACCTGTAGAGTTTGTTCGTATCCCACACAGGGGCGCCTCCAGAAAATTTTGATAGGGGTGGCCAGACAGAGTCAAAGAAGTTTTTGGGGTGACACACCAAATTGGTCCTTGTGGTAACTCTGGGAGAGTTTAGCCTGTGGTGATATATTGCATTGCTCCTTTATTTATTTTATTTTTTTTAAGTATGTATCCAAAACATTTAAAGAGCAAGTCACCCCTACCAGGTTCTTACTCAACTCCCACTTCCTGTTTGAAAAATGCAACAGATGCTGTTGCCTAGCAGACCAAGAAGGCGGAGCCGCTAACAAATACACACACACACACAGGCTCACAACGACATTGTGAAATACACAATGGACTGAATTTAGATGAGCCAGACCAGCTAAAATAAGGAAACGCCATGTTGCTCTTCTCTCGTTGTTGTGACAGGTGGAGCCTCTCAGTTTGATGTTCCTGTTGTCCTTTGCTGTTCTTCTACTTGTTCAGTTTCTGGCCATGCTGTATCACAGGTAAAACAGATACTTTACTCACACCCCTACAAGTCCATTCTGGACTCACACAAATCAGCCGACATGTGTTTCAAACCTCAAGGATTGATTAAGTTGCAGAGACTGTAAATTTCACTCAAAGGCAGAGAAATGTAACTTATCTAGGTTTAAATACTCCCCCATCTCCAACATGAGAAAGGAATACTCAAAATTAGAGATCGACCAGTACTGATATCCAATAATACCGCTGTTGTGTGACCAATAAAAGATAATTGCAGATACTGTCTCTATCTATCTATCTATCTATCTATCTATCTATCTATCATCTATCTATCTATCTATCATCTATCTATCTATATATATATATATATATATATATCCCTCTCTCTCTCTCTCTCTCTCTCTCTCTCTCTCTCTCTCTCTCTCTCTCTCCAGCCATATATATATGGTTGAGGCCCTCCCCATTGCAAAATGACTGTATCATTGGGGCTGTTTGGGTTGACAACTTATTAGGCGCAGATTGAATGAATAGCATTTTTCAACAATGGACTAAGCCTTTTGCAAACACATCTCTTTTTTCTTGATGTATATACATATTTATGAAATTCAATATGAAAACATCCCTTTCTCTCTCTCTCAATTCAATTCAGTTCAATTTATTTATATAACTAGTCAGTGACTCGATGCAACCTGCTGGGTTCCTTATGTAGGAAACATTTTACCGATTTGCTTAATGATCTGAACTGTATTGCAATTTTTACTTTGTGAAGAGCCTTGAGACGACTCTTGTTGTGATGCGGCACTATATAAATAAACTGAATTGAACGGATGATGAGCTCACTAACTGATAGCAGGTTCAAGCGGTCATCCTGCTACGTCAGAAGAGTTTTTCGAGACCCTGCCCACCCTCATCCAGACAGCCGCACAGAATTCACCACCTTTCGCAGAATTGCCACCTTATCGTGGTGGAAGGGTTTGAGGAGCTCCATGATCTTGGAAGCTGTGTTGTCAGGGACATCAGCCCCTGTCTCCAATGGCAACATGGTCTCAGCTTAGGGCTCAGACTAAGAGCGGTTCAAACCTAGAGGACTGCACCTGTGGGAGTGAAACAGGTCTGAGGGTGGACCAAAACTCTAAGAGCATTATTGTAATGTTTCTACTCAAGTAGGAGTAAATAGTAATAATCTACAAAAGATTCCAGGAAAAATAAAAGTAGCAAGGGTCCTCAAGCACTGAGTAACTGATCATAACAGCTGATTTAAATTGTTTACATTATTTAAAGATGCATTATGTAGAAATGAAGGAAAATGACATCCTGTGGTAAAACGTGGTTACTGCAGCCACTTTAAACAACTCTGGAGCTTTTTGCCGGCCATCGTTAAATTACAATTGTAGTGCCGCAACATGAAATATGTTTCAGTATAACCTTCCTTCCAAAATTACTGAAACATTAGACTCTTTTGGGATTCTCTCACTGTAGAATTCTCACGATATTCTTACATTCTGCACCTTTACTTAGATTAATAAAAATAATACAAAGTTGCAAAGAAAAGTTCATTTGCTGTTAGCCAATCAGACGAGAGATGTGCAAATTTCAGGAAAAAAGAGCAGGAAAATGCGCACCAGAGCTTTTATTCTCCTGAGTGTGACTTACTACTAGAGACAGTTGCATATGAAATAAAAATATGAGTAAAGTGGTCTATATCTTGTGCCAGCAGGCAGGCCCCTTTTAAAACTTCTTCAGAAAATTTTATCTGTTTTTTTCTATTTCTAGTTTTGTAATTGTATCACATTGTTGTGAGGCACTTTGTGTTTTTCACCTGAGAAATGTGCTAGAAAAATAAAAGTGAATTCTTTGGCACTTTAAATTGGAACAGAAAATGAACATGGCCGCTTAAATAGCTGAAAACTGGGGCTTGAAATTCTGAAAGAGTCCAAGGCCCAAATTAACCTGGTCCTGAGATCAGGAAGACTGAGGTTCCTCCTGATAGGTGGCAGAGCATCTCTGTACACCAGCAGGAGGACCTCATCTCCAAGCCACCTGGTGAGGGGGCAATGGCTAGGCCCAGCCTGACGAAGCGCCTGCCGTCACTTCCAGTGACTCCATTCTCCTTGATGGAGATGGGGTAGCCATGATTTTGAGAGTGTTGAGAGGTGCCTTGGGCCTCGCCTCACGGCTGGGGATGATGGACTTCTGCTTCTGTGACTCCAACTTGGCCTTGAAGGACTGGCCAAACAGAAGGAGATAGGCTTATCCAGATAGCCCTGTCCCAGTCCGTGTACAGGACATTGAAAAGGTCCAGCCACCACCACTGAGGCCACACCTTTACCTTGGGAGAGGGCAGTGCAGCGGGATGCGCACCTCTTTGAGGAGATGGACTAGTGGGCTATTCAAGGGGACCTGAACCTGGAGGTCCACCAAGCCACATTGCCTGGTAGGTCTGGAGCTTCCTCCGCCAGAGGTTTTGGGAGGAACTGGGAAGCCTCCAGGTCGGACTCTGTCAGTCCGTCTACCATAAGTCACACACTTATGGGGGGGCTCAGATGCACCTGTTAGAGGATGTAGAAGTCAGCTGGTGAAGAAAGTGTGCAGTCTTATTTCCTGATATTTGGAAATCTCGTCTCTACCAGTGACTGCTTTGCTGCTATAATGGATTCAAGGTCGTTTTGAAACCTGCAGTTACTTACTCCTTCACTAATTATGATTTACACACACTACACATATTTTTGCTTCTGAGATGGCTACCATCACTGTCATGTGGTTATTCAATTACACATCATCACCCCCTCACCCTCTGAAACACAAACTGAAACTATATGAAAAAAATATCTGTTGTTAATATCGGCCCAGTTTTACTTATTGGACCGATACAGATATTTTTTTTAAATTTCTTACCAAGATTGATGCTGATATATTGTGCATCCCTTCTTAAAATTATCTACTTTATTCTAGTTTTTTGTGCATTTTCTAAATGTTTTGAGCCTTTCTATGTGCAGGGTCTACACTCTGATCCATGTGGTCTCTTATCGTGGCTCAGAAAAAGACTACAAAGTGAGAGAGATTGTAAGTAATCATGGGGCGCCACCTTTGTACTGTTCTACAAACAGAAGTTTGTAAATGTGAATTCATTTGTAATTATGACTCTTGAGATCTGAAATTTGTGTATTTTTGCCAAACAGGAGGATGAAAGTGAGGATCTCACCTTTGCAAACCGAAATGCCATTACAGTAACCAGCGAAGACTTCTAAACAACTGCTATTAAGTTCCTTACCAACCTACGGCTGCTTTTTCTGTGAGGGTTTATTTCTTTAAGTCTTCACGACAAATTCATGCTTGCATGTTTTTATCAAACCACACATAGGTTGCTAAGATTTGTTGTATCCGATGCCGTGTCCTTACTTGGTCGACACAGCTAGTTAACTTTTCACCATTCCGCATCAACATTGGGAAGCTAACCAGCATTAGAGAAATCGTTTTCCTTTATCAAGAGTTTAATACGTTTTGTTTGGCAATAATAAATGAGAAAGTGGATGTAGGTTTTTAAAAAGCCACTGGAGAGTGGTTTTAATGACTGTTTTACCTAAATGTGTATTTATTTTGTCTGCATGGATAAATGCATCTTGATTAAAGATGATGTCGCACAAGCCATGCTCTCCATTTGACAGTAATGTTTTATTGATAATCTTTCCATTACATATTTGCACACAGACTTATACTTTATGGTTTATGATGTTCTAGAGTAATTGGAGTTACCTTTAGAACATCGCATTTAAATTGAGTAATTATGAATGTTGGTAATTGAAAAGAGGGGAAAAGTCCATAAACGACTTAACTGGCTGGAAAAACTGTAGAATTAATTAAAACTGTGAATAATCTATTTGTATTTGTAAAATGACCTGTATAAACTTTAAATAAACTATTTTCTGCAAGGTACTAAATCACATGATTTTTCTGTATCTAATTAATGGTAAAATAGTTGGAGACAGCCATGAGTTCTTTCAATATGTTATTTTTGTCACAAAGAAGAAAGTGTTTCTTACATTTCCAACAGCTTGTTGTATTAATGCTTCTGTCTGTGATGCAGGTTTGTATGATCTTTAGGACCAATTAAACCAGTGACTCTGCAATCTCAAAGTTAACTAGACATAAGACAGATAACCCTAACCCTTACCCTTTGGCCAATGAAAGAAAAACCCACAACAGTCACAGAAATAACTCGAATCTGACTGAAGTAATGACAAACTCATGGAACAAGCCTGGACAAAGATGATGGTACCCCAACTTAATATTTTGTTGCACAACATTTTGAGGCAATCACTGCAATCAAACAATTCCTGTAACTGTCAATGAGACTTCTGTGCCTCTCAGCAGGTATTTTGGCCCACTCAAGAGCAAACTTGTAGATCAGTTGATCCAATGATTGAGTTATGCTGCAGATGGACTTTAACAGACACCGTAGTTGTGACGTGGGAGGTGTTCGTATGTACCACGCGTTCGAGCTACCCGGTTAACATGGCTGTGTAAGTTGCTGAGAGTAACCAGTAAAAGCTCTTATAATCAAATCCTGGTCTCATAGCTCATTTCCACATGGTGTCAGAAGACTTCACGGATCTATCGCCAGTAAGCAGCAGTGTTTCCCGAACACAAGGTGAAAACAATGACTTCGAAGTGATGTCTCTCAGCTACATCTCTACAGCAGGTTGGAGGAGCTACGAGCCCACACAGCAAGGGACCAAGTCCTGCAAACTCTAACCACGGTGATTCAGAATGGCTGGCCCAACAAAGACCGTCAGGTTCCGCTTTCTGTGCGTCCATTCTTTCCATACAGAGAAGAGTTGATTGTGGAGAACGGTGTTGTTGTTAAAGGTCAAAGAACTGTCATTCCTGACTCCCTGAAACAGGAATACATAAGCATCATGCACAGGGGTCACCCAGGCTTAGAAGCCACAAAACGCAGAGCAAGAGGCACTGTATTTTGGCCGGCAATGAACAAAGACATAACAACAGAACTGCTCTCCTGCTCAGCATGCAACAGCACCCGACCGCACCAACAGAAGGAATCTTTAAAACTACATCCAGTTCCTACCCTGCCTTGGTCTACGCCACAGACATGTTCGAGTGGCATGGACAAGAGTACATGGTGCTAGTCGACTCCTACTCAGGCTGGTTCGAAATCGACCGTCTCCAGGACACATCTTCGGCAGCTGTGATCACCAAACTGAAAAGACATTTTTCAGTCCACGGGGCACCTCACACCCTGATTTCTGACAATGCGAGACAATACACCAGTCAGCGTTTTAGAGAATTTGCTCAGCAATGGGACTTTGTCCATGTAACCAGCAGTCCAGAATACCCACAGTCTAATGGACTAGCCGAAAGAGCCGTTCGCAGCGCCAAGCTGTTGATGGAAAGATCTCATAGAGATGGGACAGACGTTTTCCTCAATCTTCTAAACATCAGAAATGTTCCACGTGATAAAACGCTGGGATCACCTGCAGAACGTCTAATGTCCAGGCAAACCCATTCGACTTTTCCTGTCAACACCACACTGCTGGAACAGGCCCCAAAGGACGCTGAGCTGATCAGAGTGCAACTCGAAAAGAAAAGGCTCATCCAGAAGCACTCAACAAGCCGCCCATTGCCACCACTCACGGAGGGTCAAGTCGCCAGGTTGCAGGCTACTAAGGGACACTATCGCCTTGGCACGGTGAAGGAGGTGTGCTGCGAACCACGCTCCTACATCATCAAATCTAATGGAGGAACCTATAGGAGAAATTGTCGCCACATCCTACCCGTTGCAGAGCCACCACCACCCCGACAGGTCAGCCCTGCACGTCTATGCCCCCATCCTGCTGATCCTGCCTCACCGAACATTCCTTCCCCTGCTCTAGGACCCCAGCAGACACCTCCACCAGTTGGAACGCCCACTCCACATTCCAGCGTGCTACAAGTTCCTGCAGTTTGCTCTTCCACCGGGATATCACACAGTAATGCTGCCTATGTGACACGCTCAGGCCGCATTTGTAAGCCTAACCCCAAGTACAATGTTTAAAAAAAAAAAAGGGAAGGTGGTGTATTAATGCTACATTGATGGTTCTTATCTATCCAGTATTCAGTTGTGATGTCAGACAACCAGATTCACGTTTATGTTCCTGGACATTTGGGTTTGATTTAAAAAAAAAGTTATAAGAATGTTATAAGGGTTTGAAAAAAAATGTTACAAGACTTTATTAGTTAATCGCCAATTAATGTTCAACATCATTTCACATCTCCTACTTTGTAGTGTGGGTCGTGGCATCGATTGTGGGTCATTAGTATTTAATTTTGTTATACATAGCATATTTTGATTTTCAATGATGGTAATAACTAAAAGGAGAGAATGTAGATCAGTTGATCCAATGAGAGTTATGCTGCAGATGGACTTTAACAGACACCGTAGTTGTGACGTGGGAGGTGTTTGTATGTACCACGCGTTCGAGCTACCCGGTTAACATGGCTGTGTAAGTTGCTGAGAGTAACCAGTGAAAGCTCTTATAATCAAATCCTGGTCTCATAGCTCATTTCCACAAAACTGCTCCAGTTGTCTCATGTTTGAAGGGCGCCTTTTAGACGGCTTGTTTCAGCTTTTTCCAAAGATGCTCAATTGGACTGAGGTCAGGGCTCATAGAAGGCCACTTAAGAATATTCCAATGTTTTCCTCTTAGCCATTCTTGTGTGTTTTTAGCTGTGTATTTTGGGTCATTGTCCTTGTTGAAGAACACCTTGGATCTATTAAGACACTTTTCTGGGCTCTTTTATCATTCAGATTATCCGTCTGTTCGATTTGTCATCAATTTTCCTCCTGCGGCCACATCCAAGGAGGTTGGCTAGTCCCATGGATCACAAACTTCTGAATATGTGCAACTGTAATCACAGGAACATCTAGCAGCTTGGGTTAGGTTAATTTTCTTCCTAATCTCCTGAGACAACTGCTTCCTTTCGTGGACACACTTTGAATTAACATGTCCCTTTGGTTACATTATTTTCAGTCTTTTCTAGAGGTACGATCATTTTTATCTTGGAGTTTTTTTTTAAATAATGCATGGTTGTAAAGTTGTCTGACTTTCATTGGTTACATTTCATAAAAATTGTATTACTTTTGTCAGATTCAAATGATTTCTGGGCCCATTGTGGGACTTTCTTTCGTTGACTTTAGGGTAACAATTTTGTCCACATCTGTATTCTCAGATATTTCTATTTGGGCTAAGACTTCAGTAAGGATGATCATATTTTAAACCTTCAAATAAACGAACACTAATGGATTTTTTTATGAATTGGTCATTTCATTCAAATGAAGCAGTAGTTATCAAAGGCAATTGCAAAGCAACGATCTGATAGTTGAGATGTAGCAGCTGATGACGCAGCAATCAGTGAGCACTGGGTCAAAGTTTACATGCATGTAATCACTTTTCCTGTTAGCGCTGAACAAATGGCAGGTCCAACATGATGGGAGTCTCACGTCTAGTTAAATTCTCTTCACTCCATTTTAAATTTGACAATTATTTTTCTGTTTTGCAAAAGGTGTCTTCAAGAAGATTAAAAGCTGATCACTGCTACTGTTCCCCAAACATACAATCCAACAGGATAAAACTATAAACCCAGCCTAAGACTCTTTCCAGTCGACACAAAACAATAACTTTATTAAAGCCCTTTTACTGATTTTTTTAAGTGATTTGTTGCTTTAATTGTGCATCATGATCTGAAAAAGTAGGAATGTGTCATTTCAAAGGTTTGACTAATGTCTTCACATTAGGCAAAAAAAGGGAGTCTCGGTGTGTGTTTTTCTTTTACACACACACAAAAATGGAAGTTGATGACTTTATTCAGATAATATGTTGTTTAATCTGACCTGAAATCAGTGCCCTGAATGACAGCCAATAAAAACAAAGTGACAGTTTAGTCCACAGGTTTGACACTTCAGTAATCAAAAGCTTGGCTAAAGGAACGTTTGTGTCCTCCTCCTCCTCCTCCTCCTCCTCTGTTGTTGCCATATCCGCCTCCACCACTCCGGAATCTGTTGCCACGGCCACTGCTTCCCCCAAAATTCCTGTCCCTTCCACCTCTGAAACCTCCTCTGAAACCTCCTCTGTCACCGCGGTTACCGCTGCCAAAGCCCCTGTCGCCACGGTTACTGGTCTGCCTTTCCAGCAGCTCTGGGAGCTCGGTGGCCACAGTCAGCTGCCAGCGGCGGCCGTCGCTCCATGTCTCCTATTGAAGGAGCGAGCCAAATTTGAGGTTTAGAAAGACACGAAAAAAAAGTGAAAATTTGCATTATACTCTAAAAACATGAATTATTGTTCTTACCTGTATCTCCTTGACTTTATCGACTGGGACATCAAAACAAACCCCCTATTATAGACAAGAAAAACAAAACTATCAGTGTTTCTTTCATAAACCCACTTTCATTACTTGCTATCATGTACAACACCAGATGTTTCAGCAATAACATCAATAAAACTACATTTAAAAAGCAGATACCGTAAATCCTCTAATACAGGCCAGTATTCAATTAAAGGCCGGGTCTCCAATTTTGGCCGGTGTCGGAGTCAGCGGAGGTAAATAATGGCCGGTCTCTTATTGTGGCCGGATGGAATGTGGTAACAAGCAAGTACGAGCGTCCCAGCGGCAAGGTTATAGTCCACCAATCAACCAGCAGGAGGCAGTAGGGGTTCACGCAGACCTTTATTAGGCTATTTCTTCAACGCTTTGTAACGCTACAGACACGATCCTCTATCACGCTCCTACCACACAGAGTCACAGTGTCAGTTAACCATGCTAATTCAACCTGCTCCACAGAACACACATCACCTTCCCTGTGGCTTACATAACACTCACACAACACGCAAATCAGCACATAGGAACTAGCAGAACGATAGGAAACACATATAACACAATACCCAGAATGCACCTGGCTTACAACCCCAGCCAGGTCATTACACTATCAAGTTCAAAGAGAACGTGCTGATTATGCTGCAGAACACTCTGGGGAGCAGCAGTAGGGGGTGTATGAACTACAGTAATCCCTCGTTTATCGCGGTAGATGCGTTCCAGACCTGGCCGCGATAGGTGAAAATCCGCGAAGTAGGGACTCCCAGCATGCCCCTCGCGGGGATTCCCTTCACGTCGCACCTACGTCACAAACCGCGGCTATAAACGGAAGTCGCCTTTCCAGCTCACCACTCAGTCATCGTTTCTTCAGATTCACGATCAGAGTTTCCAACCTACCGATCAATCCAACGAACTATCAGCTCATAGTAAGTTATCTTACTTACTTCTGGAAAGCCCGGCATTTCCGTGTCACTTCGTTGACGCTCGAACGCTCGGGGGTTTCCTAGATCAGCCGGCATTTCACCGACGCTATCACTTCCGCGTCTGTGAAACCACGCTCCCTATTGAATTATCGTATGATCACATTCTCTGTGATCAGCAACGCGCTGTGCCAGACCGTAGGTACTGACACGCGATCGTTCATGTCGGTTCATTTCCTTTAATGTTTTCTGTCTTTTATTTGCGCCTGATGCGTTTGGCTGCATGCTGTGGAGCGGGGCGCTGCGGGCATCACCTTGTCCTCCGACGCACTGATCACTGATACGGCCGCCAAACAGTGAGCGCTCCGCTGTTTTTGCGGTCGGTAGATCTTTTAGAACTGCAGTTCAAAGGTAACTCATAAGGTGAATATATATGAACCCAGGCAGCAGTTTTTCTTTAGGATTGAGAGGAGATGCAGGAAGATAATAAACAGGCAGGACAGAAAAATAGTCAAATAAAAACAAGTTAGTTTTTGTACCTGCTGTTGCAACAAACAGACACCATTGAAGGTAATCAGAAGTGAGGAACAGAAAATGAAATAATTATTTTAATGTTTAGAGCAGCAGGAACTCCGAGAGGCTGCAGGCGCATCAGTGAGTTTGCGGCTGCTGCACAGGGGGAGGGGGGAGAGGGCTGAAGCTGGGGGAGGGGGGAGATGGCTGAAGCAGAAACTACCGTTGTTAAAAAGAAATGTGTTTAACTTTGAAAATGTGGGCGCAATTTTAATTGTCAAAAACTCTAGCGAACCATTCGTTCATTTTGCTCAAATAGAAATAGAGGCCTGCCTCTAATACTGGCCCTCCTTCCAATAAAGGCCTGGAGCTTGATGAGCTTGAGTCAAATACAGGCCCGGGCCTGTATTAGAGGATTTACGGTATTTCATCTTATCAAGCCATAAATCTATACAATGAAAAAGGAAATGCACCATCCAGATTCTACCCACATTATTCAAGAAAAATACATGAATGCTTACAGTTCTGTCTTTGAGGAAGGTCATTCTGTGAATGTGGTTTTCAATCTCTTCTCCTAGCTGTTCTTTCATGGTTCTCCAGGCATAACCGATATTATGCATCTCCTGAGAGCACACCAGCTGCATAGTGGTGAAACCCTGCAAAAACAAGCAAAGCATTTGGAAAGAAAAACAAATATTTACAATCCTAAAGGAACAATGAATCTTAAAACAGACCATCCTTGGTTGGCTCTGCTATGTGGGGGAATCTGGGTAAATAAAGTGATGTAGCTGTAATGCCTAGAGCCCATCTGGGTGGTCTTTAAAAAACTAAACATTACAAAATCAGATATAAGCTACTAGACTCTAGAGTCATTTGAGGATGAATGTGCAATAATGTACCAACCTAACCTGGTGGAGTTTGAATGTGTTGACAAAAGACAAAACTTAAGAAAAAAAGCTGAACTTGATGTAAATCACGATGTAAAACAAATCACTATTTTTGTCCATCTTTAATGTTCACTGGTAACTTTAAGTGAGATTTGAAGATATCAGAAGGTTTTTTTTTTAAAGATTAATTTTCATAAGCTGAACATGTAATAAATAAATGTTTTGGATTAATAAAAAATTGGTTTATTTTTAACTAAAATCTTCAAGCATTGGTGGAAATCTGAACTCAATAAAAACAGGCATCAAAAAATAAATTCGTAATTCCTGTGCTTGTTTTGAATACAGCTTCTTTGAGAATAAGTTATAGAAAAGAAAACAAGCAAAGTTTTACACAGGTGAAATTTTAAAGCAGCTTAAAAGGAAAATATTAATAAAATACAGTGTTTCCCCTAGGAATTTTTCCAGCTGTGGTGTGTGTGTGTGTGTGTGTGTGTGTGTGTGTGTGTGTGTGTGTGTGACACGTCTGACCTTTAAGTTAATATTGTTTTATTAGACGCACTCCACTTTGAACTGCACCAATCCAGCAACTGCTGCATTTTAATAACTAGTATTAATGGTGAATACACCAATATTTGCACAAGAGGAATTTTTGTTTTAAACTCTCAGTGACACTTGGGGGGGGGGAAGGAGGGGTTAATTTTTCTTGGCGTCTGGAAAAACATCTTCTGCCCCCCTTTATTTGACTTTCTGCCCCCTTTATTTTGGTCCAAGATCATTACTGGGCTGGCCCTATTAAAAAAGTTCTACACCCCTGCTTAGTAGACTTAATGAAGTATTTTTAAGCCAGTATAAAAATGACTGAAACACTAATTTATATATTTGGCATTAATGACCAATATCTTTGATTTAATTTATTTGTTAAGAACATCAAGATGCATTACAGTGAACATTATAATAAAGTAAAGTTTTCTAGTGCAGAGAGGAGACAACCCATAGAAGCACTGATTTGATCTCATTTCAGAGAAAAATAGAACAGGTCAGATGCACCTAATAAATAAAATTACTAACAAACTCAGGAATCTGTTTCTTTGCTTCATTGTTCTGGTGCTGAAAATATCACTAATGCGGATCAAAGGAGATACACAGATGAATGCACCTCTTATTATTTGGAAATTAGTGGGTGTGGTTTACATCAATACATTATTTTAAATCTGAAATCGATATTCGTGCCGGGATTCCCTCGCTGCGGACGTTCTCTCCGATGACATCATTGGGCATGAGGGGATAAAAGGAACGCTGGATACACGCCCGAGGAGCTACTCCTAACCCATGAGTAGTCTCCATTTCTGCTCCGTTCTGGACACCCTGACTTTGTAGAATACGGTTGTGATTACGTGCGTGTGTTTAGAGGAAAGCCTCTGCATGGTATTCTACTTAAGCCTGAGTGAGTGGTTCCTAGTATTTAGTGCCAATCGCTTCATACTGGTATCTTTGCCTGGACAGAAAACTTCGGGGAGCCTTTTTGCATATAGAAGCTCTTAGAAACCCGTACCAGCCTAAGTAAATATTTCATTTGAAAAGCTACCTGAGATATGTTGATTATAGTCTGTTTTCCAGCTTTTAATTAAAAGCTGTGATTTTTCTTTAGTACCTTTTTTTTTACTCAGGAGTTTTCTGTTGGGCTGTGTCTAGTGGTATTTGTTAGAACCTCCAGCCCCAAGATCAAGTGTAATCTGTGTAACAAAAATAATGTATGTTTTAATTAAATAAGGAAAATATTTTTATACCCAGGTTTCTTTCTCATCTGTTCTCATCTTTTCTCTGTCCTCTTAGCTTCTTAAAGTAAGGGGTAAAGCATAAGTTAAAACCTAACAATATATTTGATCACAATAGTAAAGGAACTATTACAGAGCAAGTTTTTCAATTAAATCAGAACATTAATATTTAAGTGCATGAATTAATACATCTGAACTCATGCAGTAGGAACCAGGAAATATGAAATACTAGAACCAGACACAGCTTTTTATATTCTTTTAATTTGAGTTAACTTATTTTTTCCTAATGTTGTTGGCATTTTTCCAATGGGGGGGGGGGGGGGGGGATAATTTTTAAAACCCGACCGGAGTGGAGGCAGTGACCAACGCATGCCATTTTCGGCTCCGTCTTGTCAAATGCACCATATCCGTTACGACAAAGGTAACTTTAAATATTCAACCGAAAAAGAGGCGAGCTGAAGAAAACCTGGGGAGTACTGAAGAAACGTGAGCAACAGTGAAGCAAGAACAGAGATTGGTTACTGTCTGTGTGTGTGTGCGTGGGGCGGATCAGTTGTGTGTGTAGGGAGGGGTGGGCACTCCATGTGACTGGCCAATCACAGAGCGTGAAGGCAGTCAGTTACCCAATGAGGATTTTTATTCAGAACGATTACAGATATTCACGATTTTTAATCGTTTCATGCTCGTATTCGTCAAAAATGCTTTATCCGCGGCTCATCCCGAGCTGTAACCACCCTGCCCTGCCTCCTCCTCCTTGCTGCCTGCTGGCTGTGATCACAAGCAACAACAGAGTAGTTCCCGCTGCTTCTTCGGGAAACAGTGCAAAAAAATAAAATAAAAATCAATAAAACGGGATCTTTCAGCCGTGGCGGGCCACCACGACTACGCCTATGTAAGGGAAACACTGAAATAGACTTCCCCTATGCTCAGAAAGAACAAATTCAAATTCTGTATATCCTCTGTAGTTAGTGTAGCAATCTATTGTGCAGGGATGGATTAGTTTAGTCTGTGAGATCTTCGTGTTTGGCTAGCAATTAGCTTTTTTAGTTTGCTGACCATTAATTAAAAGCTTAAGAAAAAGATGATTTTTGCTTTTTTGTTGGCATCACAGCGGAGCCTCGAAAGAAAGGAGCAATTTCTTTGGAGGTGAAGCAAAGAGCTAAAAATCTGAGTGAAGATCGGTGCGGCCTACACTCGTTTGAGGAAGCTAAAGGGAGCTACCAAATCATGGGCCGATGGTGACCTGGCTTATATTATATGATTTTTGTCTGACTGATCACGCTTCAAACTAGAAGCTAATGATGGGTATATTAGAACATCCTGGTGGAATGAGCTATACTTTTATGCATGACACAATTAGTCAGCAAAACTGGTGATTAGTCGACAGACAATCAAAGTAGTCGTTCGTGGCAGCCTTAGTTGTTAGCACAAGCTACAACAGGCTGTGGCAGGGTTGTTTACAACAGCAGCTGTCATTTTGCTTTCGACCAGATGGAGAGACAAATTGTAAAATGATTAAGTGTTGCTTTAAGTTTAAAAGAATATGTAGCAGATATAACTAAATGTTATTCTAACTAAATCTATTGTGTCTCAAAACTATAAATATGTCGTTTTTAATAATAAAAACTAAGATTTACTTTCACAGTTGAGAAGAATTATCAACAGTTGATCCTGAACTTTGGACCGTTTGTGCCTTTACGTGGTTTCCATCTTTGCTGGTCCCTCTATTTTCCTCCACAGCACCTAGATTACAACATTGTGTGCCAGTAAAATGTGTTCAGACTGTGGTGCGTACGTTTAACGAAGATTCGGATCACTAAAAATTGAATCAGGGAATTTAATGAATCGAACTGTTCGATGATTCATTTCAGCCATGGAAAAGATGACAATTTCTAATGTGAACAATCAACGCTGTTATGGACTAGTGAGTCGAAAATCAGTGCAGTGTGTGAATGTGTGTGAAGATAAATCTTACGACATCAGAGTTGAGCAGTGATCTCTGTTCCAGACTCGTGGCTCCAGAAATATGAGCCAGAGCAGCAGCAAGTGCATCGACTGCTCCACGCTCCCCAATCAGCCTTTCGGCTGACTCTCTGAAATAATTGATGGCTGTAACTGGAACAGAGTCCAGAAACCTAAAAACGTAAAAAAATATATACATATATAAATGAATAAATGATCACAAAAGGAAATGTTTGTTTTTCCAAACAGAAACCCAGTTTACCTACCTGACAGCATCTTTACTGGAGGACTTGATGATGTCGTTGGCAGTTGGAACACCAACTCTTCTGAATGTGATGCCCTGCAATTAAATAAATAGTTTAGTTTAAACAAAAAATATATTTTGATATCCAGCTTTTGTCGACCAAACAATTTGAGAGCTTCATTTACATTAACTATTTAATCCTGATTAGATGTGTGACCGGTGTGATTATTTGGTGTTCTACCTCAGTCTGGCACTGAGGGTTGTTTTTTGCCAGAGGCCAGTCTCTCAGTGAGCAGACTTTTGGAGGCAAACATTTTCATTTGGGAGTTTCTAAAATGCATTCATGGGATTTTGGCCACCTGTTGATGGAAATCTTTAGTTCAAATGAACAAATAGTCATTAGACTAGAGGCCGACCGATATGTTTTTTTTTTAAGGCTGATACAGAGTTTTAAAGAGTTTTGTTGCTGATGGCCGGAATCTTAAGCAGATTATTAAGGCTTTGCTGGTGTACATAGACACGTTTTAGCAGCACATTGATTGTGAAAGACAACTTAACTCTCACTGTGTGCAATATAAATTAAATAAGTCAATAATCTCTTATAGGGCCCGACCGATATATCGGCCGGCCGATATAGGGGTCATTAACACTATCGGCCAAAAAGACGGCCGATATTGCGCTACCTATCCAGCAGATGGCGCCAGCTCTATGAACTCATGTTGTATGCAGCAGAAGCAATTCAGTCAAGCAGAGACAACGGTGATAAGGAAGTAGGAGGTAAGTCTTCAGTTTTAAGCATATTTGTTGTGTCAGTGGTAAGTTGAACGGTAAAATAAGCAATGACAAAAGTATGTTTCCCCTCAACATGCTTCCTAAGTTTATTGTGTGCCTCGTGGCCTCGTATTGAAAAGTTAACCTGAAAAAATAAAATAAAACTGCCGCAGCATTACGCTCTAGTCTATGCAGAGCTCACGCTGCTTCCCCTTTAGTCATGTAGGGCAGTAAGTAAGTAACATTGGCCTTTTTCTGGTAGATATTCTGGAATATTCTCAGACTATTTCCTCCACTCTTCTTCAGCAGTCTTTTCAAACTCACGCGGTTCACCCGCAGCTCGCGAAAAAAATAGTGCAGACGCCAAAACGATTGCTGCACGGCGCGGGATGGAGCGCCGGCGTGCAGTGCTTCGGCGGCCCATGTAGCCTATAGAATAGGATAACAAGGGCGACGAATGATGGCGGTCCCCGTTTCACAGCGCTTCGGCGGCACACGACCGTTGTCGCAGCTGAGGACTGAGGAGGGGGGGTTGGCAACAAAGCAATGAAACGCTGTGCAGGGAGTCCCCCCTCCTCCCCCTAGCTGGGAGAGGAGTAGGGGCGGTAATACGCGAAACATTCCTCTCTACAATAGAATAAATCTATTGTATTTTTTCAGCCTTATATTTTACATAAGGCTCATACATTGCCACATACTAGTCATTTAACGTATCTTATTTTTATTTTCCTAATACTGTCGGCTATGGAAAGGATCAAAACACAAAAGTGTAAAACTCCAGACTCAGAAAACAAAAAACTTGAATGTTAGATTCATATTGACTGAGTTTGTGTGTTCTGTTGTTTTTGAGATTGTAAAATAAATCTTATTTGCATTACATGGAAACCCTAGTGAGTTATTGAGACAGTTCTTTGGTGTGTAATATAGAAATAAGTTAGCATCAAAAAGGCAGAGAATGAAGGGTTTAATCTTAAGAACATTTGTATTTATTTATTTTTTTTGTGAGGGAGATTTATCGGCCATTTTATCGGCTATCGGCCTTTGTTAAAACGTTTATATCGGTATCGGTCCCAAAAAAAGCATATCGGCCGGGCCCTAATCTCTTAATATTTATTAGATTTCAAATAGAAAACTACGTCAAAACATTAAAACGATGTGTTGGGGTCCTTCGGGTCCTTTCTTCAGTCTAGTAGTGATGGCCCTTGGCCACACAAGCACCTGATTTTTTTTTTTTTTTTTTATTGGCTTTAAAAAATAATTTCAGCCGATGGCCGACATAGAAAAATTTTTATTTATCGGCCGGCCTCTACATTAGACCATATCTCAATTCATGAAACATATTACTAAATTGACACACACATCAATGTGGTGTGACTCTAACTGAATAATTTGCAGATTTTTACCAGCAGCAGCAGCTTAGTTAGGCTCACGTGTTTCCCCCCCAACTTTTAACTAAGCCCTGAAATCAATTTCTACGTTTGATTTATTACGAATATGACTTTTTTTTACTTCCTAAAATTTTGGCAGCCATTTCCATTTTCCTTCCATCTTAACTCAATTCCAGTGGTTACAAAGACACCTACTGCTTTGTTCTCTACGTAGCGCAGCTGATCTTCTTCTTTCCTCTGGTAGAAACAGATGCAGACTCCGGTCCTGCCCGCTCGGCCCGTTCGTCCTGAGCGATGGATGTACGACTCCACATCCTGACAACCACCAGGCAAAAACATTTAAGATAATCTAGTTAAAACTCGAGACTGCTTTTTGTTTTAATTTCTAAACAATTTTCTTCATTTTTTCTCAATCCCATCAACGTTAATTTCCCATTAAAACCAAATAAACAATATAAATACACACACATAAAGTATAACCACCACGATTAATTTTTTAATTCTATTAATAATTTAGTTATGATAATGCATCAAACCTTGGGGGGAGAACACTGGACCACCAGGTCGACTTCGGGGATGTCTAACCCACGAGCTGCAACGTTTGTAGCCACCAGGACCTCAAAGACACCATTCCTGAAGCCTTTGAGTGTCGTCTCTCTCTGTTTCTGTGGAATATCACCATGGAGGGACTGGGCACTCTAAAAGGATTAAAAAATAAATAAATTAATTAGTTGTGAATTTCTAAATAAAAGCAAAGGAAACAACTATGACGGTGCTAAACTGAACATATGAGGGGCATATTTACATTTCACATGTGTTAATAAAATGCTCACTGTCCTATTGTCTACCTGTTTAATGGACGCATTCAGGGACAGTTCATTGGCCTCTTTTTTTGTCTCACAGAAGACGATGGTTCTTCCGTGGCTGCCGCTGTACACCTGGATCACGTCTCCTATCACTGCAGCACGCTGGGACCAGTGACACGCTATGGCCAGATGCTACAGCAGATAGGGACAGGAAATGATTAACAAAAAAGAAAACTGAAGGAGTAAAGAAAAAGATTTGTGTTAAACCAGCAGGAATGATCTTATTGGTTCTCTATTACAGTATTCTGGTACGGAGGGTAAAAGTCTGCATCTAATCTGGTACTGTATTACACACCCATATCCCCTCCCGCCCCCTTTCCTCCCCCCACTTACTTCAACTGTTGTTGCAGCTTTTTGTGTTTTCTTGCCAATCAGGTCAATGTGCTTGCAGCTGGGTCGCATGTATTTCTTGGCCACGTCATAGACCCAGGTGGGGCAGGTGGCCGAAAACAGAAGTGTCTGTGGGTTAGAGGCACTATCTATAGGGGAAGAAACCGGTAGTTACTTTGATGTGTTCACCTAAACCATCTTTCACATGAAATCATGGATTAACACAAAACTCTTGTTTACCAATTTGATTTAAATGTACCTTTCTTATACGAGCAACCCAAAATCTCCTCGACCTGTTCTGCAAACCCCATGTCCAACATTTGGTCCACTTCATCCAGAACGACATGTTTAAGTTGAGAAAGGTTGAGCTTATGGTTCTGAAGGTGATCTTTAATCCGACCAGGGGTTCCAACCAGAATATCAATTCCAGTACGTGTGGCATCGACTAAAAGAAAAAAATATTATTCTCATTATGAAATGTGTAGGACTGCACAGAAAGCACATAAAAATAGGCCACAGGTATATAAACACTGTATTTTTTTCCATCAAATTTCAGCCACTTCAAAAAAATAAACGTACTTTGTGGGTTGTATGAGCTTCCTCCATAGAAACACGAGATCACTAGTCTTTTTGAAACATCTTTGAAATCCTTCGCGACCTGGATGGCCAACTCTCTGGTAGGAGTCAACACCAACACCTGTGTCAGAAAAAAATAACACAATTGTACCCAGGTGAAGGAAAAAAAAATACATTAAGGTAAAACTATACTACTGTCAGAAGTAGGGTTGGGCATTGAACCGGTTCCAACTGTTCATTTTTCCCGGAAAAGTTCAAAGTTTATTTTTTCGATTCCTAGTATATCGACGGAAGAGGAATTTGCGGCCGATCTCCGTGAAAAATAAATGTGATCTGCAAATTGTGATCACCGCTTTCTAGAGCTGATCACACCAGCTGTCTGTGTGCAGCACCGAGTCCCCCCTCCCCCCACCCAGCGGCCAAATATAAACAAACGTGTCTGACGAACTTTTACTCCGTAATGTAAACTTTAACTTCTGTAGCGAAAATGCGCCAGAGAGGAAACTTGTTAAAATACGTCAACACGGTGGATTTAATAGAAGCTTAAAAGAACAAACTCTGGACGGTGTGAGGTGAGTTTGTCTCACTGCAGAAATAAAAACACACATGGAGTGTCAGCAGTCAGATGCAGCCGCTCACCAACACTCGTGTGTGTGAGCATGAGAAGGCTGAACAATAACCAGTAGGATAATTAGTCACCATGCTAGAAGCTTCTCTGTTGTGGACCACACCAGCTTCTGCCACAATAAATAATTATAATAATAAATAACATTTTTTTATTTCCTTTCTGAACTATTTCTGTTGAGAGTTTTAATTAGGGATGTGAATCTTAGAGCAACTCACGATTTGATTCGATTCCGATTCTTGGGGAGCCGATTCGATTCAGAATCAATTCTCGATTTAAATCGATTCACAATCAGTATTAACGAAGAGTGTCAGCTCCAGGATTAACTACTTTGTTGTTCAAGTTAGTTAAAGCTATGGGACATTTTTATTTGACTTTAAACTGGTCATGCTCCAAAAATGCAAATTTACAATGTAAAATAAAGTGATTCTAAAACTGTTAACAGAAGCAATATTTTGACCAAAAGGCAACATTTATTTTTGCTTACCTTGTAAAATATAACAAATCTGTAGTTACCTCACAGTTGCTTTGAAAGTAATATGGTCAAATACTTTTCATGTATGTGTAGAAACAAGTTACATGAGTAATCCTGAGTACTCATCAACTTAGAAAATAAATATGGGAATATCTCAAATTTCTGAGTATGGAAAAATTTACATTCAAGTGCCCTCTTATCAGCAGATTCAAACATAAATCATCTCAATTTATGGGACCACAAAAGTAAACGGAGTACTGACTCTCCTAACAAAGATCGAAAAAGTGCATCTCAAACCTGTAACATGCCAAATATTTGAGTTCTTGGAATCAATTCTGAACCTTTGTGAATCGATTCTGAATCTTTATAAATAAGAATCCAGATTCAAACTTGAATCGATTTTTTTCAGCACCTCTAGTTTTAATGTTTAAAATCTGTTAAGATTGTTACTGACAGCAGCTGCATTTAAGTTTCACTTCCTGTTCTGACTGAATGCTGCTGCAGCATGGAGGTGTAGTTCTCAGTCATCCTGGACATGATCATCCTGAGAGTTTTAGCTGAAAACAGCTGGACGTTTCTGGATATGTTGGAGACATTTAGCCTCTCATCCCAGAGGCTTCTTCCAGACTTTGGTTGTGGTCAGAAACAAACACACTAGTTGTGCTGCAAGTCTTTTTCTTTTCTTCTCCCAAACATGTTTTTGTCTAAATGAAGGTGATGTTGTTGTTCATAGAATTAAAATTCATGTTGAAGTTAAGATTATTTCATCAGGCAGGACCTGTGGTTAGCTGGCTCATGTAAAACATGTCATGTCTTGAAAGAATCGGAATCGGGAATTGATAGGAACCGGAATCGAAACGAGGAATTGGAATTGTTCAAAATCAAACGATGCCCAACCATAGTCAGAAGTGAGCTTATTTACTGTGCACCTTAGGAGGACGGCCTCTGATCTTCTGCTCTGCTTCCTTCTGGAGCTTCTCCACCAAGGGAATAGCGAAGGAGAAGGTCTTTCCTGTTCCTGTGCGGGCTTGGGCGATGACATCCTCCCCATCGTAAACAGGATTAAAAGATTTTACCTGAATGTCAAACAAGTAGGAAACTCCTCGAGCTAAAGATTTGATTGAAAAGTGACAAAAAAAAAAAGTTTAGATGAGAAAGAACAAATTCTCTCCCAAGAACAGAACGAGAAAAAAAAATAAACGTAGAATATAAAAAAAAAATACCATACATAAGAACTACAGTTTAAATCTATTTAGCAGCTTTTGTCAAATTAACAGATATATAAAAGGTTTTCTATGTTTACCTTTCAGTTTATCAATAGTGATTTGGGAGATTCTGAAATTGGAGAACGCTCCTTCTCTCTGCTCTGGTGTCAGTTCCTAAATTAAACAAAATATGGATTATTAGCTTTTTCAGAAGCACTAAAATAATTAAACATGTTTTAACAGGACTATAAATATCCCAGCTCTTACGTTTTCTCTTTCACCGTCACTGGCTGAGTCATCACTGGACTGGGATGGAGTCTGAACTGGTGTGTTTGGGGCAGAATGACCATTGGTTGTTGCCACAGGACTTTCCATTTTTATCTTCTTGTTTTTCTAAACTCACCCCAAACAAAATAAGACAGTAAAAACAGGTCAGAAACAGAATATTTATGCACCATAACACTATCACCCCACAACAGATGGTGTTGGTTATCAGAAAACAGAATCCAAAATGTCACCTTTTATCAACAGGAAGCTGTAAATCTGCCCAAACTTACCTCTGTTGCTTTTTTCTTTTTAGTTTTCTTTGGTGATTCTACACCATTGCTGTTTACGTCTGTGGCTTCATCTATATGGCCATTGACTTGGTCTGCTGCCAGTTTATCTTTTTTCCTTTTAGTTTTCTTTGGTGATTCTACACCATTGCTGTTGCTGTTTACGTCTGTGGCTTCATCTATGTGGCCATTGACTTGGTCCGCTGCCAGTTTTTCTTTTTTCTTTTTCTTTTTTGGTGCAGGAGGTTCACAGTCTGGATCCTGCTGCTCCTCCAAGTCCTGCTGCTGTTGCTTCTTCATCCTTTTGCCCTCCTTGGACTTATTCTTTATCTTCAAGAAAATCAACGCAATTTACATAAATTAAATAATCAGAGGCAAACGTTTAAATTAAATTATTACTAAATATCACAGAGTGCATTATCCTGATGATTTTTTCATGAAGATGCACTCTTTCCCTTCATTTACTCTTTTACCAAGTTTGGCATCTCACATGGTCCCAGGGATCCATGATGTAACTTCAAAGAAACTGATTGATCAGACCAGATCACATTTACTTATTGTTAATAAATGGTGTTTTTAAACACATCAGCCTCAAACACTGACTAAAGATTAAGGTATGGTTTACGCAATAAGCTGAGACAAAAAAAGCTGCTTAATTATTCAAACTGACTCAAAATACACCATCAGAAATGAAAACTATTTCAGTCAAATGTCCTGTTTAAACATCATGGACAGCTGAAGAATTGCGTAACGCGTCACCAAGACAGATACACACACAAAAACCTTCTCGTCGTGGCCAGTCAACTCGTGGTTCCATATGTTCTACAGATCAGCTGAATGGGAGGACGTTGTGTACGCAACGTTAGCTACGCAAAAATATGCTAACACCACGTTAGCAAGCTAATCACTAAACAAAGCTAAATTATGACAGTAGCCAAAGCAGGGAAACATGTATGCTGTTGTTTTGTTTCTGGTTTTGTCTTTTTCTTTTATACAAATTACAATCGTTTATCATTTAGCCGGCGTTTAGGCTTAGCGCGGACAGCCACATGTTGTCAACATGGAGGAGTCGACGGAACATCGTAGGAGACACTTTTATTACACTTTTTGGGTTGACACGACTTCCAACACTCACCTTTAAGGTTTTAGCCTCCGCGACAGTGTCCATATCTTGATCCATGGTGAATTCCTCGATTTCTGAGATGATCTTTGCTGGCATTTCTCTACCCAGTTGGAAACCCTCAGCGTGGACACAGGTAAAGCTACGGGCACGCGGATAGAAAGGAACGCGAGAGGCGGCGGCGCGCGGATACGCGGTCGCGAGCTTGACCCGGAAATATAAACTATTGTGGGACTACCATAAGTCTTGATCGAACAACGTTTTGGAAAGACTTTAGCAGATTTATTATCGGACAGCTCTGCAAAGACTTTGTTTTAAAATGGGAAAATGTTGTATTTTGTTTTTTTCGCAAGCACAGAAAGGAAGATGTATACTTTGTTATAAATTTGTTAATTATTCTAGCTAAATTCTATCTCCACAAATGCACATATAGTAACCAAAAACCTAATTTCAAGCACTATTATAGTGACACTCTATCTTACATAAAATTGATTAGTGGACCACTAAACAAAAAAGCTTTAAAAACTATAACTATTTGCACCACCTATAATTTATTTGGATGTGTGTAACATTTCTGTAGTGCACCACCTGGCATATGTTTCATCTTCTTTGTTCAATTTTGTATGCAATTTGTTTGTATACTTATCACCTTGTTCAATAAAGTTTTGAAAAAAACGCCTTGATCGAGTCAAACGACTTTTTTAACCCCCCTCAACCCCCCCCCCCCCCCCCCCCCCCCCAAAAAAAGCGCCTATTGACATTTCTCAGGTCCCTTTGCTACTTTCTGTATAACGTTCTTGTAGATATTCCTTACAGACTAACAAATAAACAATTTGCACTCTGAACCGTTCTTCCGGGAGTAAGGAAAGAGAATGTGCAGCCAGGTGCTACTCTAATGGCGGAGTGAACAGTCGCAATATTGCAGGCTCTGTAGTAAAATAGATTTTCCATTAGTCCTTGAATGTTATTTGAGTGCACTTTACTAAGAGAAGTTAGATAATTGCGAACGGATTCTTTTCTGGCAAAAAAAAAACTTTTTCTAAACGCTTTGTTATTTTTTTTAACTTTTTTTAAATCTTCGTTTTCACATACTTTCAGTTTACATTGTAACCTCAACGTACTGAAGAATGTAACAATTACAAATGACCTCACATGAGGAAAATAAAAAATTACATTTAAAACTTGCAACGATTACCAAATGACACTACCATGAAATAAATTATGATGCACAATAATAATTAAAATAAAATTATATCAACAACAAACAAAAAATGTTCAGAGGTTGATATTTCAGCATTGCATTTCAAACATGTTTGATTCATTGGACTGTAATTTAAAGAACAAGAAACTCAGACATTGTTTCATACAACTCAGTTATAGATTGGTTATTTTCTGATGATACTCTTAGAGATGTTGTAATTTGTTTTATTTCATTTTTAAAATGGTTAATGTTAGGCTTGCTGTTTTTCCATAGTCTTATGTATATGGTATTTTCCTATGACGAAAATAATGTTCACCATTTTGGATTTCTTTTTTGGAAAAGCATCCATGTATATCAACACTTTAGATTTGTTAAGCCATACATCATTTCTCTCAATATTTAACAATCGATAAACATCCTTCCAAAAACCAATTGTTACTGAACACGAGAAGAAAAGGTGCTCAATAGTTTCACATTCTGTCATACAAAAGACACGGATTCATATTAAAATTAAATCTTTTTCTTAATGTTTCGACAGCAGGATAGATATTATGTATTATTTTGAATTGAATTTCTTTCAACTTGGGTGCAATTGGCCATTTAAGATAGCTGCAATATGGCTTTGTTAATGTAGTTTCATATCCTGTGATTTTTGTTTTCGTTGGTTTTTCAAAATCATAGAATAACTATTTTTAAACATACTTCCAAGTACATAGTCATTACATTTTTGTTCACCTAATTTAAATGAGCCAATTTTCAACTCAGGAAGTTTAATCACCACATTTGAATTAAGCAAGATATTTTTAATTGTGAATTTTAAGGGAAGTGGAATAGCTCTACTGATTTGATTAAACTCTAACAGAGCATTTGAAATTAAAATTTTTGACAAAACATTCAAATTGTAACAAATTGCCATTTTGATCCATCAAGTCTGTCACATATAAAATATTTTTATCATACCACTCTTTTTTAAATATAGTCTTCCTATTAATTACAACGGCTCTATTATTCCGCAAGGTGGGGCTGTGTGGTGTAAAGTTGTGGCTGAATATCATTTTCCAGTAGAGCAGTATTTGTTTATGGAAGTCAGATAGTTTGATTGGTATTTTAGATATTTCAAAGTCGCATTTTAACAGGAATTCTAATCCTCAAACCTTTTGGAAAATACATTTTGGTATGTGGAACCATATAGAATGTGGTTGTATTAAAAAAGCTTTTATCCAGTTTAGCTTAAGTAAACATATCATGGCTTCAAAATCAGCAGTCTTTAACCCACCATGTTTATAGTCTTTAACCATCACAGACTTTTTAAGGTAGTGTGTCTTGTTCTTCCATATAACATTAAAAATGATCGAGTTTACTTTTTTTATCATTTGGGGGGGGGGGGGGGGCATAAAGAGACTGACAAGGATAGGTTAATTTTGATAAGCCCTCTGCTTTTGTTAATAAGATTCTGCCAATGATAGTAAGATCTCTCATGAGCCAGTGGTTGAGAGATCTTCTCATACCATCTATTTTTTCCTTTGTGTTTAGTTCTTCACTCTTATTTCTATCTTTGGACAATGGTAAACCTAGGTATTGGTGTCAGTGACTTTACAGCAATCCTCACACTAAGCAAGCATGTAGCGACGGTGGAGAGGAAAACTCCCTTTTTACAGGAAGAAACCTCCAGAGGATCCTGGCTCAGTATAAGCAGCCACCCCACGATTCACTGGGGATCAAGAAGACAGAGCAGACACACACACACTCACACCAAGTAATGTTTCTATGGTTACATTGTGATTTCTTAGTAAATATTCTATTTGGTGAGAGATAAACATTATTGTATTTATCCTAGTGAATCTATAATTAAACAGGTAAACATATTCATTGTCAAGGAAAGTTGAATGTTATTATCAGGAGAGGGAGAATGATTAAATGGTTAGCAACAGTATTCAAGACGATTGCCCCCTCCATGAGGCTGCCACAGCTCAGCAGAACATCATTGTAGCTTCTTCTGGGGAGAAAAACACTTAAGAGAAAAATACAAAGTTAACAGCTGAAATTGCAGAAAATAATACAGTTAAAGAGCAGATTGTAGAAGAAAGTAGTAGAGTGTGAAAAGTGGTCAGTGTATCCACCAGCAGTCTAAGCCTATAGCAGCATAACTACAGAGATAACTGGATAACCCAGCCTTTTTAGATGGAGGCATGTTGGAGGCAGGTGTTGGGGTAATTAGGAGCGAGTAATTAGTAATTAATTAATTACTTTTGGATTCTTCAATAAATTCTGTAAATATGGGAATATTTACCAATGTATTAATTAATTAAGATACTCTTACGAATCTACGGGGCACCATTCCCTTTAATTAGAAAGGGAAATGAATCCAAACTCTTATCAGTCTATCAAAAGGGTGGAATCCGTCAGGAGCAGAGATTTTAAATCGACACAAGAAATCGGAGACAAATCTGAATTTTATAACATTTAATTAAACAAGGAGATTAATAATGCAAAACAATTTTATATAATTGAAGATGTGTGTGTGTGAATGATGTCCCCACAAACACTAAAAACACGTACGTGTGTGTGTGTGTGTGTGTGAGATGGAGGATGTATGAATGGGGCTTTGTTTTCCCAGGTGTGTGGGGAGTGTGTGTGTCTGATAAGGCTGGAGGATGTGTGTGTGATTTTTCTTCTCTCTCAGATGCAGGCAAAGGAATTAGACTTAGTGACTTAAAAATCACAGTAAAACTTAACTTTAACACTTCAAAAGTTGACAAAACACTTCAGAAAGATTGATAAACAACAAAGGTCACTCGTAAATTAACATCTGACAGTTTAAACAGCCTGGCCACAGCTGGAAACTATTTAAAGATATTAACGATGACAAATAAACAGTTTACTCTCTACCAAATAACCATGTGAGCGAATTTTGATACGGAAGAAGAGAAAAACCGTCTGATAATTTGAAGCAAGTCACGCGGTCGACTGCTTATCTTGGTCTAGAAGAGACGAGAAAAGGTAAACGTTTAAATGAAATAAAACTTGCAGGAGATAACAGCTGTTCCGGGGCAAAACAAGGCGTCCCTTTGTGTTCCCTGGTCAGATGTGATTTACGCTTCTCCGTTGTTTCTCCCACTGGTGTTTCTCCATGGGATCAGCTGGACAGAGAGAGCAAAGTTTCTTTGTGCTGAGTTTGATAACTTACAACGTCTTCGTGAGCTTGATGGTTTTGGAGTTGCTTTTCCAGCGGCTCAGTGTTCGCACCCTTCAGCCTCCAGGCCTCGTGCGTGCTTGAGTTGAATGGAGCTGGAGCAAGCAGCGTGTCCTTTACACCAGTGCAACTGGTATACAAGAACAGTTAAGTTTCGTTTTTCGCTGAAACTTATAGTTTTTGAGCTGGTTGTTGTGGTGACGTCATCACCTTGCTTCCCTATGCAAAGCATCATGGGAAATGAAGTGTCTCTGGTGCTGATGTTATTATCTGCTTTTTCAGAGCAATTTAAGCACAGTATTTTTGGAGAAAATCACTGCATAGTAAATTCCTCATGAGGGCATACCCTCAACATTCCCCCTTTTGGTTTCGGGGATCGCGCCCAAAGCTCGATCGTCGGAAGCACAGATGGGTTTGTTCCTCATGACGTTGGTCGACTTGGTTGTCGGAAGCACAGATGGGTTTTGTCCCTTAGGAGGTTGGTCTCCTTGGATGCCTTTGTCTTTGGTCTTTGTCTTGGATCCTGGCGCCTTTGGTCTTTGTCTTTGTCTTGGATCCTGGTCAGGCACAAAACAAAAGAGGATAGAAAACGGGATAGTCCCCAACGCGCATAACGAGAAGAAGCCACCCATGCAGGTGGTAACAATGATGATGTCGTCCATGCAAAAGGTAGTAGTAGAAGAAGGAAGGTTGGTGGGTGGTTGACTCCACGAGGGGACACAAGGGCATCCGTCAGGGATAAAGGGTCATCTCACCGCCGGCCATACAGTTCAGTTCATGGAGCACGCGGTGATGTACTAGGTCCATAGTTCGCAAACGCGCATTGACCTATGTGGTCCCAAGATTCCCCCCTTTTTGGTCCAAAGGGTGGATCAGGACAGTCTTTGGGCTAAAACAAGGACCATAAACTAAGAGGTACTACAATGTGCTGGGTGGCAGACAGAGTCATTGACAGACTGAGCTGGGCCGGCACATAACCACTCGCTAAAATGTGACCAAGTAAGAAACAAAAATACAGAAAACCCAAAAACATATCATAACATCCAAGAAAATTCATAGCAACCTTGAGGTCTCATAAAATACATTCTTAAGTAATACTTTCAGTGTATAGCTTATAAAGAATGTGACATAATGCAACACTCAGATAAAAATATGAGGTAACTAAAGTGAAACTACTCTTAGGGTTACAGAATAACAAATAAAATGTTGCTCACCCCCTTTAGACCGGTGTGGTACATTCATGCTTGGAGTTTCCCCGAACGCGGTCACGAGGCACACCGTAGGTGAGCAGGTGCATCTTATCTTGGAGTTTATTAACACGCCTGTAGGCGGGATAAGCTATCACGGCCGTGACGAGCCATCCCAGCCCCAGGGCGACCAATGTGCAGATTAAGGTGGTATAATCTGTATCTATGTAGCGTCTTGAGTATCTATTCATGGGCGTCAGAGTAAGTTCACGCGGGGTTTGTGTGAACTTAACAAGTTTGGTTCCTTCAATCAGCAATTGTTGGTCAATTTCTAAATCGATGGTAAAGTTATAACCCTGGAAAGCGTCCATGATCTCAATCTCTGAATCATGCTGTTCGAGGTTGAGGTGATGGAGTGCCAGGTTTTTAGTTCAAGGTGGATTTGTGAAAGGTGTACTGTAGAGGGGGTAGCAGTTGTCAAACTATCTTTGAGCAGGTCCAGTGGTACCAAGAAGGTGGGAATACAACCTTCAACCAGGCTGTCCAGAGTAGAACTCATTTCCCTGAGCAGGTCCTGCATCAAATCTCTCACCACTCGTGTGTACACAATATCCTGATGTATGGTGTCAGACAAAGTCTTGATTGCATGTAGAGATTCATTAATCAGAGCAGAATGTAGGTTGACAGGTACAAGAGTACCCTGTAAGGTTTTAGTGAGTACTTCCTGTTAGAGGTCTAGGAGGAGTTTCTCTTGGTTAGTGAAAGTGATGGTGGGGGGGCCTTGTTCTTTGTCGGTTAGTACATGTTAGTGGGTTAAACATGCACTTCCCCCCTTTCCATTTCCATGCATAGAACTATGTGGAGACTATGTCCACCTCCTGTGGGGAGTCTGGTCTCTGTACCCGCGGGGACGGTTTAACGTAGGGTTTGATTTGGTTTGCATGCACCCATTTGTAGACAGGCTCCTGTCTGGCTTTGGTGATGAGTAACCTGTATGCAACTGGAGAGAGTTTTGCTTGTTCAGTGCACAATAGTCTATGGTGAGACGCCACTTCCCAGTCGGTTTCAGAACCGGCCAGATGGGAGAGTTGTAAGTGGAGTTACACTCTTTGACGATGTTTTTCACCTTCAGCTGATCGAGGATCTCCTGGATCGACTCATAAGCAGCGAGGGGAATCTTGTACTGGCGTACAAAAGTAGGAGGGGCATTCGGGTTCATTGGAATGCGAACCGTGTGCAGGTTTGTGAGTCCACAGTCCAGGGAGTCCCTGGATAAGATGGACTGAAAGTCTGAGAACAGGCTTCTAAGCTCTGCTCTCTGCTCCTCTGATTCCAGCGCATCCGCTTTGTCAAGCTGCTGGCTGACTTCGGCCTCTAAGCCGTTATAAGGTTCAGAGGAGGAGGGTCTCTGGTGTTCCGGGCTTTCAACCAGTGACCCAGATGGTTGAGTGTTTATTGCAAAAGCCGTTAGACACTGACCGCCGTCAGTATCTAAGGTCGCACTGCAAATGGGTTCCTCAGGAAGGGCTTCATGCCGCTTGATGGTAATCATTTGTGAGAGGAAAGTACTGAATGTGTCTGCACCAACCTGTCTGTCGTTCAAGAACAACGGGAGTTGTCCGATCACGGGGACTGAAAGTTCGAAGTCATGGAATGAGCTATCTATCAGCATGCCCAAGTGTTTTCCTGCCGGCATGTGGATAGGACTCCGGGTCGGATTTTCAACCAACAAGTAGGCAGAACGATTGTTCAGCTCCAAGAGTGGCGTGCCACAGAAGGCTAAGTTGAGCTCCAAGAAGTGTGGTGATGGCTGGAAGAAGGCTTGGGTGCCTGGCAGTTTCTGATGCTTCATCAGAGTCAGACGAACAGGCACTCCTTTGACCAGTGGGGGCAGAACCGTGCTGGCCTCAACCACTGCACGGCAGGCCTGTGGAATGGTCTGACCGGACAGCAAGTGTTCAGGGCCTTCTGAGCGAGGCTCAGAGGATGGTGTGGCCCGGGCCCAAAGGACTTGATTGCAAGTGTCCAGCTGGGCACCTAGTTGAACCAGCAGATTTGCTCCAATGAGCGCAGATGGATCAAGCTGTGGTATGATGCTGCATGTATGTGTGAGCTGTCTTGCTCCAAGCTGGATAGTCAGAGAGCAGACCTCTGGCGCTTTCAGGAGCCTCTGCGGCCAAGTAGGTGACAAGAGCCGATGGCTACGTGTCACACTGACCAGAAGGGGGTCCTTCTGACGCAGGTGTTCAAATGTCTGCTGACTGATGGCTGACTTTTCCGACCAAAGAGCAAGGCGAGCATCTGATATGTGGGTGCAGTTGATGGTGAGACCACCAAGTATGTATGGTGCATATGGCTGCAGGCTGACGTTCTTCAGCGAGCAGAGAAAAGATGAATGTGTGCGGAAAGGAGTTCCAGGAGCGGTTTCGTGCCTTTGCAGGCGGACATCGTCTGTGGGAGCCGTAGGGAGGGGCATGACCTTGGAACAAGGGTTTTGCGGCTCACTTATGCTGACTTCAAGAATGGAGGATGGTCGGCTGCTATCCGGGTTCCAGGGCTTAGGTGTGTCCACCTGGGCCCAAAGTTGACCCTTCTGGCAGTCGATGAGGGGAGCTAGACGTTCGAGCAGGTCCTGACCAATGAGAAGTGGTTCAGTGTCTAGCTGACAGACATAAAACGGGTGAACCAGAGTCATGTCTTGGAAGGTGATGTCCAGCCACGCCCGGTGAGTGATACACTCCCGGGTCTGGGTGTAGCTGGTGATTTTCAGGTCACAAGGTTCGACCTGGACTGGTTTCCCGAGCGACCGCATGGTGTCGGACACGCGATGGAACAGTGTGGAGCACATCAGGGTGATTTCTGAGCCGGTATCCAGCAGAGCATCAACCTGTATGCATCCACCTACGTTGGTGCTACAGTACAAACGGCGAGCATGATCATGGTTTGTTAAGTCACCAAGGAACTTCAGAAATTTAGTATCAGGTTTCTCTGGGGGGTAGATTTCAGGAGACTCCTGTGACCTACCAGTAGTGTTCCCCCAGCTGATCAGGTAGGTCTTGGCCACTCTGGGGGGTTGAGCCACGCCTAGTCCTGCGGACGGTGGCTCTGGGTCTGGCTTCTTAGAAGAAGACTTTGGTGCAGGGGTCTCATCTGCAGATCTCAGCTGTTCCTTCTGTTTAGCTAGGAACTGCTGAAACATTTCCTGGAAGTCGGCTTTGGTCAGGGACTCATCCGCAGACTCACGTTCGGGACTTACCTGTTGGCGGCGCTCCTTAAACTTTCCTTTGGTCTGACCTGCCTGCCGTTGGTTCTGGTTGGGCCACTTCCTGTCTGATTGTCTAGACCTAGGCGGCCAATCAGCACCCCCCTTCCCCTGTTGAGGAGATTGGGACTGCTCTCGCGGTTTAGCAGGTCTAGGTTTAGCAGATTTTGGCTTAGTGGGTGGAGCTTCTGTGCCTTCGAGCTCCAAACGCGGCTCGGCGTCGGGAGCTAGGTGCATGACGCGGTGATGTGCGTCAGGCTTTTGGGGCTTCCCGCCTGCTTCCCAAGCCTGTTGGGCGTACCTCCTAATCTCCTGAGTTGTCAGTTTTTTCATCCGACAATACATTGAGACTTCGGAGCGAACACACTCGTGCAGGTTGTGAATGAAAAGGGATCTGAAGGCAGGGTCTTCCTCGAGCCCAGGGCCGTTTCGACCTTGGAAATAAGCACTTTTGAGTCGGCGATAATACTCTCTGGGGGGTTCATTCCTCCCGTGTTTGATGGAGAAGGCCCCCATTGTAGCTGACACAGAGTCTGCATACGTGGCGTATTCATCTCTCAACGCTCGGCAGAGCGAGGAGTACCGATCTCGAATGTCAGGTGGTAAAGTTTCCATGAAACCGTGCACCGTTCTAGATGTGGTTTTCCAAATTAGCTTGAGCTTTTCCTTTGAAGAGGGTGTTGGAAGATCAAGCAGACAACGTTCTATCTCCCTGAGATAATCGTCGACATTGGATTTACCGGTGTTAGGATCAAAGCATTCTATGTCTTTAGCTAGCGATTCAATTTGACGTACACGGAGTCCTGACTCACGGTACGGCGTGTCATCCTCTGACTCTGACCCACGGTCTGTCTCAGAGTGCGCTGGATATCGCTGGTGTGTTCTGGGCTCCCAATGTTGACTCCTGGGGCCCAAATCGGGGTTCGTTATGCTGTGGCGGGCTGCTGGCATGTCACGTGGGTGTCTTGGGAGGTCCTCCTCCCGGGGCACGTCTGCGTGGTGCAGCCTGCGTCTTTCAACTGGGGCTTCTGCGTAATACGCTCTGTCTGGGTATGGACTGGCGTAGGATGCTTTGTCCGGCAGCTGGTTACCGGCATGCCGAATACCGGAGTAGCTAGGATGAGTAGATGGCTGAGGTGCAGGTTGGGCTTGTGGATAACCCCAGCCGGCACCTTGCACCCTTTGTGGACTGGGGGAGCGGTCTAAATAGAGGTGCCGCTCGGCTGGTCGGCTTCTCACTGATTGAGAAGGCCGTGAAGATGAGGGTGGTGGTCCAACCTGCGGTTCGAGGGCGAACTGCCCTCGGCCCCTAGGTGGTCCTGAATGCCCTATAGTGTGTGTAGGGAACGGGGCTGAAGGTTGGGACAGATAAGCTTCATCTCTCCCCTGCGGCGTGCGTCCGTCTAGAGAGTCCCACACTACATACTGTTGATTATCGTCTGGAGATGTATCAGGAGGTAGGCTACCAGGTAAGTTGGAAAGAGGTGGCCTATCTTTACTGCGGGACGGCGGTCCCTCGCTTCCTCGGGTGGAGGAAATCAATTGCTCTTTGCCGATCGTCCTGGGCGGACCCTGGTTGGCTTTGCCGGCTTGCTTTCGTACCGGTGTGGAAGAGGACTCTGGCTCAGCCTCAGAATCACGGTGTTCCCCCCTTCCCACTGTCTGGTGTCAACAGCAGAGGGGGGCGGGGTCTTCTCCCCATCGTCCCCAGAATCGGTGCTGGTGTCGTCTTCCTCGATCAGCCTTCCATTTCGCTGTTTTTCAGCTAGCATACTCTGGAGGTTCATGATCTTCTGACCACGTTGGAGTCCTCTCTGATAGAGGATCAAGGCTAACTTAGCCAAGGGCACCTGGATTGGAACATTACCATCTGGGTTTTCTATTTTATCAATTACAGCTTCTAGCTCGTCGCTACGCTGTTCTTCAGTGAAATCCCTAGAAGGGTAGTCGGGTTCTCGAGCAACCGCGACCAGTTTGGACAGGAATCGTCCAGAAAGTAGGCCAGGTTCACAGTCGTGCGCCGCAGCGCCACCTGGTGTCTGGGAGTTGGTCAGGTCACTACTCTGATCCTCCATTTTAACAACCGAACCAAAAATAGCCTAGTAGAGCTTCTGCAGATAGCTCAAAGCTGCACCTTTTGGCAGCAACTGCTAGCTTTGTAGCAGAAAACACTAAATTAACCTTTGTGCGCACAGGTTTTAGCGTTTTAAGATTGCACGGAATGCCGTGACTAACGTCTAAAATACTTTTCCTTTCAGTATTTTAGCAAAAGCTAGTGCGTTGCCGTAGCAACGTCTTACAACACTTGCAGTGTTAAATGTGCTAGTTATTCCTTCAGAATATTAGCAAACAGGGTGTTATCAGTCTTTGAGTGAAGGTTTCAGTTATCTTAGGTGTGTTCTTGCTGTGTCTTTGTAAAGACAGGCAGTAGAGGGCGACAACATCCTCTGCTGCCCGCAGATAAACGGAGAAGGAAGTGACGCGCCACCATCAGCGTCAGCCTGAAGAAGCCGGCAGCTGTCGGCGAAATCGTAGCTAAAAACAGGTAAACAAAACTGTTTCTGTGTTTAAGAAAGAACGAAAGCATGGATTTACAAAGACACAGCAAGAACACACCTAAGATGTTCAAAGAGAAATACGGACAACAAGGAACGAAGGACTTCCGCCGTTTGGAACGATTACACCAGAAACGCGCACGTCTAAGAAACCACCTTCGCTTCTGTTTAAGATGCCGGGACGAAAACATCACACCCACAAGCCTACAGCTGAAAACATCGATCCGGACCCAGACAGCACAAAATATAATAGAAAGAGCACAGAGAGCACTGCTCAAGGAGAGGATAAGGAACGTCATAACCAAACAGAGGCGTGTGGAGGACGAACTGGAAAGAGGACACCTGGACTTGAAAAGGAATTACAAACTTGATAAACAAATGGAGGAACTAATTAAAGGAAACATGATAGAAAAACAGGAACAAGAGTTCATAAAAGTGAAAGAAAGACACATAAAGAAGTTAAACAGACTCATAAACAAGAAAAAGAGGGGAGAAATACAAGGCAACTCCACACCAAACTCATGGGTATGTAACATTTCACAATACAAACTAACAGAAGCAGAAGAGAGCATATTAAAGAAAGGTTTAAACTTTGCAGTCACACCAAAAGAAATACCATATGATGAATTTATTGTAGCAACAGAACTAGCATGTCAACAGATCACAGATGAGGGAAAGAAAGCAGAACTCAGAAATAACGTAGTTGGGATATTAAAAAACAGCCAAATTCAACACAGCAATATTACAAAAGAAGAACAATCAGCCATAGCTTTATCCAAAAATGAACAGATAATTATTCTACCGGCAGATAAAGGAAGAACCACAGTAGTTATGGACAGAGAAAAATATAAACAACAGATGAAACAGATGCTAGAAGACAAAAATAAATATGAAATACTTAAAAAAGATCCAACAGAAAACATTAAGAAAAACATGAAAAAATTACTGAAGCCACTGCACGAAAAAGGCAAAATAACAGAAAAAATGTACAAACACTGGATTCCTACAGCAAACATAACACCAAGAATATATGGAACACCAAAAATACATAAACAAAACACCCCACTTAGACCAATAGTTGACAGCATAGGTACACCAACATACAACATGGCAAAAGATATCAGCAGAATCATCAGCCCGTTATTAGGAAATACAGACCAACACTGCAAAAATAGTATAGAATTGGCAAAAGAACTAAAGGAAATTACAATAGAAGACAACGACATACTCATCTCACATGACGTCACATCTCTGTTCACAAAAACACCAACCCAAAAAACCATAGACATAGTAGTTAACAGAATCAGACAAGACAAAACTTTACACAAAAGGACAAACCTCACAGCAGATGACATAGCACAACTGATAGGACTGGTAGCTAACTCCACTTACTTCACATACGACAACATAATATACAAACAACTGGAAGGCTTCGCCATGGGTAACCCGTTATCAGCCACCCTGTGCGAGTTTTTCATGGAAGACCTGGAACAAAAAGCCATAGCCACCGCCCCCCCAAACTGCAAAATAAAACTATGGAAACGCTACGTAGACGACATACTGGAAATCATACCAAAAGGTCAAACAGAAACACTAACACAACACTTAAACAATATTGACGACACGGGCAACATAAAATTCACTTATGAGTTAGAAACAGAAGGCAGTATAGCATTTATGGATATGAAAATCACCAGGCAGACCAACGGGACCCTAAACATAAACACATACAGGAAACCAACACACACAGACCAATATTTATTATGGACATCAGAACACCCCACCATACACAAAATGTCAGTAATCAGAACATTATATCACCGAGCAAACATAATAACAGAAGAGAGAGACCGTAAACAAGAGGACAAAAACATAAAACACGCTTTAAAGACCTGCAGATACCCGACATGGGCAATAAACAAAGGAAAACAACAAACAAAAACAGAAAGTAAAGAACAACCCAAAAAAAGAACCAGAAACCCAGAAAGACAAGAACCAAAACCAGTGATAACCCTACCATACATCAGAGGCATAACGGAAAAAATAAGAGCAACAATGAAAAAACACAACATAAACACACCAACAAAGCCATACACAACAGTTAGAAACAGATTAGTACACCCAAAAGACAAAATATCAGCTGGACAAAAATGTGGAGTCATCTACGAAATCCCATGCAAAATATGCAATAAAACATACATAGGAGAAACCGGACGCCAACTCAATACACGGACAATAGAACACAGAAAGGAGTGCGAGAAAGAGGCAAATCGTAAACACACAAAAGCAGCAAAAGAAGAAGCAGAAAGTACAATAAAAAAGTCAGCCGTAACAGATCATTGCTTAAGAGAAAACCATATAATGGACTGGGACAGCACACGGATCATAACCACTGAACAACAAAAATACAAAAGATGGATCAAGGAAGCAATAGAGATAAGGAGACGTGGATGTGGGACCATGAACAGGGACGACGGAGTTTACACGCTGGACCACGCATGGGACTGCATCGTCGGAGAGGGGAGAGCGGGCAGTAGAGGGCGACAACGTCCTCTGCTGCCCGCAGATAAACGGAGAAGGAAGTGACGCGCCACCATCAGCGTCAGCCTGAAGAAGCTGGCAGCTGTCGGCGAAACCGTAGCTACAAACAGGTAAACAAAACTGTTTCTGGGTTTAAAAAAGAACGAAAGCATGGAAATAAAACTTGCAGGAGATAACAGCTGTTCCAGGGCAAAACAAGGCGTCCCTTTGTGTTCCCTGGTCAGATGTGATTTACGCTTCTCCGTTGTTTCTCCCACTGGTGTTTCTCCACGGGATCAGCTGGACAGAGAGAGCAAAGTTTCTTTGTGCTGAGTTTGATAACTTACAACGTCTTCGTGAGCTTGATGGTTTTGGAGTTGCTTTTCCAGCGGCTCAGTGTTTGCACTCTTCAGCCTCCAGGCCTCGTGCGTGCTTGAGTTGAATGGAGCTGGAGCAAGCAGCGTGTCCTTTACACCAGTGCAACTGGTACACAAGAACAGTTAAGTTTCGTTTTTCGCTGAAACTTATAGTTTTTGAGCTGGTTGTTGTGGTGACGTCATCACCTTGCTTCCCTATGCAAAGCATCATGGGAAATGAAGTGTCTCTGGTGCTGATGTTATTATCTGCTTTTTCAGAGGAATTTAAGCACAGTCTTTTTGGAGAAAATCACTGCATAGTAATTTCCTCATGAGGGCATACCCTCAACACAGGTCAAGGGAGAGCCGTCTTTACCAACTGTACACTGAACCTCCCTCTAATCCCCCACTTGTCCAGATCTAGGCTAACATCAGATTTTAACCATAGGCCCTATCAAATAAAAATGTTTTAAGCCTATTCTTAAAAGTAGACAAGATGTCTGCCTCACGAACTAAAGCTGGGAGCTGGTTACACAGGAGAGGAGCCTGATAACTAAAAGATCTGTCTCCCATCCTAATTTGAGATATTCTGGGAACCACCAGTAAACCTACAGTCTGAGAGCGAAGTGCTTGGTTAGGAACATATGGAACAATCAGATCACTGATGTATGATGGATCTTGATTATTAAGAGCTTTATATGTGAGAAGGAGGATCTTAAAATCTATTCTGAATTTAACAGGTAGCCAATGTAGGGAAGCTAAGACAGGAGATATATGATCTCTCTTTTTAATTCTCATCAGAACTCTAGCTGCAGCATTTTGGACAAGCTGAAGACGTTTAACTACATTCTGTGGACTTCCTGAGAGTAATGAATTACAGTAATCCAGTCTTGATGTAATAAATGCATGAACTAGTTTTTCAGCATCACTCCTGGAAAGGATGCTTCTAATCTTAGCAATATTCCAAAGGTGGAAAAAGGAAATCCTACAAACCTGTTTAACTTGGGATTTGAATGACATGTCCTGGTCGAAGATAACACCTAGGTTCCTTACTTTGTTCTCAGAGATTAATGTCATGCCATTCAGGTCAGGTGATTGACTAAGCAATTTCCTTTTCTGGATATCTGGTCCAAAGATGAGAACTTCCGTCTTGTCTTGATTTAAAAGCAAAAAGTTTAGAGTCATCCAATTTTTTATGTCCTCAAGACAAGCCTGTAATCTACCTAACCGATTAGGTTCATTAGGGTTAATGGACAAATATAACTGAGTATCATCAGCATGACAGTGGAAGTTTATCCCATGCTGTCTAAGGATTTTACCAATTGGGAGCATATATATATAGTAAAAAGAATTGGTCCAAGCACTGAACCCTGTGGTACTCCACAATAACCCTGGAGTATGAAGAAGATTTGTCATGTACATTTACAAAATGAAATCTGTCAGACAGGTAGGATTTAAACCAGCCTAGCGCTGTTCCTTTGATCCCTACAACATGTTCAAGTCTTTCTAAAAGAACATTGTGATCTACTGTGTCAAAGGCAGCAGCAGCACTGAGATCTAACAAGACTAGAACAGACACAAGATTCTTATCTGAGGCCATGAGAATATCATTTGTAACTCTCACTAATGCAGTTTCAGTACTGTGATACTCCCTAAAACCAGACTGAAATTCCTCAAACAGATCATTAGTGTTTAAATGCTCACATACTTGGATGGCCACTATTTTCTCCAGGACTTTGGATAAAAATGGAAGGTTAGATATTGGTCTTTAATTCATTGGGTCATCTGGATCCAGAGAAGACTTCTTAAGTGAAGGTTTGATTACAGCAACCTTAAAATCCTGTGGCACAGATCCATTTACTAAGGATAGATTGATTATATGTAGAATGGGGGCAGTAACCAAAGGAAATGCATCTTTAAATAATTTGGTTGGGATTGGATCTAAAATGCAGATTGAAGGTTTAGATGAAGCTAATATTTTTGATAACTCTGAAAGTTCAACTGGATCAAAACGGTTCAAACACAGATGAGGTTCTACAGTTACCTCTGATGCTGCCTCACTTACTGAAGAAGAAACCACATTAGGGAGGATGCTAAGATTTTGTTTCTAATAGAATTAATTTTATTTGTGAAAAATCCCATAAAGTTGTTACTGTTGAGGGCTAAAGCCGGGCGTACACTGTGCGACTTTTTCACTCGTAGCACTCAGCTTCAGCTCAAACTGTACGACTTCCTCGCAGAGCAGATCTCACGAGTTAGGCGCTCACACTGTACGACCCAGTTCTCGGACGCGACCTAACTGCTCACACTGTAGGTTTGGTAGCAACACGTCGGCCCTAAAAATATGCTAAAAATAGCCGTTTTTACACAACATTTAATTTGCCTGTTGTCCTTCGGGAGTGCTGCAGGAGGACACAGAGGGATTTATGGGGGTTGGATGAGGAAAACGAAATAAAGAAAGTAAATCTGTGTTTTGTGATCAGTTTAATTTGACATGAACACGACAAACACGCCTTCTTGACAATCTTTGTGAGTAAAAAAAATGTGTAGAAATTAAAACGAACAACGTGTGTTATTAGGGAAATAGCGGGGAGCGGTGTTGATGCAGGATTGCGCATGCGCCGTGAGCGGTTCTGATACATTTTGGGTCGCAGCTGCTCGCAGCGCCGCTTCAACAGTGCGATACCCTCACGAGGGACGAGCGAAATATTAAACACTCCAGAAGTCCGTGCAACCTCACGACTGCTGATCGGCAGCTGGTCACGTGGTGTTAATCGCCTCTCGTAACCCCCTGTACACTACACCACCGCTCGGCGCAAAACTCGCCCCGATGTCGTGGATTCTCGCACAACTGGAAAATCGGCTCAAAAAAGTGAAAAAGTCGCACAGTGTATGCCCGGCTTAAGGGAATAGATGGTTCAGAGCTATGATTCTGTGTAAGTTTTACAACTGTACTGAAAAGAAATTTAGGATTATTCTTATTCTCGTCAATTAACGCTGAAAAATAAGCAGTTCTAGTTTGTCGAAGCTTATTTTTATAAAGCACAAGACTATTTTTCCAGGATAAGTAGGACTCCTGGTGCGTAGAGCGCCATGTTCTCTCCAATTTTCTAGAGTTTTGTTTTGAAGCTCGTAAATGAGAATTAAACCAGTGAGCCAACTTTCTGTCCCTAATTACCTTCTTTTTTAAAAGGGCAACATCATCTAATGCCACACGTAAAGAGGAAGTAACATTATGAACTAAGGCATCAATTTGTGAGGGGCTAGAAATGAAAATATTGCCTTCTGCTACGTTCCTCTGAGATGCTGAGGACAGTAAAGATGGAACAGTTGATTTAAAAGATGCAACAGCGTTGTCAGATTGAGACAGACTATAGTGAAATTTACTTTCATGTCTCGAGAACTGAGTTATAAAAAACTCAAAGGTTATCAGAAAGTGGTCCGAGAGGACTGGATTATGTGGAAAGATCGTTATTTCCTCACACTCTATGCCATAAGTCAGCACAAGGTCTAATGTATGATGGCAGGAGTGGGTGGAGCTATGTATTCTTTGAGTAAAACCAATTGAGTCTAAGATATTACTAAAGGCTACACTGAGGCTATCATTTTCAATGTCCACGTGTATGTTAAAATCCCCCACTATAATGACCTTATCAGTATTTAGCACCAAATCCCAGTAAACAAAGAGAGGGGGTGGTTGGGATATGACATTTCAGAGACTTTGACAGGTCTTCAAACACTCTACCCCAAAATTCCTGGACAGGTGGACAGGACCACAGTGCATGAATGTAATTGTCAGGAATGTTGTTTGTGCAGTGTGTACAGGTGTCAGATGACACAAACCCATCTTGAACATCCGATGACCTGTATAGTGTACTCTGTGTAGAATTTTGTACTGAATTAATTGTAAATTGGAGTGTCTGATCATTTTAAAAGTTTTTAAACAAGTTTGGGACCAGAAGTTCTGGTCAAAGCTGACTGATAGATCCACCTCCCATTTTTCAATAGGGATTACTATTCTATCGTCTATTTTGGACAGTGTCTTATATACTTTAGACAGTAGTTTGGGGGGTTTGAGATTATAGAAGTCTAATTCCCTTGGTGGTGTTTGTAATTCTATTTTATTGAGCTTAAATTTTTGTTTTACTACAGATTTAATTTGGTGGTATTCTAAAAAGCTATTCTTATCTATTCCAAATTGGGAGACTATTCTATTAAATGGGATGAAGTCCAATCCTTCATATATGTGTTCCAGGTATAGGATTTCTTTGTTTTTCCAGTCCAGAAGGTTCATCATTTTATTATTTTGCAAAATATCAGGATTATTCCAGATAGGTGTGCGTCTGCATGGTACTAGTGAAGACTCGGTCATTTTAAGATACTCCCACCATGCTGTCAGAGAGGTGCTGATACTAATACTTTTGAAGCCTTCATGTTTCCTTATGCTTGAGCTAATAAATGGTAGGTCTGAAAGCTCTATCGTCTTGCAAAGTGTCTGTTCTGTATCTAACCAGGACTCATCTAGTGGGTTATCTTGCAATCATCTTGGTATATATTGCAGCCTGTTGGCTAAGAAATAATAATAAAAGTTGGGTAAATCCAGTCCTCCTCTGTCTTTGGTCTTCTGAAGCGTTTTTAAGCTAATTCATGGAGGTTTATCCTGCCAAAGGAATTTGGTAATTGAGGAGTCCAGAGATTTAAACCAGTCAGCTGGTGGTTTGTTTGGGATCATGGAAAATAAGTAATTTATTCTGGGTAAGACCATCATTTTAATTGTAGCAACTCTCCCCATGAGTGATATTGGTAAGGATTTCCATCTTGCAAGATCATCTTCCACTTTCTTTAAAAGTGGGATGTAGTTTAGTTTGGTTAGATCTGCTAACTTGGGAGAGACATTAATTCCCAGGTATGTGATATTCCCTGACTCCAATTGTGTATTAAGTAAATTGACAAAAGAGGAATTAATTGGTAGAACTGTGGATTTTAACCAGTTTATAGAGTAATCTGAAACTTGTGAAAAAGAGTTTATCAGTTCTATTGAATGAGAGAGAGACGATTGAGAGTTCCGGAGAAAGAGTAAAACATCATCTGCATAAAGACTTATCTTATGTTCTATTTTCTTACACTTTATCCCTTTAATACATGTTGTTTGCCTAATTGCTGCCGCTAGTGGTTCAATAAAGATGGCAAACAGTGAGGGGGAGAGTGGGCATCCCTGCCTGGTCCCCCTCTGAAGACAGAAGCTAGATGATATTTGGTCGTTCGTCCTGGCACGTGCAGTTGGCGAACTGTATATCGTTTGTAGCCAGTTTATGAAGAAGTTCCCAAAGCCAAATTTATGTAAAGTTGCAAATAAGAACTTCCAGTTAACTCTATCAAAAGCCTTTTCTGCATCTAGAGATAATATACTAGTTTCTATGTTTCTACTGTAAGAGAAATCTATCAAATTAAGTAATCTACGTGAGTTTGTGGATGACTGCCTACCCTTAATGAAACCAGTTTGGTCAGGGTGTATTATGAAGGGGGTTACCTTCTCTAATCTTTTTGCCAGGGCTTTACAAATTATTTTGAGATCAACATTAATAAGGGAAATTGGCCGATAGCTGGTAGGAAATGCAGGGTGTTTGCCTGGTTTTAACAAGAGACTAATATTGGCTGAGTTCATGTTTGGCTGTAATCTGCCGCTCTCTTCGATTTCCCTCACCATTCTGAAAAATATTGGAGCCAGAATGATCCAGAATTCTTTGTAGAACTCTACTGGGAACCCGTAAATCCTCTAATACAGGCCCGGGCCTGTATTTGACTCAAGCTCATCAAGCTCCAGGCCTTTATTGGAAGGAGGACCAGAATTAGAGGCAGGCCTCAATTTCTATTTGAGCAAAATGAACTAATGGTTCGCTGGAGTTTTTGACAATTAAAATTGAGCCCACATTTTCAAAGTTAAACACATTTCTTTTAACAACGGTGGTTTCTGCTTCAGCCCTCTCCCCCCTCCCCCTGCGCAGTGGCCACAAACTCACTGATGCGCCTGCAGCCTCTCAGAGTTCCTGCTGCTCTAAACATTAAAATAATTATTTCATTTTCTGTTCCTCACTTCTGATTACCTTCAATGGTGTCTGTTTGTTGCAACCACCAGGTAAAAAAACTAACTTGTTTTTATTTGACTATTTTTCTGTCCTGCCTGTTTATTATCTTCCTGCATCTCCTCTCAATCCCAAAGAGAAACTGCTACCTGGGTTCATATATATTCATCTTATGAGTTACCTTTGAACTGCAGTTCTAAAAGATCTACCGACCGCAAAAACAGCGGAGTGCGCACCGGCTGCACCAATGAGGTGATATCACCGCGGACAAAACAGGTGATGCGCTCCGCGCCACGCATCAGGCATAAATAAAAGACAGAAAACATTAAAGGAAATGAGCAGACATAAACGATCGCATGTTAAATTTGTTTGTGAGGTGGTGACACCTAATTTGATAATGTTACTGTGGCCGTGCTCAGGACGCAGATGTCTGGAGCGCGTCAACGATCAGAGCTTTGCATGCACAAGCTGGTTAAGGAGAGGGGAATGTTAAATTGCAAAAGAATTAAATTGCAAAGAATTTTTCTGCAGCTATATCCTCGGCATCATCAACGTCAGTGATGCATTAAGTTCTTTTATGTGTGTACAGCACTTCGGTTTGCCTCCCGGCAGATGGAAAGCTCTTTATACATAAAGTTAATCACGATGATGAACGTGAATATTAAAGTTACCAGTTATGAGAAGTAGATGTTTAAAGTGTGTTGTCATAACAGTGCAGTACCTTCCAACTCAACCTTTCAAATACTTGCTGCTGTTAAAAAGCAGCAACTGTTTATCAAATCACAAGAAAGAAAGCTCACTTAAAGGGATGCTTTGCAAATTTCTCCTATCTCTAAATCACTTTCTTGAGCCAGTTTGTGCTAAAATGACCCTTTCCAAGGTTAATGAAACACGGCCCAAACCCTATCGGCCCCTGTGGCCAGAATACTCCACTTGCAACTTCAGAGTTGCCGGTCTGATCTGTTGGGACTTAGTGAAACATTGAGCTGAGATGCCTTGCGCTGCTGTCTGGCTCCAGCACGTTTCCTGCATGTTTTAGGTTATGTTCACACTGCAGGCCTTGATGATCAATTCTGATTTTTGGAGTAAATTGGATTTTTTTGTGTGGCCGTTCACACAACATCAAACTCTCTCCAGTGTGAACGCTTCACAGTCCCAAAGCGACCCACATGTGCAGAAGACAAGAAGTCCCACAGTGGAGAAACCAGGAGTGGCGGAGTTGTGATGTGAAAGTTTTCACTGACAGTTTATCCACAGGATCACACCTGTAAATCCTTCTGTTTTGGGCTGGAACCCGTTTTAAAAACCGAAAACTATTTTACTCCTTGTTTCCGCCATCATCCTGAATTATTATTCACGGCGAATCCCCCTCTCACGGAGACAGAAACCGGTGAAACGCTTCGCTCCAGCAGCACCTCCCGCTCCCGTTCTCATGCAGGAGCGTTCTGTCAGCGCTTATCCACAGGAACATCCACCACGACGCTCACCCCAGCTAACTCAGTGACGTAGGAGACGGATTTAATGCGACATAACCGTTCAGACTGCAGTCGCTTTCAAAAACATCAGATATGTGTCAGAATTAGTGCTACTAGTGACATGGATCACATTTAAAAAAATCGGATCTGTGCCATTTAGGCTGTGATAAAATAATCAGATATGGGTCGCACGTGGGGAAAAAAAGTGGATTTGATGTGCTTTTGCCTGCAGTGTGAACGTAGCCTTGGATCATGAAAACTGCTGATTTGTTTAATTCGGTGATGAATCGCTCCTGTAGACACTAATGAAGGCTGAGGAGACGTTTCAGCCGTTGGATTAAGGTGTTAAAAAGACAAATGCAAAGCGAGGAGAAAGCTTTTGGTGCTACTAAACGAACACTAGGGGCAGCTAAAAGCAAGCCAAAACGGCCTAATCTCCCTTTAAGGTCAACGTTTCCCAGCGAGTCTGGGAGGAAACCATAACATCAGCCACCTGCAGTCTACCAGAAGTTGTGTTTACATGAGTTGTACCCAGACCAAGTCAAAACATAAAGTTTAAACTTCTGTTTCTTGATTTTAATGTTAAAATAACCATTATCATTTTGCTCATTATAAATGTGTTTTAATCAAATGAATGACTATTATGCTTTGGGGTAATTATAATGGTTTAATGAATCCATTCTTAAATAATGTTGAGAATGTTTGTTACTGACCTTCACACACTCAAGCACACAAACATTCACACACACCCACACACACCTGCTCACAGTAAACTCCAGACACATTTGATGACGCACGTTTGCTTTGAGAAGAGAAAGGTTTTTGGTAAGTTTCAGTCTTATGATACCAGTTCGTGCTTGACAACGAAAGAGAGAGGACGTGTGAACAACCGCTAACGGGGAACGGAGCCCATGGGCTCAATCCCCCCCCCCTCTCTCACGCTGTTTCTGCCAAGCCAGGCAGAATAGCTGAATCGCAACTTCTAACGCAGACTCATTACCGAGTCTTTTGATTTCTGAGTGAATTAACTTAAGAAAGCGCGTCGACAAAACGCTTTACCATCAACGTGTACCGAGGGCAACTCTGGACCGGTTCCGTTCGACACCTACGTCTCCTGTCAGCCACCGGTGTCATCTGGATGAATCACAACATCCTCCACGGCCCGGATCCGAAAGAGGGTCCACAAGAATTCGGTGAGACAGAACACGGTGTTTAGCGTTTGGATGCATCTTTTCCAACTAAACCTAAGTTTATTCAAACCATCACTTTTCACTCAGACACCTGTTTCTTCCTGAAGCAAAATCAGATGCACACACGCATCCATCTCACCTCATATCACTCTCACAACTCACAACATTCTCAATCTTCATAAATTCACCAGAAGGTCTATTTGAGCAAGAACAGCTTATAAACTGTTAAAAGATTGTCCCACAAAGTTGCCAATGTGATTGTTATTTCCTTCGTCTTCGTCTTCTTCGTCTTCGTCTTCCTCCGCTTATCCAGGTCCGGGTCGCGGGGGTAGCATCCCAATTAGGGAGCTCCAGGCCGTCCTCTCCCCGGCCTTGTCCACCAGCTCCTCCGGCAGGACCCCAAGGCGTTCCCGGACCAGATTGGAGATGTAACCTCTCCAACGTGTCCTGGGTCGACCCGGGGGCCTTCTGCCGGCAGGACATGCCCGAAACACCTCCCCGGGGAGGCGTCCAGGAGGCATCCTGACCAGATGCCCAAACCACCTCAACTGTCTCCTTTCGATCCGGAGGAGCAGCGGTTCTACTCCGAGTCCCTCCCGAATGTCCGAGCTCCTCACCCTATCTCTAAGGCTGAGCCCGGCCACCCTACGGAGGAAACTCATTTCGGCCGCTTGTATCCGCGATCTCGTTCTTTCGGTCATTACCCAAAGCTCATGACCATAGGTGAGGATTGGGACGTAGATCGACCGGTAAATCGAGAGCCTGGCTTTCTGGCTCAGCTCCCTCTTCCCCACGACAGATCGGCTCAGCGTCCGCATCACTGCAGACGCCGAACCAATCCGCCTGTCGATCTCCCGATCCCTCCTACCCTCACTCGTGAACAAGACCCCGAGATACTTAAACTCCTCCACTTGAGGTAGGACCTCTCCCCCGACCCGGAGGTGGCAAGCCACCCTTTTCCGGTCGAGAACCATGGTCTCAGATTTGGAGGTGCTGATCCTCATCCCAGCCGCTTCACATTCGGCCGCGAACCTACCCAGCAAGAGCTGAAGGTCAGAGCTGGATGAAGCTAGGAGGACCACATCATCCGCAAAAAGCAGAGACGAGATTCTCCTGCCACCAAACTCGACACACTCCACACCACGGCTGCGTCTAGAAATTCTGTCCATAAAAGTGATGAACAGAACCGGTGACAAAGGGCAGCCCTGGCGGAGTCCAACCCTCACTGGGAACAGGTCCGACTTACTACCGGCTATGCGGACCAAACTCACGCTCCTCTGGTAAAGGGACTGAATGGCCCTTAACAGAAAGCCACCCACCCCAGACTCCTGGAGCGTCCCCCACAGGGTGCCCCTGGGGACACGGTCATAAGCCTTCTCCAAATCCACAAAGCACATGTGGATTGGTTGGGCAAACTCCCATGCCCCCTCCATCACCCTTGCAAGGGTATAGAGCTGGTCCACAGTTCCACGGCCAGGACGAAAACCACATTGCTCCTCCTCTATCTGAGATTCAACTATCGATCGGACCCTCCTCTCCAGTACCTTGGCGTAGACCTTTCCAGGGAGGCTGAGGAGTGTGATCCCCCTATAGTTGGAACACACCCTTAGGTCACCCTTCTTAAAGATGGGGACCACCACCCCGGTCTGCCACTCCCTAGGAACTGCCCCCGATGACCACGCAATGTTGTAGAGACGTGTCAACCATGACAGCCCTACAACATCCATAGCCTTGAGATACCCAGGACGAACCTCATCCGCCCCCGGGGCTCCGCCGCTGTGTAGTTGTTTGACTACCTCAGCAACTTCTGCCCCCGAGATCGGACAGTCCATCCCCAGGCCTCCCAGCTCTGGTTCCTCCTCGGAATGCGCATTGGTGGGATTGAGGAGCTCCTCAAAGTATTCCTTCCACCGTCCGACTATAGCCTCAGTTGACGTCAGCAGCTCCCCATCCCCACTGTAAACAGTGTGAGCGAGTTGCTGCCTTCCTCTCCTGAGGCGCCGGACAGTTTGCCAGAACCTCTTTGGAGCCGATCGATATTCTTTCTCCATGGCCTCACCAAACTCCTCCCACGCCCGAGATTTTGCCTCGGCAACTGCCACTGCTGCACCCCGCTTGGCTATCCGGTACCTGTCTGCTGCCTCCGGAGACCCACAGACCAGCCACGCCCTGTAGGTCTCCTTCTTCAGCCTGACGGCTCCCCGAACCTCTGGTGTCCACCAGCGGGTACGGGGGTTGCCACCACGACTGGCACCGGCCACCTTACGACCACAGCTAGCAACAGCCGCCTCGACAATCGCAGAGTGGAACAAGGCCCACTCGGACTCAATGTCCCCCACTGCTCTCGGGACGTGGTCAAAGCTCTGCCGGAGGTGGGAGTTGAAGACCGTCTTGACAGGTTCTTCTGCCAGGCGTTCCCAGCAGACCCTCACTATGCGTTTGGGTCTGCCAGGTCTACGCGGCATGTTCCCTTGCCATCTGATCCAACTCATCACCAGGTGGTGATCAGTTGACAGCTCCGCCCCTCTCTTCACTCGGGTGTCCAAAACATACGGCCGCAGGTCAGATGATACGACTACAAAATCTATCATCGACCTGTGACCTAGGCTGCCCTGGTACCAAGTGTACCGGTGGGCATCCTTATGTTCGAACATGGTGTTCGTTATGGCCAAACTGCGGCTTGCACAGAAGTCCAATAACAAAACACCGCTCGAGTTCAGATTAGGTGGGCCGTTCCTCCCAATCACACCCCTCCAGGTCAAGCTGTCATTGCCCACGTGAGCATTGAAGTCCCCCAGCAGGACAATGGAGTCCCCTGATGGAGCACTATCTAGCACTCGTCCCAGGGACTCCAAAAAGGGTGGGTACTCTGAACTGATATTTGGCCCATAAGCACAAACAACAGTCAGGACCCGTTCCCCGACCCGAAGGCGCAAGGAAGCTACCCTCTTGTCCCCCGGGGTAAACCCCGACACACAGGCAGAGAGTTTCGGGGCTAACAAAAAGCCAACCCCAGCCCTCCGCCTCTCACCCGGAGCAACTCCAGCAAAGTAGAGTGTCCAACCCCTCTCCAGGTCTCGGGTTCCAGAGCCAATGCAATGTGTCGAGGTGAGTCCGACTATATCTAGCCGGTACCGCTCAACCTCTGCCACAAGCTCCAGCTCCTTCCCCGCCAGCGAGGTGACGTTCCATGTCCCAAAAACTAGTTTTCTTGTCCGGGGATTGGACCGCCAAGGCTCCCGCCTTGGTCTGCCACCCGATTCGCATTGCACCGGACCCTTCATGTTCCTCCTGCGGGTGGTGGGTCCACAGTTGGACGAGCCCATGTATCCGGTTCGGGCTGGGCCCGGCCGGGCCCCATGGGCGAAAGCCCGGCCACCAGGCACTCGCTCACGGGCCCCAACCCCAGGCCTGGCTCCACGGTGGGACCCCGGTAACCCTCCGGGCCGGGTACTCCGACTCTTCGTTTTAACCGCCATGAAAGATCCTTTGAACGTTCTTTGTCTCACCCTTCACCTAAGACCAATTTGTCATGGGAGACCCTACCAGGGGCACTAAGTGCCCCAGACAACATAGCTCCTAGGATCATTAGGGCACTCAAACTCCTCCACCACGATAAGGTGACGGTTCAAGGAGGATTGTTATTTCCTGTTTGTCAATTTTCAAAATCATTAGTTTAATTTGAAGAATTAAAACTTTTAATCCTTCAAACTGGTTTCCTCATTGAACTGAAACACAGACACTCAGATATTATCGGCAGTTTATCAATGAAAACAACCTTTGAGTCTTCTGAACAATATAAAATTTGGTTATTGATTTATTAAAAATTAATATTCCGAATTAATACGTAGCATGGTTCCTCTTTCATAAAAGAGCATAAAACCACAACGCTACATTAATGGCGAGCGTATCCAGTCTTCTATATCTGCGATATGTCTGATTCCTAACATCTAAAAGCTACAAACAACGCTTATCTCTGTGTTTCACTTTGATGTCTTATTTTGAAAAAAAAAACGGAAATTGTTCCGCTGAAGTCACTCTTCCGGGAGGCGTCCTGGTGGAAACTTGACGGAGAAGATCTCCGATCTCAAATTGTCCGCAAATTACAGACAAAACTTTGATTTATCCCATCTTCGCCGTCGGAGCGAACTTGTGAGTTGTGCTTTTGACTAAATTCTGTCCATTTTGACGCGCCGCCGCGTCTCTAACCACTTCAGGTCGGAAAGCGACATTTCCGCTCTGAACATTGCTGGGTGAGCTACCGTGAGCAGCTTATCCTCAGTTCCTAAAATTATCACTAAATTCTCCGAACCTCCGAACAGAAACTAAATTCTCGGACACCTTTCGTCTCAGTGTGTTGACACTGTGGGCGAGCTATTGTGGAAAATATTTCCATTGCATAGGCGACTGATCGAAGCCGAATCTAAACGGAATGCTCGGTGACACCTACCGTAGCTTAATTGCTCAGTAAACGTCGTAAGGCGAAGCATGGCCGTCACGCGTTACTGCATTCAGATTGCGTACGCTTTATAGCCATTTTTACAAGCGGAGCGAGATGCCTGCTTGTTAATCGGGAAAATTTAAGTCTGGTCGCTACAGACAAAGGACGCTAGACCTAGCCGGAGTGCTAAGCTAGCACGCCACAGTTAGACAAAAAGGGAACGCGTCCCGTTAAATTGTCAAACCATTTCTGACACAGTCAGTCTGTGTCCTCACAAAACCCGCATCGGCGGTGATTCTTGTAATTCACTACGGTGTGTAGAATCTACAGTTTGCTACGTTTGTCCGTCTGATACCAACACGGCAGCGTAGGGTTTATTATTTTTTTTATTTTTGTTTTGGACCGGTAAGGGTCGGCTTTCACAGCCTCCGTTGCTCGGTTCCATGCCTTTTTCTTCCATCTTGTGAAGTTGTGTGTATTCATTTCTCTATCAACAGCTCCTTGTTTTACCCTGTGTCATAAAGTTAAGTTGAGCTACGGGCGGTCCTTGAGTGTGAGATTAATTAAGGATCTGTACCGGGCTCATACGTTGACTCAGAAGGTAAAAACGCGAGTTGCTCTGAACTTAATGAGAGATGGACGAGACACGACAAAATCTTTCTTGCACTGTTACACCTGATGTAGGGTTCTCTGACGTTCTGCTTCCAGAACATGCCAAGACGCAGGAGTCTGGTTACCGGCCGAGCCACGCTGGTCCCTCCACCCGCCCGAACGGGCCCGTTTTAGGCGGGTGCCGCCGGTCGGGCACGTTGGGGACTAGTGGCAGCGGTTCGGTGCCAGCTGCACTGGGTCGGAGGTGGTTCTGGTCTGCAATTCATGACGTGAATTCATGCAACATGCTGTTTACAGTCATAACGCTTTTTCTTTACATTTATTTCTTCCAGGGGGTCAAAAACCCACCATCAATATCAAGGTTTGAAATAAACAACACTTTCTCTGCTACTTTTAAGATGAATAAATCTCTTGAGCCTATGGTTAACCTCTCTGACAAACAGGTTGTGCTTAACCCTTTGGTTCCTGATGCTTCTTCTCTGTCATCCATGTTAGAGGCTGAACATCTCTCCAGCATGGGTGTGAAATCTTCAGGCTGTGATCCACCGCTTCAGTCAGAGGTCTGCTTTACTCGTCAGTCCGCCTCATGCACAAGCCAGCTTCTTTATCGGGGCGTGATGGAAACGTCAGCCGCCGTGAAACACTTGTGGTCTCCGGACGGAGCTACCATGCCATTTAAGGGGTTTGTGCCCGGACATCTTGACCTTTATGTGAATGACCTTGTCACTTTTCAGTTTGTGACCTCTGCTAATACGGTGGCCAATTCCTTTCTCCTTTCACAGGGGTGTGACTCTGTCTCTGGCCTCTGTGCTCTCTTTCCTGTGATTTCTCTTACAGGTGACCACGACGACGCAGAAAACCCTGCGGGTTCCAGTAGTCAAGTGGTCAGCGGCGATATTGAAAGTGGCTCTGTGGTTGCTGCGCACACTTCTCTCACGGGCTCGGGAAGGCCACCCGGCCCGGGAGGTGTAGGTGCGTGCAGTGATGCTCTGCTCGGGGCCCCTCCTGACAAAAGGGGGGTGCCGGGTGGCACTGAGTTTTCCGTTGCGGACTTCAGGCTGTTCGGGGGAACGCCTCCTCCGAGCGGGCGGGTCATTGCAGAAATCGACACTGACCTTCCACCAATTCAGCTGACAACATTGACCTCCGACCCGGAGTTAGGTGCTGCACCTTCTACGGGGCGGAGTTCTAGTCAGTCTGTAACTACTCTGGTTAAACCGGGTTTTTCTGATTCTGTGTGGGAACCTCCATCATTCTTGGGAATAAAGTATTCTTGGCTTCAGTTTTCATGACAGACCATGTTGCTAAAGCTAGCGTCATGTCTGTATCTGATTCTAACCATGGCTAGGTTTGCTTTGACACCCGTGACACAACCATCCTTGGATCACTCCTTTTCAGAACCTCCAAGTCCGACACCTTCAGGTCTTTGGACATCTGAACACCTACTCTTTCAGCACGATTCAGGTGACACTGTGCATCGTCTTGGTAATAGGGCTTTTAAAAGCTTAAGAACTGTTCTTTGTTATGCTTCTCCTGTCTCACAGACACGGCTTAAGTTTGAGCAACAAAAGGGGGGTGGGGAGCCTCCTCCTGCTTTGCGAGCATCGGTTTCGCATTTCCAGTTCACTACCATTTCTGATCACACCAAAGTCGCCTCCGTAAAGCTGCAACCCAACTTTGAGCAGGTAAAATCAGGTTCTGATCTAACAGTTAAACCATCAGCTTCACTCGAGTTCCAAACGGAACCCTCAGGTAAATTCAAACAAGTTTCCCTGTGGGTTCGTAACACAAGATACAAACAGTTTGATTACCAAATCGCTTATGAGCCTGCTCCCACAGATACGTCCAAACTCGTGTCTCTGTGGGTCCGCAATACCAGATTCAAAACGCTTACTGAACAACTATTCTGACCAACTCTATTCTGACCAACTCTATTCTGACCGGATTCTTTTCCACTAACCGGTGGACCGTTACAAATTCTCTCGTTTGAGGGATGAATTTTAACAAATGTGATATCCTTTGAGTTTTTTTTTTCAGGTTACCTGCCTCCAGCCAGGGTCCTGTTACTAACTCATATTTTTAGGGATTACTAACCTACTGATTTACATTTTAGAATTGATTTACATCTCTATCTTTTTATTAGTGCTTTGTGTGGCATGATTATATTTGATTACAAATTTAATTTTATTTTGTTACTATTTCCCTTAAAGGGCCACAAGCTGATTTGCCCTTCATTTTCATGATTTTTTTTTATATATATGCCTTTAATTAGTGCAGCCTGCTGAGTTTCACATATCAGTTAGGATTTACTTTCTTTTATTTGTGTTTTCACTGCATCACGTTTTTACATGACATGTAGAGCAGGGTACAGAACATTTCTTCTTTAGATAATTCACAAAAGGCACCCACATTTTCCCAGAGGCACCCATAGATAGGTTTTGATTGATTTCTTTGATTTGCATCAAATGCTATCTATCGTGTGGGCTGTCTCACTTTGTCTCCTTCTCCGAGCTCGTATGGACTACATCCCATCAGAGGGGTCGTCTTCACCATCCTTCAACTGGTTTCCTGTCGCATGGGGCTTCGGTCGTGGTTCGAGATGGGTCGAGGTCTGCGCCGGACTTCGCCTGGACTACGCCTGGGGAATACATCACCTGCCCAGCTCCGTGTGGCACACGAGCTGCTTATCCTTTGCATACCTTTGCATTATTGCTGATGAAAATTAACTGCTATTGAAATAGCTCTGCTTTCAAGATTCCCTAAGTGGATTACTTTACAATGATTGCAACAGTTTTGGCCTTAATCATCTGATCAGGATAGACTCCCTTCTACACGAGACCCGTGGTGACGCTTCATCGTTCCTGCCTTCATCTGGGATGTCTGCCTTCACGAGTACATCACGTTATTGTGGCTGTGACGTCAGGTGGCCTCTGCTTGACCACCATGTCGTCACAAAAAGGGGGGAGTTGTAACGTGAGGAAATATGGGCTTTCTGTCACAAAGGTGGTGCTGGACTCAGCTAGGTCAAAGCTGGGTCATTGAGAACTTTCACCCACAGATTAAGACCTGAACGCCAGCGAGTCTGGGAGGAAACCATAACATCAGCCACCTGCAGTCTACCAGAAGATGTGTTTACATGAGTTGTACCCAGACCAAGTCAAAACATAAAGTTTAAAATTCTGTTTCTTGATTTTAATGTTAAAGTAACCATTATCATTTTGCTCATTATAAATGTGTTTTAATCAAATGAATGACTATTATGCTTTGGGGTAATTATAATGGTTTAATGAATCCATTCTTAAATAATGTTGAGAATGTTTGTTACTGACCTTCACACACTCAAGCACACAAACATTCACACACACCCACACACACCTGCTCACAGTAAACTCCAGACACATTTGATGATGCACGTTTGCTTTGAGAAGAGAAAGGTTTTTGGTAAGTTTCAGTCTTATGATACCAGTTCGTGCTTGACAACGAAAGAGAGAGGACGAGTGAACAACCGCTAACGGGGAACGGAGCCCATGGGCTCAATCCATCCCCCACCCCCCCACCCCATCTCTAACGCTGTTTCTGCCAAGCCAGGCAGAATAGCTGAATCACAACTTCTAACACAGACTCATTACCGAGTCTTTTGATTTCTGAGTGAATTAACTTAAGAAAGCGCGTCGACAAAACGCTTTACCATCAACGTGTACCGAGGGCAACTCTGGACCGGTTCCGTTCGACACCTACGTCTCCTGTCAGCCGCCGGTGTCATCTGGATGAATCACAACATCCTCCACGGCCCGGATCCAAAAGAGGGTCCACAAGAATTCGGTGAGACAGAACACGGTGTTTAGCGTTTGGATGCATCTTTTCCAACTAAACCTAAGTTTATTCAAACCATCACTTTTCACTCAGACACCTGTTTCTTCCTGAAGCAAAATCAGATGCACACACGCATCCATCTCACCTCATATCACTCTCACAACTCGCAACATTCTCAATCTTCATAAATTCACCAGAAGGTCTATTTGAGCAAGAACAGCATATAAACTGTTAAAAGATTGTCCCACAAAGTTGCCAATGTGATTGTTATTTCCTGTTTGTCAATTTTCAAAATCATTAGTTTAATTTGAAGAATTAAAACTTTTAATCCTTCAAACTGGTTTCCTCATTGAACTGAAACACAGACACTCAGATATTATCGGCAGTTTATCGATGAAAACAACCTTTGAGTCTTCTGAACAATATAAAATTTGGTTATTGATTTATTAAAAATTAATATTCCGAATTAATACGTAGCATGGTTCCTCTTTCATAAAAGAGCATAAAACCACAACGCTACAAAGATTTACCAGCCTTTCTATTGAGAAAGTGAACGTTTTGATGTTTTAGAATGAGTTTGTTGCTCTATAACAGGAAAGTCAGACATTACGTGCCTTCAACAGCGTTTGTTTACAATGTTAAGGAAGTTATTTTTTGACTGAAAGTTAATAGCTGTGCATTACTAAGAATGTACTGACTTGTATTATTTTATTTTTCCAACAGGCACCGGTCCGTTTCCTGCTGTGCTGGACCTGTACACGTTCGGTGGAGGTCTGTAAGAGAGGAGAGCCGCTCTGCTGGCCAGTCGGGGATTCCTGGTTCTGACGGTGGCTCTGTACGGCCACAATGACCAGCCACAGAATGTCACAGAAGTCCATCTGGAATCTTTTGAAGAAGCAATCGATTTTCTAAGAAAAAAAGAGCAGGTATGATTTTTAGATCTTTGCACACACAGATAAAGTTTTCGCCTTTAAACGTGAAAAGCGTAATACCACACAGGGTGAATGTTTTCTTGTTTCCACAAGAAGGTGGCAAAGGAGTTGGTGTGATTTCACTTTCTAAAAGTGGAGACCTTGCTCTGTCAGCAGCCTCTTACCTGCCAGGTATTGAGGCTGCTGTTTGGATCAATGGTTGCTCTGCTAACATAGCGTTGCCTCTCTACTATAAGAAGACACTAATCCATCCTCCATTAATGTTTGGCTCCAAGAAAATAATTCTCACTGACTCAGGGGCTGCCATTTCCAAGTATGCCATGCACGATCCTCTTAAAGAACAATACAGGGCCACCCTGATCCCCATAGAGCAAGCCAGTTGTCGTTTACTCTTTGTGGCCTCAGAGGACTACCTGAATTGGGACAGCAAGGCCTACATGGACCAGCTGGTGGAGAGGCTGAAGCATCGTGGGAAGGAGAACTTTGAAAGAGTGAGCTGGACACTATTTAGAGCCTCCTTATGGACCGTTCTGCTCCTCCAGCCTTCATGCGGTTGCTGGTAGACCAGTTATGTGGGGGGGGGGGGGGGGGTGAGCCCGGGTCTCACACTGCAGCTGAGATCCATGCATGGAAGAAGATCCAGGAGTTCTTTAAGACTCACTTGAGCTGTGATGCTGCCAAGAGTACATCCAAGTTGTAGATTCAAACTGGATGGTTGAAAGTGTGAAGAACAAGTCACCTAAAATATGATGATTATAGCAAATACAGCCAGAAACTGGATCCATGAAACCAAACATGTAGCGTAAAGATTCTCTTGGTTCTTTTTAAGACACCAGCAGCAGCATTCTGATTAAGCTGCAGCTGCTTCACATCTTTTTTGGGGAAGACCAGTCAAAAGACCACAGCATTAGTCCAGCCTGTCCAGATGAACGCATGAATGAGTTTCTCTAGGTCTTGTCTGGACATGAGACCTCTGAGTCATGCTGTTTGATGAAAATGAGAAAACGCAGGTTCTTTCCTCTTGAAAGAAGGATTTGAAGTTTGCTGAACTTACAGCCATTTTCCCTCTGTTTTTCTCTGTGTCTGGTGGTGACACTGGTGGTCCTGTGGCCTCATTTATCAACCATACTTAAGAACAGATCTGTGCATAGGAACTATTTTACGCATTGTGCGGTATTAATAATGTTGTACCTGTACGTGAAAACGTTCCTAAACATAAGTAAACTTCAGACCATGTATAGGAACAGCATCTAGTGGTGGAACGGAGGAAATGCAACACCGAAGGTCTCACCCCCAAATTCCACTACCTCCGCTCCGCTGCGCTCCGCTCCGACACGAACGCCGGAGCAAAATCGGTCCCGTTCTAGTCAATCAGAGCAATTCCACTACTGCGGCCGTGCTCCGGCAGTGCGGCGCCGTGCGCCGCCCTCTGTTCCAGCGTCCGGCAAAAATAGAATCGATCCTATTTTCGCCGGACGCCGGAGCACCTCCGCAGTAAATGGACAGAAATCACAAACGCCCAACAGGAAAAGGAGCGAGCACAACTTCCGTTTTTCACAATACATCGATAAACAAAAGGCGTTTTTTTGTTTCATATGCACAGGTTTAACAACTTTTAACAACTATCAGTGGCGGCTGAAGTTTAAATGCACAAAAGTAAGCCATAAATACAGTTTCCACTATCAAAGTAGTCACACTTTGTTGATCCAAACACTGCTGATCTCTCAACACAAATGATGGGTAGATTAAACAGTTCATTTCGATGTTTCTCCCACACAACGGGTGTTTGGATCTAACTTCCGCGTTTATTGCTTGGACTGTATCGCAAGATCTCGAAAATCCCGCGCATGCTTGTTTGCCCACCTCAGGTCTCCGCACCGGAGCGGAGCCGTTGTAGAGCGGGTACCAGTAAAAATTGAGTTCGGAAGCGAGCGGCTGCGGAAGGCGGGGGCGGACCGGAGCGGAGGTAGTGGACCACACATGTTCCTCATCCACAAATGATTTTACCCAATAAATAAATATCGGTGCTACAATACCTGACGGGAATCTGACATTGTAGAATAGGTGTCGAGTCTTCTGTAATCACAGTTGTTACTCTTCCCATTTTTATTATGTTTTTAACCGTTTTTAATTAATTAATATGATTTTTAATACAATTTTATTATATAATATTTTTGTCCTTGTGAAACTCCTCATGATTTTGCTTGACATGTGCTGGATTAAAGATAGTTTCTTCTTATTATTGAGAGTTTGTCAGTGTGCTCTGTAGAGTAGCCTAAACGCGTTTCCAGGAGTGCACTGACAGGAGGTCCGTCTGGAGCTGTGCTGTGATTTGGGGCCCTTTGTGGAGTGACAGATGACCCGCCTGAAACCGATATCAGTCCATATTCTGTTTTACAACTACAAAAAACCCTAGAACCTCCTCTGTTTCCCGACCACACCGGATCCTACATGCGTTGTCAAGGCAACCAGTCAAAAATGACAGCTCAGAAAAGGCTGCACTCTCAACATTTCCAAATAAAACTAACTCCAACCAGAAGGACTCCTTAAATGTAAAATGTAAATGACAACCGGTTACTTTACGATTGATTACATTAAAGTTTTTATTTATTCCTGACAGGAACCTCTCATCTGTCTCGACCATGCTTATAACCTCTGCAGCTTGTTTGATTCTTTTGCAACTCGGCAGCCCGCGTTTCGATCTCGCAACAAAGTTTTCTTTGGTTTTTCCAGGTAGAATGCAGGGAATTGAGATGAGTTCGGATGAACGTGAGAGGCCAATGCATGTTTCATAAATCAGGATTTTGACCGTTTGACATTCTAAATTTCGTTAAGAAGGAATTTAGGAATATTTCTGCAGACGTTTGATGAATGAAGCCCATGGACTTATTTTCACATAAAGCCTAAAATACTAAGCCTAAAACTCTAGCTACACGCTGAAAGCAAGGCGATGAGTCATTTTTGAACAGAAGTCATTATCTTCTAGACGTTGATTTGTTTGTAAGTCCATCTCTCTTCCTCTCACCCTCTCTATCTCTCTCAGACACACACACCTTAATCAACATTGTTTATGTTTAACTTTGTGTGGGGCAAAATGCCAAGAACATTAAGAAAAAAATCAGTTTAATCAAATTAAAATAAAAAAATATACATAAAGTTGTCTGTTTCTAGCATTTCATATTTCCTAGTTCCTGCATGAGTTCAGATGTATTAATCCATGCACTTAAATATTAATGTTCTGATTTTATTGAAACACTTGTAGCACAAAGTTTATGTGGAGCAGAAGCGGTCGGGCCACGGCAGGTGAAATGTTCCTAGCCTACATGAAGTGAAACTGTTTAATTGTAACATTAATATGTTACTGGACACGCTGGTCTGGTTGGTTAGTTTGAAGTGGAAAACACACACACAAACACACACACACACATACACACACACACCAATTAAAATAATGCTGATAGCGTGGACTAGAAGCCAGGTGATGGTTTACGTATTTAAATGATGATCAGGCTGCTGTAAAATGTAATCTCCATCCACATCCAGACACAATTATCCTCTATTCTTTCTCTAGTTGCTCTGCTCTTGTCTGGGCTGACGGAGCGCGCGGCGCGCCTAACTTGCGGCTGATGCACATTTTACGCATTTGGAGAGGTGGGCTGGATGCTTTGCTTTGACTGGAAGATGGTCCACTTAACGCACGGGTGTAGACTACATATTAATGACAAATGAATGAAAATTAAATTGTGAGTTTTTACTTCATATTTTAGAAATAAAAATGACGGGGGAACACATTTATGACGTCTTTTTAAACGAAATTTTCTAGCGCGTCCTGCCTGCTTCACTAAGTCACTGCTTATTAAGGTTCGTCCAAAATTACCGTGGCCCACCCAAAAATGAAAACCTGGTGCCGTGCCTGTTGTAAACCTCTGCAAATTGTTGTGCTTCACGTTATCAAACTCAGACTTTGTACAGCTAATGTCAAGATGTAAAATTATTCAGTCGAGCTCTTCCGTCCCTCCCTCTCCTGCTCTCATGGAAACCCGACATCGGCTGTCAGAAGAGGGAGGTGAAGAAGGAGATGTGGCAAACAGAGTGAGTGCGACGTAAAGAAACCAGACTGGTGTGGAGGTGAGCAAAACAGCTGGAAAAGTGTGGGTGTTGAATGATCTCAATAAGAAAAGTGTGTGTGCTGCATCCCCCCCCATCCCGCACGGGTGCGATGCCCATGCGAGCGACCGGTACCGGCTGCTGTCACCTGTTGTGAGCAGCTCTCTGCTGTCTGAGGGTAGGCCCTGCCCACAACGCTGCGGCTACTGCAGTGTTTTCATTACTGTGGGAAACGGGTAATAATGGCTCTTTGATGGGAACTGGTTGCCGACCCCTGGTATAAGATCTGAGCTGGTAAAACAAAAATCCTCATCAGCAGGCTTTCTTGAAAGTGGGGGGGACACAGCTGCCAATCACAAATTTTGCCGGGGACATGTCCCCGGCATCCCCGGTTAAAATGACGCCTATGAGATGCAGGAAGATAATAAACAGACAGTACAGAAAAATAGTCAAATAAAAACAAGTTAGTTTTTGTACCTGGTGGTTGCAACAAACAGACAAACAGAAGTGAGGAACAGAAAATGAAATAATTATTTTAATGTTTAGAGCAGCAGGAACTCCGAGAGGCTGCAGGCGCATCAGTGAGTTTGCGGCTGCTGCGCAGGGGGAGGGGGGAGAGGGCTGAAGCAGAAACTACCGTTGTTAAAAGAAATGTGTTTAACTTTGAAAATGTGGGCTCAATTTTAATTGTCAAAAACTCCAGCGAACCATTAGTTCATTTTGCTCAAATAGAAATTGAGGCCTGCCTCTAATTCTGGTCCTCCTTCCAATAAAGGCCTGGAGCTTGATGAGCTTGAGTCAAATACAGGCCCGGGCCTGTATTAGAGGATTTACGGTATGTTGTTAATACGAGTTGCAGTATTTATAGCTATCCTGTTAGGGTGTGTAATTGTTGGACGGAATCTTTAACAAAACACATAATTAATAAGTTATTTGTGTATGATTGTGTGCATTTAGAATATCTATATTAAAGTCTCCACAAACACTAACTTATGATTATTTGTATTTAATTCTACTGTACATTTCTGAAAATTTGTTCTGAAAAATAATTCATTATTAATAATTAATTATGAAATATTTTGTTTACAAATGAAATTCCTACCTTCTTAACTAAATATTTAACTTTAAGTTAATATTTATCATCCAAACTAAATATTTAACTTTTTAACTAAATACTTTGTTTACAAACCAAATATGTATCTTCTTACCAAAATCTTTCACTTTTTAACTAAATATTTCACTTGCAAACTAAGTATACATGTTTTTATAAATGTTAAATGTTTTACCAAATAGTTTGAAGTTGAAACATTTCTTAATGAATAAACAATGACTTTGAAATATTAATTCCCTTTTAATTTCTCATAGGACAGGCTAAATAACCAACATTATTGTTAATTTTAACTGTGTAACTTTACAAACAGCATCTCATGGAGGACAATATAAATAGAACTTTGAAGTTCTATGTATGCCCAATTCATAGTCAAATGAAATAAGTATTTATTTGAATAGTCGTAAATCACATCATTGGGAGAAGGTTTTCACAATTATTTCATTTTAAGTAGTACTGCTAAAATGCAGAGACATATTTATTAATATTTTACTAGTCTATTAATAGTTTTTTCAATACTTTCTGCATGACCGGCCCTTTAAGAGCATTCATGATCTTTATGTGGCCAAAAATGAAAATGAATTTGACATCCCTGATTTAAGTTCTACACATTTAAAATGAAAATAAGAAATAAAAGTATTTCTGTCTCTCCCCCCCCCCCCCCTGCCTTATACCTGCCTCCCCTGCACAGTCACCAGCCTTCTATCAGCTACGTAAAAAAAGAATCCTGGTGACATTTGTTCATAACTTTTCTTCAAGTAATTCATGTAATCTAAAATGTAAACAGTTTCTCCATTAACTGTTCAGCTGCTCGGATGATTGAGTCTGGACATCTCCTATTTCTTCTCGATGTTTCTCTCTCATCAGATGCAAACTGACACGATGACCAGCAGCTTTTACAGCAAGCATCGGCTAATAAACGGATCCGCTGATGATCAAATGCACCTGAGTTTAGATGCCACCCGCCTTTATTGCTAATAAAACAAAAAGAAGAAAAAAATGGTGGGGAATGAGGAGACGGCCGGCCGAGCAGCTTAAAGACACCACAGCGTTGTCTTTTTTTTGTTTTTGTTTCAGTCTAGCTTAACTACAGGACAAATCACGTTCGGTTTCAACTCATACGCACGATTCAGTTTTTTTACGGGAACCCTAAAAATTAACTGTCAGTAACATCATAGCACCCGGCCAACAGTAGAAACTCCGTATAATAAACAGTAAGATGAGCTATTGTAACTGACTTTAAAAAGTTAGCAAGCAGGACGATGACAATAAACTACACCTGAACTTGGTTTATATTTGACCCAGATAACTTCTTACCTGAAATTCGGTTCTGCCACTTGGACAGGCAGCTGGCTCGGTTTCTCCTCCTCCTCCCTCTTTTCTTCTCCAACCTGTCGCTGGGCTGAGGCTCCATCACTTCCTAAATTGATTTTACTTGAACCTTCACTACCAAACAACTGTGGGATTTTAACACATGTGCCAGCATCAGCCTGAAGGGCCAGTTTCTTTTTTAGTCAAATTTTCTCTGCTCCTCCTTTCCGTTTTTTGTTCTCCATTTTGTTAAGCTCGTCTGTCTGTTTACTGAGACTCAAACAACTGGCGGGTACATCAGACCTCTGGCTATTGGTCCAGCCCAGAGTGTATTATGACTAATTGGCCAATCCACCAACTTTTACGAGGCGTCGTGTGGCGCGGCGCGGACAAGTTGTCCGCAACAACTAGAGGCCAGAAAGAAAAAAAAAACACAGGCCAATAAAAGATGAAAGGGTCGGCCCAGCGGGCAGTTGCCCGCTATGCCCTATGGTCAGTCCAGCACTGGCGGGCAACTGCCCGCAGGGCCGACCCTTTATTGTCCCCAGCAATTTTTAAACCCCACTCATGTATGGTTATTGTCCCCAGCAATTCTGACAACAAACTGACGCCCTTGCTGCATCTCCTCTCAATCCTAAAGAAAAACTGCTACCTGGGTTCATATATATTCACCTTATGAGTTACCTTTGAACTGCAGTTCTAAAAGATCCACCAACAGCAAAAACAGCGGAGTGTGAGCTGCTCGCCGGCCGCATCAGTGATCGGTGTGTCACCGGAGGACAAGGTGATGCGCCCCACTCCACAGCAGTGAAAAGCATCAGGCACAAATAAAAGACAGAAAACATAAAAGGAAATGAGCCGACATGAACGATCGCGTGTTAAATTAGTTTTTGAGGTAGCGATAATGTTACTGTGGCCGTGCTCAGGACGCAGATGTCTGGAGCACGTCAACAATCAGAGCTTTGCATGCGCAAACTGGTTAAGATTAGGATGGGGGTGAGGGGAATGTTAAATTGCAAGAGGGTAAACGTCACAATTTGGTTAAATGTCTGTTTTATGGCGCGTGTCAGTACCAACGCTCTGGCACAGCGCGTTGCCTCCCGAAGCGCAGGAGCTTGTCACCTGCTGACAGCAGGCTGCTGTCTTTTCCGTGAACTGCATCTTGCTGGTCATTATCACGTGACAGCGACTAGTCCATGACAGGCATAAAAAGTCACTATAGAGTGGTGAAGTCGACTAGTGACTAGTTCATACAACCCCTGCTACTGCTCCCCAGAGTGTTCTGCAGCATAATCAGCACTTTCTCTTTGAACTTGATATCAAATTTTCGCCTCCTCTTCGTCTCCGCACCTGCCATGGTTAAAGTTACCCTCACGGTCTATCACTGGCAAATCAAAAGTGAGACGATGACACAACCCCCCACCCCCACCCCCACCCCACCCCCCCACCCCCGTGGTACCTGCCTGTCACCACATTCCACCCGGCCACAATAAAAAAACGGCTATTATTCACCTCCGCCGACTCCGGCCAAAATATGATACCCGGCCGTTAATTGAATACAGGCCAATATTAGAGGATTTACGGTATTAACAAATAGTTACAGAAGTAAATACTGTATACGATGTTAGCATTTTCCCCACATTTTCCAGATACTGCACCAGTACGATCTCTAAAAAAGACCTCAAATGGTCGATTAAGTTATTTTATCTTACCTTTCTGTCTCCTTTCTTTTTTAAATGTATTGTAAAAATATTTCCTAGTTGGTGTGGTAATAAAACAGTTTATGAAAATTTCCATAAATGTATTTTTTATATTAATATTCATTATTGATTAATAGTTATCTCTGTTTTAATGTCAGGTTTCTACCAAGTGTTTGAGATTGTTTGGGGTGTTACCTTAATTAAGTGGTCTTTTTTCCTTTTTACTAAGTACTTTTTAGAATACCAGGACAGGAAGGATGGTGTAGGTTTACGTTTATTAGATTGATACATAAATATTACCAACAAGAAAGTGTACGTTGGTGTGTGTCAGAAACAGCGTAAGGTGTAATGTCTTTTCCAAAAAAAACAGGTGATGGGCCAGTCTCCAGTCAAAATGCCCGGGCTGAATTTTTGTCCCAGTCCAGCCCTGTTGCCCGCTATGCCCTATGGTCAGTCCAGCGCTGCATGAAACCATACCATGTGCGCCTCTTGGACCACATGCAGAATGACATTAACATCGAGGCTATAGAGCTCCGGGAGTTGACGTCACTTCTCCCAGCATGCAACAGTTCAAATCGAAATGGCGCCATATTGGCAGGTAGAAGCCGGCAGCTGGACTATTTGTTATTGTCAGAAAACTCAATCAGACAGGAAATATGGTAGATTCCTGTTGTGCCCCAGGATGCAGAACAGACACGGACGACATAAGGAATGAGCCATCTACAGGATTCCCCAAGATCCGGAGCGCCGCAAACGTTGGATCATTGTAATAAAACGCGCTAGTGACCGGGCTGAAATGAAGCTGTGGGATCCCGAGAGTAAAGCTTTTCGCTTATGCAGCGACCACTTCATATCAGGTACTTAAACCAACGTTTCCTCAACTGTGTATGGTGTTTATTTTAAATGCTTTTATTACGATTCTTAGTGGGCTTCCTAAACTTATTTTGGCGTGGCTTTTTCTGTCTTATTACTCATAGTAACAAGTAAACATCACGTAAAACGTTGCCTCGTGAGTTCTGCATGCTGCCGTTTACGTGTTTTATGATCACAGCAATTAACCGGCTAAGCTGTATTTAATTTTTAAGCAATGGTTGATCAATTGTCAGATCACACATAAAAAGCACTTTGGATTGCTATTATCTGTCTCACCGAGACAGATCTCGTACAGATCCTGAGACGCTCCTGCCTGACATATTTATTTTATTCACGGGGAAAAAAAATCAAACTAGTGATTTCTCTTGGTGTTCAGTTTATACATTCAAACAGTACAGCACTCTATTTAAACTACTTACATGTAAATCTGTTATTTGTCCATCCATCCATTTTCATCCGCTTATCCGGAGTCGGGTTGCGGGGGCAGTAGCGTCGAGAGTCCTAGACTTCCCTCTCCCCAGCTGCCTGAGCCAGCTCCTCCGGGGGAATCCCAAGGAGTTCCCCAGCCAGGTCCAGTAATAAGTCTGCTCCGACAGCTTCTGGCGTTTTTAAAAAGTATCCCAGGGGCACGGTAAGGGTCGGAGATGTTTAGTCTATTTAATTTCTGACTATATAAAACGATTTCTTCGGTTTTAAAGTGTGAAGTAAACTCCGACGAAGTAAAATCCAAGCCGATCCCGTTCACGTTCATGGTTAAGATCCGTGTTTGTTTAGCTTCTTTTACCTGCCAATATGGCGTCTACTAACTGAGAGTCACGTGAGGTCCGGAGCTCTATAGACGCATCTGTAGCCATGTATCCATGCTATGGTTGCTATAGTTGCGCTCTAAACCAAACTCTGATCATGTGACCATTACCAACTCTACCTCATACAAACTTTACAGCGCGTTACATATTTAACAAACCCATATTTTGTAATCTCATATTTTAGACATGTTTTTGAATCAATGTTACACTTTTATCATCTTATCTAGTAATTAAATGAACCGAATTAAGCATCTCTCTATCACAGAAACATTTGAAATAAACAACTTTATTTTAGCTGTCTCAGGGACAGTTACAAATTGTTTTTAGTAATACATGCCTTGCAAATACTATAATTTGTGTCGAAAGACTCGTATAATTGAACTTTAAGTATGTTGACAGGATTGAAATGAATAAGAAACAGACTAAGGTATGATATTAAATTATAAAATATTACCTGCTTCAATGATATCGTGCCTCTCAGTCCAGGTGGTCTTGAACTTTGGAAGAAGGATTGCAGCAGCAGTCAGCTCAGGGTCTTCCATCATCTCACCAAAGTGCTTTTGGACGCCATCCTGAATGGCTCTGAAGAGTGGCAGACACATCTTGGAGACAGTCTCCAGTCTGCTGAGTTTTTCTTTTAGCTGGAAAATCACTTGAGGGGCAGGACTAGGAAGCTCAAAAATGACCAATCAGAAAAAAGAAGGAAATCCCGACTGTACCGCACAACGCGGTAGATTTCTAGTTGTAGTAAAAAAAAATTGCATCTGGCAATGGCGCAAACATCTTTTATTTTTTAGAAGAAATGCTTTTAGCACTTCTACTTGTGGTTTTAAAGACATCTGAGTCATTTAGAACAGAGGAAAGAGCCGCAGCGAACTCCGCCGCTGTCTTCGTTGTTTATGAGAAATTGAGCATCGCCGTGTATGACGTGAATTAAACAGGAGGAGTCTGGCAGGCCAGGCTTTCTTTCTCTTACCATTAGCACCTATTTTCTTTTCCTACCCATCATTCATTGCACTGTAAGGTCACTGAACACATGCTTCACACTAAGAAGTTCAGCTCACCTGTTGACCGCTCAGACATCCCTTCATTCCTTCTCACAAGCTTTGATCTTCTTAAGTGATCCTCCAGTCATCCGAGTAGTCAGTTAGTGTTTCTTATCCTTTCCTTCCTACCCCGTAACACTCTCGTAACTTAAGCACTCAGTTCTTCTGGTGCGCGCCTTCAGCGTCCGCAGCACTTCCGTGTTTGGGTCTTACCAGTGTAGACATATATATACATTAGAGCCCTGCACGGGCCTAAAATCTGTGCCCGTGTCCGGTGCCCGAGGGGGTGGAGCCCCAGTCCGACCCGGCCCGAAAAGGTTTTCAGGATTCTCTGGCCCGGCCCGAGCCTGAGCCCGACTTTTTTTTAACCAACTAAATGAAAATAAAGTGCGTCAATCCTGACCAATGTGTTAAAAGACGTGCAGGATCCGATCAATTTGTTTCTCCCTCGTTTACTGTCACGGAGATAACGGCGCACTGGCTCTGGTGTTAATCAAGTTAAATTTTATCTCTTTCCAACAATTTTCACAAGAAAAAAATACAGTCAAAAGCAGGGCTTGTGTTGTGTTGACCGGATAGTTCCCGTATTTGACGGTTTATTTTGACGGAGAAAGAATAGAAAGAATTACCCCGACGCATGCAGACGAACTGACATTTTATTCGTTACACACATCGCAGATGTAGCTAAATTATGGGCTTAAATAAGGGCCATAATGTTTGTGTAGTTAAAAGAAAAATTTGAAATTGAAAATATGTAAACTGAAAGCAAAAGTCACATTTTTAGAGTGAACTTTGAAAAAGAAAGACTAAATCACCCAAGAAAAGATTCCCATCTGAACATCTGAGCTGCTCAGCGCAGCTCGCTGTCAGCACATATGTACAAAGCGAGGCGAGCTGAAGTTGTGGAGTGGGGTTTGGAGCGCATCGCAGAACCAGAGCGCATGCGGGAAGGTTCCTCCCACTGAAGCGAGTGTTTTCCAAACCCTGTCGCTCAGAGAGACTTGTCACTTAGAAAATGTTCCCTGATTATGAAACTTTGGCTGAATAGTGCTTGTTCCTGTCTCCAATGTGGCGACACGTCCAGGAGAATCCCAGAATCTCTTCAGCTCAGACAGCGCATATGATTACGCACGAGCGTGACCCGTCAACCCGGTCTCACAGTAAGACTGGGTTGGGCCTGTTCAGGTTTACGCAGACAATCTTTACATAGAATTGACTTACAGATATAAAATTAATTCAGTAAAATATAAAGCATTTTATTTAAATATCCATTCATTAATTTACAAGCACAGAGAGCCGCATCAGATGGATGGAAGAGCCGCGGGTTGTGACATGTTTTCTCCAGGACCAGAGAGGACGCAAACTCGATACATCTCTTTTATTGTGAGGTAATAATTTCTCCGAGTTTTGCGGTTGCGGGCGGGAGTAGACATGCACGATACGGGTGCGGGCGGGAGTGAAACACACACGTTGCAGTTGCAGGCGGTAATTGTCAGAAATTCAGCGGGATGAAGAAAACAGTCCCGCGCAGGGCTCTACTGCTGCGTTTGTGTTTCAATTTTTTTAATGAATTCGATTAAAAATAAAGGCGCCCGGCCCGGACCGTGTCCGAGGTAATTACACAGTCGTTGGCCCGAAGCCCGGCCCGAGGGCCGTCGGGCCGGGCCGACCCGAGGGCCTAGGGCTTCAGTGCAGGGCTCTAATATACATAGACACTTCGTTAAGTGCTGGATCACTCTTGAGTGCGTTAAGATGCTTCTACATATGTATGTGTTTATACTCTCGTTTCTCTTCTCTGTGGTGTCTGAATCATTGTCTGAATCCAGTGCGAATCGTGCCGACACAGTATTTTGCAATGTCGTTTTTTTTTACTCGGTAACGGATAAGATTAAAAAATGTAGCGAAGTACAGTACTTACAAAAAACGATACGTAAGTAAAAAAAAAATTACAGATTTTAAAAACTACTTAAAAAGTATAAATGCACAAAAATCTACTCAATTACAGTAACGCAAGTAAATGTAATTCGTTACTTTCCACCTCTGGTTTCTTCTCTGGTATTTTGTCAGGTACTGCTACGAACAGTCAGTGGAAGATGCTAAAAACCACATTGAAGCTGTGTGGCAGGAGGAGAGTCACCTCAACATGTACAGTGTTACACAACTTACCAACATCATCACCTATCTAAGGCGAAAGAAAAGCATAAATTGTACATTTGACTGTTTTTTATCTTCTCAGGTACTTGTTATACAACAAACCAACCAAAGTACTGTCTCCAGAATACCTGTGGTCATATTATGATAAAGTACCTACTGACATCAAAGTGGTCAGGATTTCTCATTTGGCTAAGAATTATGCAGAAGTACGACCAAATGGTGGGAACTGATGTCACTAAACACTCAGGACTTCATACGTTGGAATCACTGGTGTGGGTTATTATAATGTGTCTGTGGGTGTAGGGAGAAAGGAAGTAAAACATAATATACCACATAAAATCTAGAGTCTTTTAGAATTTTTCCATTCATAAAACCACAATTTGTCGCTATAAATGACATGAAAAGCAAAGATAAACTTTCTTGAAAATACACTGATCCCTCTATTGAACGAAAGCCAAATCTTAAGATCTGACTGGCACACCATAGTCATGTTTTATATCAGTGGTTCCCCACCTTTTTACTTTTACCCTTTCTGAGTTCAAGATAAGCCAGCCCCCATCCCAACTACACATTGAAATCAATAATGTATGTGCAATAAAAAATGACAGTTGTAGTTTTCTGTACTGATTCTCCTTGTTTTAAACATAGTGCGATTTGTGATTTTATAAATGTCATGTTTCCAAATTTTACAATAATACCCTTTTACAATCTCAGCACGAAAATGGTGGAAACTGATGTTACTAAACTTCCAGAACCTCATTTGTTGGATTCACTGGTGTGGGTTGTTTAGACTGTTTGGGGGTGCAGGAGAAGGAAATTAAATGTAAGTAAAAAAATTATTGCTGAAATCACTGTGTTTATATTTTCCTAGATATTTACATTTTATATGATGTGTGGGCAATGCCTTTTATGAGTTGAACATTTTACAAGCTGCTCAGTTATTGCAACTATTTCCATGCACAATATCTTTAGCTGTATTTTCTCAGTCAAACCATAACAGCAGGGGCTGAATGCACACAAACCAGGCCCATTAGGAAGAGTTGTGAGGTCATTTCTCCAACAGAGGGCGTCCTTTACCTTCTGATGTAACGTACAGAGGGAGGGCAATAATTATTGTGTGACTGATAATCCACCCATCAGATTGACGGATTTGACCCAAAATATTTCAGCTTTTGATTCCACAAGGCAAGTTAATACTCTAAGCTTCTGTAGTAAATTGACTCAACGGTTAACTAAATGATAAATGACGTGCACCGCAGTGAGTCAGAGGAACCAAAGCACTTTACACTACAGTAAGTCATTCACACACGGTGCTGATGAGCTACATCTGCCCTGGAGCTCACTGACAGGCGAGGCTGCTGTACAGGTTCCACCTGCCCCTCTGACCACAAACGGGCAAGGAGGGTCTGAAAGAAGTAACCACACCTTCTGCATTGATCTCTTTGAAGTCAATTAAAAATAGTTGGCATGACATTGCTTACTCCCCTCCCAACTGTTTGCAGATGCTCTGTTGTTAAACAAGCGGTGTCTCTTTTACTTTATTGTATCCATTATTGCCAAAAGGAAGTGTTTATCCAACTTCCCAGTATACACATCTAAAGACATGTCAGTTTTATTTGCAACTCTCCAAAAACAGGACGGTCATTCAATCATCAAACTAAATAGCACATGGTTTGTTTGTTTTTCTAGTGATGTTTGCCTTCTTTGAATATGTGAAAAGCATCAGCATTCATTGTACATCATCCAAGCATGAGAGCTCATGTTGCATCATAATATTCATGAAGTGGTCTGAATGTGGTGTTGTATGTTACATTGTGGCCCAAAGATTTTAACAAATAGAGGAGAACACTGGAGAACAGGCAGGAGCAGCCTTTATAGAGCAGAAGCACACCTGGCTTAGGTGTATCTGTTTCTCACGCCACAAAATAGAAGGTTCCATCATGTAAAAACCTAAATAAAGAGACCTCTAGTGGTGGTGTTGTCACACCATTCACCAAAGTTTGTTTTGAGAGTTTCCAAAGTCTGTTCCACCTTTACCTTCTTCAGGCAGGCATGAGTGTGTTTGAATGGATTAATTAGATGCACTTTGCATTATTTTACTTTGTAGATTATGGATGAGGTTTAAAAGGCAACATTTACTCACAAGCCATCTTACATCGAACACCCTGATAGTCCTAGGACCCCCTTTTGTCTTCAGGACTGCCTTTGCCTTTTGAATCATGGATTCAAGAACTTGTTTGAACGATACCTCAGCAGTTTGAGGTCACGTTGACATGAAACCAACTATGATGTGGATCTCCAGTTTCATCTCATTCCAAAGTTTCTTTACCTGACCATTAACAATTACAGGCCCTGTTTGGGCTGAAGACAACCACAAGTTTCTACAGATAACAAATTAGGTACAATGTTAATCAAATTTCTTTCGACTGGTTTCAGTTGCGCAGGGAGCAATGACCAAACTGTCATGAAAGGAAAATATTTCAGTGATGTGTCAGAAAGAAAAACATGTTTATTTTTATCCATTTTACAAACACTTTATAAGAGGTTTGTGAGGAAACTGAACTATCTAGAAAAAACCCACATATGCATAGGTAGCACTAGCAATCACAGAAAGGCCCTAGATTGAAACCTATGACGAGGCTACAGCCCTGACAACTACCACAGCGTTATCTTTAGAATATACCAATACCTTCTAAAGCCATGCATTGGGACTGGGGCTGGGTCCCCACACAGACAAAAGCAAGTCTCACAAGAGAGAGTGGCTAAACATAGTAAGTCCAAGGATTGTCAGTAGGATGGATGCAACTGAGGTTGGCAACTCCGTTCTGGTTTTCTCTCAATCTGTATTTTAAACTGAGAACTGGTTTTCTGTGATGCATTACCAAATTTAGATCTTTGTTCTGTCGAAAACCTGCTGCTCAAAATTCAGACCTCATCATCACACAGTGACAACAGGTCATCCACGCGTATTAGGCAACCTGTTTTATGTTAAATAAATATACAAGGGCTATGAGTAAAACAACATATTGCCTACAGCAGCATAAGGAGGTAGTTGTTGATGCTCTTATATTTAGACCATAAACTAGGTGCACTGGAATTAATTCTTATTATGGTTCAAGCTTGCAGTGACTGGATTTTCACCTTTAGTTAATCAGAAATCTAAAAAATATAAATCTAATTTCAAAGATGTTCTAAGTCTGAAATTCACATCTACTAGGATTTATTTTTGCTTGTTTCATTTTTGAAATTTGGTGAAATCTCTGAGGTTCCTGATAGTTATAAAGCTGGCAAAGTTGCAATGGAGGCAAAAAATAATCACAATTACTGCTAAATTAAAAAATAAATGAATATTTAGCTAAGACCAAACATTTTTTAACTACTAAACTAGTAAAAAAAACTCATCTAAGTCTGTGTGATTGTGTCGTGATGTAATTCTTACACCTTTTACAATGTTTTTCTTTTTTTTTCAGGTCATGATTGCTATGAAAATGTGTCAGGTTACTGATATCAGTCACAGCTGTGTAACATCCAAAAGGGTCAGTCTTTCACCATCTACATTGACCAACACAGTGACCTTTCATCTCCAGCATAAATCCACTTTCTATGTGGCCTTCTAAATCCAGAAGGTTCTGCTCAGCACGTGTTGACATTCCATGAAGACAAAACATTCAAATAGACACTCTCCCAAGGTCCTACTCTGAATAAGTGAAGACTCCATGATTTTACAGTTATAAGTTAAATAATCATATAAAATCTAAATCAGATCAAATCAAATCACTTTTATTGTCACGTCACATGTGCAGGTACACTGGTACAGTACATGCGAGTGAAATTCTTGTGTGCGAGCATCACAGCAACAGAGTTGTGCTAAAATACAGTAATGTAAAAACAAGCAAAATATAAAAATGGCTAATCTAAGTAATAATATGTATAAGTTGTAATGTATATACATTACTAAATGTTTATGCAAGTATTTTTTTAAATATATTGTTCTACGTGTGTGCGTGTGAGTGTGTTTGTGTGTGTATATACATGTTTTACAAATGAATAAAGTAAACAATAAAATAAGAGACATAAAATATACAGTGGTTGGTATGTGCAAAACAGTGGCATTAATGTACAGTATGGAGTGTGATCTGATGAATGAACAAGATGTTTAAATCAAATGTTTGAATAATCTGCTTAAATCAATGAATTTGAAATGAATATTGTTCGTACAATGATCCCTTTATATAACTAATCAGTATGTTTTTGATTTAACAAGTTAATCATTGTTTACACTCATACACATTACAATAAGATACAGATTAAGGTTAAAAACATCTTTGAATCTGCAAGAAGGCATGGCTTTCTGAGGGATGTTTTGGTAAAGCCTTCCTGACATGGCACATTCTGATTTGCCAGAATATGCCAGAAATTATAAATAATGAGTTTATTAAAACAGGATTTAATTCCTGAGTAATTCAGTTTCCAGCTGAGCCCAGATTTGGGAAAGAAGCCTCTTTTGAAACAAACTCCTTTGACCTTAAGTCAAAACCTTTCTGCAACGCTGCAAGTGATTACAGACACAACAGCTCTTTTCAGAGCTACTTCAGCTCTCAGACATCCACCTTGGACACCTATTCTGCAGACCCCGGGTTGCATCTCATGGCCGGGGAAGCTGAACTCAGAGGAAGCTACTAATCTCTGAGTATTGTGGTTTTGATGTCCGGTGACCTCACCACTCTGACCGTAAACCTCCGGACCGCTGGGAGCAAATCATACAAGGGTATCGTAAGCCTGCATACTGGTGTCTGATGAGGTATTATCAATAACTAACCCTCTAGTTTATAACAAACAACAAATTCTTTTGCACCCAGATTTCTCTCAGATATAAAGAGCGGTTGTTACAACATCTAGCTTCCATCACAACACCTCACATCCACCTCACCACATCTCATTATTTACATCTTGTCATGTATAAATTATTAAATGAACGCAAATGAAGGGCGCAAGGGTGCTAGTGCGAGATTGGGATTGGGCCTATTATGTAAAGAAAACATGTTGAAAGTTAAGTCACACCCTGGACTTGGGTGGAGTCTTACTTCACCCTTAATTCCTGCTGGAAAAATGCACCTAAAGGAGGTGCTGCCTGGCGAACTAAGAGAGTGGCAGTGAGGGAGCAATTGACAACACCCTCCTCAACCCTCCTGCGTGCTCTCGGAGTTTCTCAGTCAGAAAGATGACTCATTAAAAAGCGTGCGCACGCACGCACACACACACACACACACACACACACACACACAGTAGAATGAGCAGAGAAGCTGAAGCAGACTGGTAGGTTTTCTCTCCACCTTTTTCACTAGAGGAAAAGGAGGAGGATGATTTTTTAAGAAAGTGAGCGGCTCTGAGCCGTAGCATTTCATATCGGCTCGTGAGTGGCCAAGTAGCTGGAGGTGTTGCAGAGACTCGGCTGTAGTCCAGTGCAGTGCAGCCAAGTAATATTGAACAGACGTCACCTCGCACCTCTTAGCCATCAGGTGTGGCTGCTTCAAAATCAATGTAGGCAGAGTTTTAACCTAAAAAAGAAAAAATACTTAGTTTTAGGCTGAAATTTTAAATAAGATGCACTAAAATGCCTAAATAATGACTGCACATATCTACAGCACTGTTAGACATTCATCTATGCCCAATCCTGGGCGTGGAGCGCCAGTATAACATGTTTTATTTTTAACCATCCTTTATCACACCTGATTTCAATCAGCAGGTGAAAACAGGTTTCTGCAGAGCCTGATGAGTTGCAGTTGATTCAACCAGTGATACTGATTAATCCCTCTGGGATTAATAAAGTATCTTTGAATTTGAATCAAGCATGTTGGAGCAGAGAAAAAACCCATTAAAATGTGCTGGTTACCAGCCCTTCAGGACCAGGAACGCCTAATCTATGCAGATTATTAGCAAAAAAAAAAAAAGGCTGAATTAGGTGTTACTTGCTCTTTAAAGAGATTGAGCCTGATGGCAGCAGTCAATGTAGGAAACACCTACTTTCATATTCAAAATACTTCTGTGAAGCGTTGAAAGGATAAATCAAGACAGTAAAAAAATAAAAGGTGTATCTTTCAGGTTTGTGAGAGAAGACAGAACATCGGTCGGTACCAGGATATGCAGGATATAACTTAATGTTTGTCTAATTTTTCTATTATTCTTTTCAATATATGCTTCTCCAGCATGTCAGAACAAGGAGAGAATCCCTCTTGATGTCTACTTTAAGAAGAGCAACATTTTTCATACTTTTCTAGCTACAAACTGAAATAAAAACACTTCTTAAACAGGGATTTAGCACAGAGGTAAGTGAGTGAGCAAAGTTTACTTCTTGAGTTATTTCGTAAAACTTAAATTTTGTGTTAAATATTTCCTGCATATTTTTAAAGACCTTAAGGCTTTATTGCTCATGAGTGAAAACAGTGAGCTGAAGATTATATATATATATATATATATATATATATATATATATATATATATATATATATGTGTGTGTGTGTGTGTGTGTGTGTGTGTGTTTCCTTTCAGCCATAAAATAGTAAATATTGAAACTTTCATAGGAAATGGAGCAGGTTGTCATGAGACATGTTTTATACTGCCACACACATATCAGGCGATGAGAGCTGTTCTAAGTAAACATACTTAGTTTTGCATATTCTAATCCATCCTGTTACACCAGACAGGTGACACTCAGAGCTCACTGCAACTGATGGAACAACATCATCTTTTTTTTTTTTTTTGTGGAGTGATGGCGGACATGAACACTCCTATATGACGGATAGTAACGTGTTGGAACGTGGATTTTCTGCATGAGATCAAAAGTAAGCGTGTTTCTCTGTCCTTCTGAAAAATAATAATCATTTTGTTAAGATGCTTCTTTAACTTTCTGATTGTGGGCAGTAAAAAATGTAGGTAGTTGGAAGGTTTATTTTATGATGTATATTTTAATTGTGGTGTTTCAAGAAATGTTAACATTTAGGTCTTTCAACGCAATTTTAGGTATGCATGGTATTTTATAAGACTTCAGTTTTACTGTCTTTAAAACAACTTCAACTTAATTTGAATATAACTTCAAAGCCACACAAGGAATGTGCATTAAAATATAAATTAATTTTGCATAGCCTTTGGTTAATGAACTTTCCATATTTACTCGGACTGAGCATTATGATTATTCAAAAGCAAAATAATAGAAAATAAGATTGTTCTCATATTTTTCCTCATAAGTAATTGTTTAATCTTTCAGCCACAAAAAGATGACAAACCAGACCAATGGGAAGTGGCGTCAGGTGTCACACCGTCACTGTATTTTCATTGTTCTTAGTGTGGGAGTCGTGCTTTTCCTGCAGTACAGCAGTATAAAAGAGATGGCACCAGCTTGGAATCCTAAACAATGGATGCAAAATCATTCAACTAAACTGTTTATCCTATTTAGAAAACAATATATTGGATTAGGAAACGCAAATAGATCTGAGGTTGAGGCCATATCTACTGGAAATGTGACCACACCCTACTCAACTGCAGCTATCATCTCAGCTGAACTTCCTCAAGTGGAGAGAATTTCATCAACACAGAAACCAAAAACCAAACGGCAGACAACCGTTTCTCCTGAAGTGATTCAGCAGGTTTTACAACCACAAACAGCCCGACCAACACCAGGTACTTATATATCTCCTGGACCCTACTTAGTTGAATATCCTTATGAGTACCACTTTACCATAAATGAGCCTCAGAAATGTGAGCAGGGGAAGCCGTTTGTGGTTCTAATGGTTCCAGTGGCGCCTCATAACATAGCTCACCGTGAAGTGGTCCGCAGCACCTGGGGAACCGAGAGCCTGGTTCTGGATAAAGTGGTTATGCTGTTCTTCCTGCTGGGGATGCAAACTGGAGATGATTCAAATCAAGTCCATGAGCAGCTGCTGCACGAAAGCAAGGAGCACAAAGACCTGATTCAGAGTGACTTTGTGGACTGTTACAAGAATCTGACCATCAAAACCATGGTGATGCTGGAGTGGTTGAACTTGTACTGCTCCAATGCCTCTTATGCCATGAAGATTGATTCAGATATGTTTCTACATGTGCCCAATCTAGTCCAACTACTCATAAATGCTCCCAAGACAAACTACATGACTGGTCTAGTGGCACATGGTGGTCAAGTGTTAAGAAATCCCTCCTCTAAGTGGTTTCTACCTCATGAGCTCTTCTCTCCGTCAGTCTACCCTCCCTATGCTTTAGGTCTTGGCTACATTTTATCATTAGATCTCACTAATAAGCTCATTGAGGCTTCCAGACATGTTAAAGCCGTTTACATTGAAGATGTGTATTTAGGATTGTGCATGCAGCACCTCGGTCTCGTTCCCACAGATCCCCCTGGGGGGTCACTCTTTCATGTTTTCCCTTTAAAATATGATCAATGTGTTTTCTCTAAGATAATCGCAACCACAGTTGAACCTTTTAATGATCGTGTAAAGATGTGGACACACTTTAAAGCAGAGGGACCGTACTGCTGACATAAACACCTTCTTGCTATTTTTTATTTAAATTTATCAAAGGATTCCATAGGAATCATTGTGTGTATAGTTTAGTTTTTCATTGACAGTATCTCATGCCAGTCTTGGTGTTTTGATGTATGAAAACAATCAGCCCCAGTAAACTTTAATTATTTGCATATTTGTTGTTTTGTGAACTTGTTTTAATAAATTTAGTAACTTTTGGGAAATGTCTTTGTTTCATCTCATTGCATGCATGTTTTTGCTTTGTCACAGAATAAACTGATCAATAAAACATTTGAATCACTTGTAAGTCGCTTTGGACAGAAGCGTCTGCTAAATACATAAACATAAACATAAATTAAACTAATATAAAATAATGTAATTTCCTATTATATGAATAGACATGAAATCTGTTGTCAACATATATTGAGGAGTACACTTCTGATGCACACAGGGTTCTTACAGGTGCTTAAAAGGGGACTAATATGTCACACTCCACCCACAGTTGCATTTGGAAAAATGCGTCACAAGGAGGTGTTGCCTGGCGGACCAAGAGGGCCATAGGCAGAGATCCCCCCCCCCCCCCCACACACACACACACACAAAAAGTTGTCCCCCCCACAAAAGTTATTGTAAACACATAAATGCTATCAGTACACCTGTATTGTCTTCTAAAACCACAATGTAAAAGTTAGTCTGCAAATGCAAAACAATGTGTTTTTAATTGTTGAGAAATTACAGTCCACCCACCCCTACCCACCCCCAATTCCTCAAGTTGGTACGGTCGGTCCACACACGCTGTTTCCAACGGGCGGGGCTGCCGGCTCTGCATCAAAAGGGTTCATGAAGGGTTCATGAAAACTGGACTGAAAACACGATCCGAAATGCTCGAGTTTGTAGCGCCCATTTTATATCAGGTAAGGTAATTATGTACTAAGATTACACCAGAAAGCTGGTTTACATGTGTTCTATTAAATAAAGTAAGTTGTGTTTGCTGGTTTGCTTTTAAGCAGTCTATTTATTTACTAACACAAAGCTCAACTTTGAATAAAATTGCTGCTGCGTGGCTGCAGCATGACCCAAGTCTGGAACATCAAAATGACAGAATTAAACAAATGTATACGCTTTATTTCATGCTTCAAATTAACATTTCATTCTAATTCATCTGTATTTTCCCATTGCATATTAGTATAAACTGTATTTCTCTAAAATTAACACGATTGTACTCTGAGCACGCTAAAAAAAGAAACCTATGCTATACTCACCCTGCCATGCAGGTACAGTTGACTGTGAAGACGTAGTTCTCTGGTTTGTTTACTATGACCCAAGCCTCGTACATAGTAGTCTTGTGTCCTTGTCTTTGGCTAGGAAGGACTTCTGCCTTCAAGACGCAAAACTCAGAGTCTATGTTGTGATATTTTACTTTCTGTACGTGGCCACAGACAACATAGTTGTATGCTGCTAATGATTTGTATGCCCGTAGCTTCTCACGTGTGTACTTACTGGGCCTCTCCACTAAAAACGTATATATATCGGGCCACTGGATATCTGGCCACGCACCTACATATTCCACCCATTCCGTAATGCCACAGGGATCCGGGAGTCTGTTGCCATTCGTTAAAGTGAGTTTAATAATATAACATTCAAGATTTGCGTGTGATAACCCCGCAGCGTAGCTTGATAAAGCCTGAAACAATGCCATTCTCTGTTGCCAAGCTGGGCGTGCATTCTCGCTGACGTCATATTGTTTACAAACAGTAAAAGGGTCTATGTAGAGAGCATTTTTTTTCATATCCCCCCCAAAAATTACTCTCTGAAGTTTTACTGTTTATTGTCCCCCCCAAAATTGAAATGGGATTTCCGCCCTTGAAGAGGGCGGAAGAAGAAGAAGAAAAGAAGAAAATTTCATTTCTATAGCGCCTCTCAAGAGAAAAATCACGAGGCGCTTAAAAATTAAATTAGCAGGGTTAGATCCACGGTGTTTCTAAAAACCACTTATGGAGGGAACAGGAGGAGAAACCGCTGAGGAATGAGGATAAACCGACCTTAAAAAACTTGGATGGATGAACCACCTAGGGTCTGCTCTCGACTGGTTTAGATCATATCTCCACAACAGGACATTCTGCGTTAAACTGGGTGATGTTTTTTCATCTTGGGAGGGGCACCGCTGGGGGGTCCCGCAGGGATCGATCCTTGGTCCTTTTTTGATTGCCATTTATCTGCTACCTCTGGGGTCAATCTTTCGTAAACATGGCCTATCATTCCATCTGTATGCTGACGATTGCCAGATTTACTCTCCATTGTGTCAGGAGAAAGGTCACTCTATCCAGTCCTTTGTGTCTTGTGTTAACGAGGTGAAGTCTTGGCTAATGTTCAACGTTCTGCATCTGAATGAGGGAAAGACAGAGCTCATTGTTTTTCACCCCAATAGCAGGAATGTGGATTGTCATGTTGATCTTGGGCCTCTTTCTCCCTACTCAAAACCAGTTGTGACCAGTTTGGGGGTGAAAATTGATGCTGGACTTAAATTTGATGCTCACATCAACTCTGTGATCCAGTCCAGTTTCTTTCACCCAAGACGCCTTGCAAAAATCAAGCCCATGCTGTCAAGAGCCCACCTGGAGCGGGTACTCCATGCTTTTGTAATTTCTAGGCTTGATTACTGCAGCTCTCTATATGCAGGGTTGTGTCAGTCATCACTGTGTCGCCTACAGGTTGTGCAGAACAGCGCAGCCAGGTTCCTGACTGGGACCAGGAAACGGGACCACATCAGTCGGGTTCTGGCCTCCCTGCACTGGCTTCCGGTTTGCTATCGTTCACACTTCAGACTCCTCGTCTTTGTTTTTAATTTCTTCCAGGGTGGTGCTCCCCCCTATCTAGCCACGCTCCTGAACAGACATTCCCCATCACTCGCTCTGCGCTCCTCTGACCAAGGCCTGCTCGTTGTCCCTCGTTCTAGGTGTCGTACTCACGGGGACCGGGCTTTCTCAGTACTAGCACCGTCACTATGGAACCAGTTGCCACCCTCAGTTAGGCTGTCCCCATCTCTGCCAGTCTTCAAGAGTCGCCTAAAAACCCACCTCCTCCGCTTGGCGTTTCCTGAACATGTTTGAATTTGGCCCTCTTTTATGTTGATTTTATCTCACAGTTTTCATTGGTTCACTTTTTCCCTTGTTTTACACATTTGTCTTCTACTAGAATGTTTCACCTTTTTTGTAATTTGTAATCTGTAATTTGAATTGCTTTTATTTTCTGATTTATTCACTTTATTTAACTTTGTACTGTACCATGTTCAGCGCCTTGGGCTTCCTGACAAGGTTGCGGAAGGCGCTTTATAAATAAAGCTTTGATTGATTGATTGATTGATTGATTGAGCAGTTCCTGGGAAAAGGCCAAAGGTCAAACCAGTGTTGTTTATGACGGCCTGAAGGCTCTGCTATCATTTAAGTGTCTGTGAGGAATTTATGGGTGTGTGAACTTATCTCTTTGTATGCTTCTACATAGATAGGCTTTTGTCTTACCTTAAGTCACACCTTATCCTTAAGCAGTTAAGCCTGATTTATGCTTCTCCGTCTGCGTCAGTGCGGAGACACGCAACGCCATTATCCGTCCTTGCGTAGGGCTCCGGCAGGTACGCAAGTACGTACGGAGTCAAGCCCACTTTTTTAAACATCCGTCGAACGAGACGGATTACGCAAGCTTGTGATTGGTCAGGATGCCGCTGTTGTTTACAGCGCCGCCATTGCAAAGAGAGCCGAGGATAACTAGCGACAGACACGGAGCAGCTTGAAGAATACCTCGCGAAAAAACTCTGAAAATATGAACGTTTAATTCTCCCGTGACTGGAGGAGTGAAAAGATACGCAGCAAGCATTTTATTTGTGGACGGAAATGACAGGAAACGTGGGTTTAGAGGTGGGGAGCGCATGAAGCAGTGGGAGAATGAGAGACAAATATGTCTGTGTTAAAAGTCTCTTATATACACAAAAAACACAATATAAACACACTATCTTGGACCGACACATGACAGAATACCACAGAACAGCGCTACGCCCTCTGTTGTCCTGCCGGGCAATTGCTTTGCAACACTCCCCAGGAGACGGAGAAGTAAAAGAGCAAAACGCTTCCGTCTATCCGTGCGTGTCTGTCCCTTGCGGAGCTGACGGAGAAGCATAAACCAGGCTTTAGAGACACATGCATGATGTCCTGACTAGTGATTTTATTTGCCTGTAAGGTTTCTCTAGCTTGGTGTTTAGATCATTCACAACTTTGGGACTTTCCTAACAAATGAGTTTTGTCAACAAATAAGGGGTTATTTCTGTTTGTAATGAATTATGACAAACCTTACTGACTTCTTTCATGCTAACCAGACATCAATTTAGCTTAAGAAAGAACTCCCACAGCATATGGTGTTGTAAATTGAGGGAAAATTTTGGAGCAAATGCTCTGCCCTGTTCAACCTGTGTTTTTGGAACAGCAACAGTTGTTAAACATGGGGATTCATGAAGGTGATCACAAAACAAACTGGACAAGCCCAGGGGGCTGGGGCCATCTTTACTGCCCCCTGCTGAGCACCCCTGGTGAATTGTAAAGTACTGATGGAACTTGATTTACAGGGGACAAAGACAACAAGCCTGGGAACATCAAAAGACATGGAAAACAAGGAACTATGCACCCCCATCGACCTCCGCTCACCTCCCAACAACCAGGAAAGTAGCTTCATGCTCTGCTACTCATATTGACTGCAAATGACCCCGAATGACACTGTGTGCAGCTTTATGCTCTCCATATGCAGGAATGGCTTGGACTCAGGTGACTGAAGTGACGAAGTAAATCAGAGATCACCCAACTATCAGGAGAGGGGTCTGAGTTCCTCTGTGTAGCAGCTGTGAAAGTTCAGGAGGAGGCGGAGATCGATGGCCTGCAGTCCAGGATGGAGGGGACCAGAAGGACTGAGCTGATGTAAAACCACAAACCTGTGGATCAGTCGGCTCAGAAGTTGACTCAAAATCAGGTGGCATCATCATCATGCGACAACAAGTTCCTCCATCCTGCATCTACACGCCTGCGGGAAGATGCAAGAGCTGAGCACACAGTCTGTGACCAAGACCCATTGCAGTGCATCACACCTGGGCTGGAGGTGAGGTGCGGAGGTCAGACACCAAGTTCAGGGGGGACCCAGCTTCTAAGCCATTCATGGAGGTTCACAAGTGTCCAAATCCTCACCTTAAAATTTAGTCATTTTCTGTGTTTTAAGATATGCATTTTTCATCTTTCAGGTCCATGGTGGGTTTAATGATCATTCTGATGATGACTGGTGGGACACAAAGATAATATGTGGGCTTAAGTGTCTGGTCTATTGTTAAGCTAAAATCCTTGCATTGATTGAACATTCCAAATTCCAGGCGCGTAGGCTGTGTCATAATTCTTGCTCAGGTTTTTTGACAATGTGTTTATTTTTATTGTTTTATCTTTTCTTGCTCAAAAAGTTACATTCAGGGGGGAATGTTGGGTATTTTCCACATGTTCCTTTTTGAGTTTTAAAGAACGTCTGCGCTCTTCTGTAAAGCTTACTGTTATCGAGTCTTATAGAATGTTTGCTCCTGTAAGCTCATTGTTATCTCTGGACTGTGGTGTCCTGGGAGATGAAGAGCCTGTAATTCTGTAACTTGAGAAGACCCACCTTCTCTGTCCTGGTTGTCACTAGAGCTCCGGACCCCACGTGACTCTCAGTTAGTGGACGCCATTTTGGCATGCAAAAAAGGTAAACAAACACGGATGTAACCATGAACATGAACGGGATCCGCTTGGATTTTACTTCGTCGGAGTTTACTTCACACTTTAAAACAGAAGAAATCGTTTTATATAGTCAGAAATTAAATAGACTAAACATCTCCGACCCTTACCGATACTGGGATACTTTTTAAAAATGCCAGAAGCTGTCGTAGCGGACTTCTTACTGGCACAACACCGGACCTGGCCGGGGAAACCCCTTGGGATTCCCCCGGCCGGAGGAGCTGGGGAGAAGGTCTGGGACTCTCCACTCTACTGCCCGCTCCGACGCCAGAAGCTGTCGGAGCGGACTTCTTACCGGCACAACACCGAACCTGACCGGGGAACCCCTTGGGATTTACCCGGAGGAGCTGGCTCCGGCGGCTGGGTAGAGGGAAGTCACGCTACTGCCCCCGCAACCCGACTCCGGATACGCGGATGAAAATGGATGGATGGACGGACAAATAACAGATTTACACGTAAGTAGTCTCGGTGAGACAGATAATAGCAATCCAAAGTGCTTTTTATGTGTGATCTGACAATTGATCAACCATTGCTTATAAATTAAATACAGCTTAGCCGGTTAATTGCTGTCATCATAAAACACGGAAACGGCAGCACTCAGAACTCACGAGGCAACGTTTTACGTGATGTTTACTTGCTGCTATGAGTAATAAGACAGAAAAAGCCACGCCAAAATAAGTTTAGGAAGCCCACTAAGAATCATAATAAAAGCATTTAAAATAAATACCACACACAGTTGAGGAAACGTTGGTTTAAGTACCTGATATGAAGTGGTCGCTGCATAAGAGAAAACCTTTACTCTCGGGATCCCACAGCTTCATTTTAGCCCGGTCACTAGTGCGTTTTATTACAATGATCCAACGTTTGCGGCGCTCCGGATCTTGGGGAATCCTGTAGATGGCTCATTCCTTATGTCGTCCGCGTCTGTTCTGCATCCTGGGGCACAACAGGAATCTACCATATTTCCCGTTTGATTGAGTTTTCTGACAATAACAAATAGTCCAGCTGCCGGCTTCTGCATGCCAATATGGCGCCGTTTCGATTTGAACTGTTGCATGCCGGGAGAAGTGACGTCAACTCCTGGAGCTCTATAAAACCCCTGTGAAACTGAGGAGATGGGGAAGAGACATGGGAACAGCTCTGGAGGGGGTTGACCCAGCATATTCTCTCCGCTGTGTGGAAACACAGTGTAAAATGAAATCCTCTTTGTGTATGTGTGTTTATTTCCAGTTAAAGGGTCATGGAAAATACGAATAACCAATCTAATTCCTCTGCGTGTGTAATCCTTTAAGGTAATATGGGATATATAAAAAATTACCTATCAATGTCTTTAGGTAGATCATCATCCCATCCACTGTGTCTCCTACAGAGTTCTTGCTGCATTATTTTGGAGAGCAGAACAATCAGTGCCAAAAAACCCAGTGGATCATACACCGAACAGATAGTTGACAGCACACCACGCCTGGTAAAGGATTGCTGTTTCATCTCCATCTTGAACTTAAAGGTGTCAGTTTCCATGCACCACTCAAGGCCAAGGGTCCTTTCAACAGGAAGTTCTGTTTGTTCCAGGTCCAGATCCTTTAAGCTCTTGGCTCTGAAATCTTCTGCAAAGGATTGTAGCACTGTTCTGCTATTGCAGCTCCACTTGTCCAACACAAAACCACCCTTTTCACATAAGCGGCTTAAATCCTTTATCATTTGGATTGCCTCTTCTTTGCTGGGAGAACTTTTGAGACAGTCGTCCACATAAAAGTTCTGTTTTATAGATTGACTAACCTCCTCAGGATACTCAGACTGATTGTCATCTGCAGTTTTTCTTAGTGCATAACATGCACAACTTGGAGATGATGTAGCGCCAAACAGATGCTCAGTCATACGATATTGCAAGAGCTCCTGAGTGAGGTCTCCTTCTGGCCAACAGAGAAAGCGAAGAAAATCTCTGTCTTCAACTGCAACCTTCACTTGATAAAACATGGCTTGAATGTCACCCATGTAGGCAACTGGCTCCTTTCTAAATCGAAGTAAAACTCCAAGTAGAGAGCTTGTGAGATTTGGCCCAGGCAACAGCTTACTGATCAAGGATACACCTTGAAATGTAGCTCCACAATCAAACACCACACGAAGGTATTTATTTTTCGGATGGAAAACACCATGATGCGGAATGTAACAAACCTTTCCTTGTTCACAGTGCAGATCTTGGTGAGGTACTTGCTCTGCATATTGTTTTTTGCAGATTGTATCCATGTACTCTATGTACCCTTGGTGCAGCTGTTTGGTTTTCAAGAGTTTTTTCTTCAAAACTTGCATCCTTTGTTTGACTACTGCAAGATTGTTTGGTAAAAGTACTTCTTTGTCTTTAAAGGGCAACTTTAAACAATATTGCTTCCCTTGCAACACTGCTGAACGATCCATGCTTTCCACAAACTGGAGATCTTCTTGGGACATTTCACTCCCCTCCATGATTTTCTCATTGAACTCATGATTATATTGGTTTGCCAACATTTCTTCCAATTTGCACACAGAAATTCTGTTCACTGCGGCTGTGAGAGGTTCATCTTTTAAGATATCACTGTTACCATTCAGTGTACTACTAACCACCCATCCTAATACTGTCTCAATAGCATGCGGACCATTTCCACAACTAATAATGACTTCCCAGGGTTCCAGCAGTTTAGACGCATTGGTTCCAATCAGCAAGTCCACATCCGCTGTTATGGTTGCAAAATTGACCTTTGATAAATATGGCCATTTTGTCAGTTCTTCCTTTGTCATCATGTTATCAACAGTGACAGGCATTTTCACTATAGTGTGAGGACTTCAGGAAGACTGTAGAAGTCATCACTGTGTAGGCCAGATACCTCCAAATAATTCAATAGGTGTGTTGGCATAACTGTTTTTTGCCCCATCGTGCTCAACAGGAAGCTGGTTTTCCGACCAGCAACATTCAACCTTTGCATCAGCTGCTCAGTACAAAATGTGGCTGAGCTTCCAGGATCCAAAAATGCATTGGTGTGTATTATTTCATTTCCCTTGGTGCTTTTAACCTTTACTGGTAAGATAGACAGCACACACTTTTCATTACCAGCCCCTGTATGTCCACATGTTTTGGGTGAGTTAACTGGTTGGAAGTATCCACTGTTTCAACTGGTGTTTCTCCCTTTATATGAAGCACAGTAGGATGGAGGTGTCCACAAACTTTGCATTTTAGACGGGCCTTACAATCCTTGCTCAGGTGCCCCGTACACAAACATGCAAAACAAATCCCCTTTTCTTTCAGAAATGAGAGCTTTTCTTTGTGCCTTTTTTCTTTAAATTTCTTGCATCCCTCCAATGAATGTATGTGAGCTCAATAAAGACACTCATTTTCCAATTTGTTTGAATCAGATGCTGGTTCTTTATTTCCTTTTGATACCTCCACTGATGTTACTGTGGTGGCAACAACATTTCTTTTTACTCTGTTGCTGGATGGTAATCTGAAACTGGTAATGGCCTTTGTCCCATTGACACCAGAGATTGGATCGTGCATTTCACCAAACAATGGATCTGACAAAATCTTGACACGACGTTCAATGGCTTTTATGAAGGCTCTGAATTGAAGAGGGTCACCTTCAAATATAGGAATATTCCTTGGAGGTAATGAGGTCAACTGTTGCTGCTGTAACAATGCTGCTGATATTTCATTTTGTCTATGCATGACATTCAGTATATTTTCAGAAACGTCTTTATTGCTTTGTGGCTGATGTATTGGTTGAAAGTTAACAAAGGATGAGTCAAAAGTTGAGATGTTTCTGGAATATTGTCCTCTTCCTGGTGACGATGCAGATATTTTGAGGAATCCTCAATCCATTGCCTTGTTTTTGTAGGTTGCACATCTTTTAATAGCTGCCTTGAACTTGTTTGAGTTGTTTTCAATGCTCCAGGTTGATATTAGCCTAGTGAACTAGACCAAATTCTTGCTTTATTTAGTCTGGCTTGCCAGGCTAGGTTGATCCCTTTGCCAGTGGATTTAAAACATCATGAACCTTTTTCCTTTTCAAAATAAGAGTTCATGCCATTGCTCGATCCTTGTGAAGAACCTTTTCTTCCTGAAGTTTGCAACACAGCCAGTTTTGCATCAAAAGCAGCAATTTCTGTTTCCAGTTCCAGCTGTTCCTTTTTCCACTTCAACATCAATTCTTCCACCTCCAATGCATGTTTTTTTCTTTAATTCTGCAGCACGAGCCAGAAGTGCTGCTTTGTCTGCCTGAGCCATGACAGCTGCCACTGATGTGCTGCTGGATTTATTACTTCAACCACTTTTGTGACTTGAATGTTTACTGATATTTGAAACACTGTCATTAGGGTTCATCATTTGAAACCCACACCTTAGTGTTCTCAACACACTCATCAATAGGAAGCATTTTTGCTTTAAACCATATTTCATGTTTTTCTTTTTCATCAACCAGCAATAAACCCATCAAATCATTATGCAAACCTTTTACCTTAACACACAGTGCAAGCATGTCTTCCAAAGCATTTTTTACCATTCATTTTTCATTTTTCTGCATCAAACTTTGTATTGATTTTATTAATACTGCTGATTTATTTAATATTGCTTTTCTACCTGATTGCAACCTGTCTAACTCATTAACAAGTGTCTTTTCAGGGAGCTTTACCACTCTTTTTACTGCTACAGTTTTAGCACTGTCGGACAGGCTACTTGATTTATTAATAGATTGCACGTTAGTCCTGGGATTCATTATATCTGACTTTGTTCCCTCAGTTTCCATGACAACCACCCCAGGTTTGCAGCGAAGATGAAAACTTGTACAAAGTTGTAGCTCCCTTAGTTCGGTTACCAATGCATTGGATTTTTGTTTTTATTTTGTGTGCACACAATTTAAATGGCCATGCTCAGTGTAGTGCTACGCATACCTCTTTGATGGGCGCCGTGATGACTTGAAGGCCGCGGTGATCCTCAGCTTGATCCAACGACTTGATTTCCTCCTCCAAACAAACAGGAAACGCCCTTCAGACCCGCAGGGATCCAACGCACATCCAGTTGCTCCACATGTCACGCAGCTCCCCTTCGACCAGCGACAACAGCATCCGACGACGTCCACTCATCCCCACGGGAGGTTATTAACTAAATGTAGAAGTCAAGTCCATTACTCGAACTTCTGAGGCTGTTAGACCGGGACCTGGTTGACGCTCTGTGTTGATCCAATGTTGACTAATTAAATTACTATTTGCTTAAAAACAGCTTTAAGCGTGGAATTGTTATGATAATGCTTCTTGTTTAATGTTGATTGCATTCCAGGTGAAACAATGATAGGAGTAATTCGCTTACTTTCCCATCCAAATGTCTTCACGCCACAGCGTTCAATAACCTGTTTGCCCTTCCGGAATAGTGCCTGACGCCAACAATGACATCACTACCTTTATTCCGATCAGTAACAATGACACGCCCACATATCAATTAAAACATCAAGACCAAAGAAAAGGAAACAACATATTTGGCTCCTACAACCATAATCAATAACCAATCTGATCATTGCTATATATACCTGTTTCAATGCTTTGGTACTAGCCGCCCAACCATTATCCCTTAAACACCCCATAATATTTATTATCTTTTTACATCTTTCAACGATGTTATTAATATTTCTCCTTCCAAATCAACCTTTCATCAAATATAACACCCAAATATCTAAAACTATGAACTTGCTCAAAAGGTTCCCTATATAATTTAAGCTCAATTTTAACATTTCTTTTCTTTGTAAAGACCATACTTTTTGTTTGTCCACCGAAAACTTAAATCCCCATTCAAATGACCAATTCTCCACTTTTATTATTGCTTCCTTAATCTTCTTCTGCAAGTATTGAATGTTCCTTCCCATTTTCCATAATATTCCATCATCTGCAAACAATGCTTTCCCAACATCATATCCTATATCTTCAAATGCATCATTGATCATAATAGAAAATAGAACAGGACTGATCACACTTCCCTGTGGCATCCCATTGTCAACTCTATAACCCTCTGACAATCTATCACCTATTTTTATCTGAATGTGTCTATTAAACAAAAAGTCCTTATTCCAATCATATGTTCTTCCTTCTATCCCCAACCTTTTTAATTTAATCAGCAAGCCCCCCCTTCCACACCATGTCATACGCTTTCTCAAGATCAAAATAAACTATAACTAAACTCTATTGTTTTGTGCTTTCCTAATGTCATTTTCCAAACTCACTGTGGCGTCCATCATTCCTCTACCAGTTCTAAACCCATTTTGATATTTCATTAACAAATTCCTACTTTCTAAATAATAATTTAACCTTTCCGTAATCATCCTTTCCATTACTTTACCTATATGAGATGTTAAAGCTATCGGTCTATAGTTCTCCAGAATACTTGGATCTTTCCCAGGTTTAATTATCGGAATTATTACTGCCTCTTTCCAATTTTTTGGTAATTTCCCTTTTTCCCAGACTTTAAATCAAATCAAATCAAATCACTTTTATTGTCACGTCACATGTGCAGGTACACTGGTACAGTACATGCGAGTGAAATTCTTGTGTGCGAGCTTCACAGCAACAGAGTTGTGCAAAATACAGTAACGTAAAAACAAGCAAAATATAAAAATGGCTAATATAAGTAATAATATGTATAGTATGTAAGGTATATACATTACTAAATGTGTGTGCTAGTATTTTTTTCTACGTGTGTTTATTTATTTTTATTTATTATATAACTCCAACAGCCTTCCCTTCACCTTATCCCCTAAATGTTTAAGCATCTCATAATTAATGTCATCCTTACCAGATGATGTTACTTTAATTCTCCCCATCGCTCGCTCTTGTTCAAAAACTGTAAATGGAGTGTCAATTGTCATCAGTCTCCATCCACCATCATCTTCAACAATATTAGTCCTTCTGGTTTCTTCTCTTCTTCTCCATCTACAGTATCTTCTGACAAATTGTCATCACTATTAATTTTTATAAAAGTTTTAGCCAACATTTCAGCTTTCTCTTCATTTCTAATAGCTACATCTACACCTACTTTGAGAACCGGGTATCAAAACCCTCTATAAACTCCCTTCATTTTCCTCATCATACCCCAAACGTCACTTACAGACGTAGTTCTTCCTATTTTATCACAAAACCCTCTACAATTTTCTCTTTTCGCTCTCTTAACTACTGTTCTTGCTTCAGCCTGTAATCTTTTATATTTCAACAAACTGACAAAATTATGAGTCTTTCTCAAAATGTTCATACTTGTATTTCTCTCTTTAACTGCCTTTTCACATTGTTCATTCCACCACGGAATATTCTTCTTTTTCATGGTCCCTTTACTTTAAGGAATAGTAATGTCCGCCGCATCAATTATCACTCTCCTAAAAATTTGTTCCACTATGTCTACATCCTCTTCCATATTAATCCTTTTTTTTTTTTTTTTTTTACCGTGTCCTGTCTGGCTGTGAAGCAAGCAGAATTGATGTCTGAATGCTGGAAACAAGCCTTACAAATTTATTCTCAGGTGGAGCATCAAAGCTTCTGCTATTAATGTCAGGCCTGATACTTAAAACTTTATTGTTATTGTTTTTGAATGCTCTGTAATTCTGACCAGACATGGAGTCAGAGGTGAAAGAGAAAGGAAAAGACAAAAGGTGGGGAGGGGGTCCACAAAAATAAACAATAATGAATACGACTCTGCTTCTAGACCTGCAGAAAGAGAAAGAAGAGAAAAAAATGGGACACACAAGTACAACAGGAGCAAGCTATCACTCTGTCAACTTGAAGAAATATACAATCAGCATTGTTTAACTGAACAATCACATGATAATAAATCATCGTGCATTTAGTGGCATCGACAGCCTTAAGACATGTGTTGAACGTGCCCAAGCCCATACTTATGAGAGCACCATGTGAGCACCTGTGTGTGTACACGCGCTTGTTTATGTAAGGTTTCTCTATAAAAGCGTCCAATAGAGAGTGAGGGACCACAGATCTGCCCCCCGAAGATGTGTAGGAGACGGAGGGAGCTCCAAGTCCCAGAGATCCAGGCACTGCTCCAGAACACAGGAACCTCAAGGAGACTGCAACCAGAAAGGCCCCCGCCCCCCTCGAGAGGCACAGAGGATCACCCCGGGGGGCCACAACCAGCAGCCGGCAGAGTCCCGGAAGATATCACGACCATGACCGGGTTTAAATACTGCTGAGAAGGTGAATGAAGACAGGGAGCAGGTGTGATGATTACTGATACAATGACCTACAGGTGTGACTGGTTAACAGAGAAACACAAAGACAAGAGAACAGAACTATGAGAAATGAAGTCAAAACTAAAACACAAGAAGCTACCCCTGGATTAGTCATTGCAACCCCATAGCACCCCCAAGTAAATATTAGATTTTATTTTACAATTTAATTTTAATTTAACGTGTGGATGTGATATTTAAGATACAAAACAAAAATAATCAGTAAATTATCATATAGATAGTAAAAACTTAAACCAAAACAGGAAATTGGTGTTAACCTTTGACCCCATTTTCACCTGCGAACGAGTGAAAGGTAAAGCTAGTGGTAAAATGGATCGGTTTTTGTTGCCCAAATTTCCACGGGTTCAGTCAGAAACGAATGAATCTTTGGAAGTGATCTCAGACCCCCAAAAACCTACGGATCTGGATGAAGAGAGTCAACCCTCAACCGCCGCAGCAGTCGAGGGTTTTGCAGCTGGAAATGCTAACACTAACGTTAGCTAATCTTGCAACTCTATAGATGGTTTTCTGTGTGGCTGTATGTGTTTATGATTTCATGGAAAAGTCAGGGGTTGTTCATATGTTTATGATGTATATTAATGATTGTTTCAGGTGTTGTTGAGGTTTTGTGTATCTGCTAGTGTTGAAGGTGTTTTAGAGAACAATAGGTACGCATGACCACTTCCTTCATAGCACCCTCAGTAAAAAGACTAACTCCTTCATAGCACCTGCAGAAAAAAATTTCTGGAGCCGCCACTGTTTCCAGCCATTCTGGCAAATCAGAATGTGCCATGTCTGGAAGGCTTTACCAAAACATTCCTCAGAAAGCCACACCTTCCTTCAGATACAAGCTTCTTAATTTTATGAATAAAGAATATTTAAATGTTATGGGAGGTGAACCTTAACTTTAAGCCTTTTCAGGTCCCTGCTTCTGATGCTACTACTACTGTTCAGAAGGAGAGCAATAATTGCTGTGACTGTTAATCCTCCATCTGGATTGATAGATTTGACCCAAAATATTTGAGTTCAGCAAATTAAGCAAAGTAATTCCACAAGATAAGCTAATATTTAAAGTTTCTGTGGTAAATGTACTTATGGTTCCCTAAATGATAAATTACCTGCACTTATATAGTACTTGTTGTGGCGATTCCTTGTTTGTCCAACCAATTTCCTTAAGTTTTTTAAAACCTTAAGCCACTGCTGCACTGAAGTGATATCTTGTCTGCAGGCAAAAGAAGTCCAATGTCCAAACTGTTGAATATTTTTGGTGTTTATTCATCCAACTTGGAAAGTGTTGTATACATCTCCATTCCCTACTGCTTCTCCTGCTCTGGTAAAAAAAAACTATATGCCCACCCCAGTGCATGCTGGTCCAACACCAGTCAACCATATTTATAGAAAACAAAACCTCTCTTTTCTTCCTGGCTGATTCTCACAGGCAAAACAAAAATAAATTACTAACAACAACTAAACCTTATAAATAACCCAACAATTGTAAGTAACCCAAAAAGCTCCAACAGTACTTCTGTGTCAAAGAAGTCCAAAGTTCTTCACACCACAGTAGTCATTCATACATTCACACACTGATGCTGATGAACTACATCACAGATGCCCTGGGACTCACTGACAGAGGCAAGGCTGCCGAACAGGTTTTACCAACCCGTCTGGCGACAAGCAGGCAAGGAGAGTGAACCTCACCTTCCACACGCACCTCTTGGAATTCAACCAAAATAGTTGGCCTGTACTGATCCAATCAGACGTAGCTGTGGCCACACACACACATAAACACACATATACGCACGCACACAGTCTAATTTAATAGCCCTGACAAATGCTCTATTGTTAAAGAAAGTATGATGTCTTTTATCGTACTGATCCAATCAGATGTAGCCGTCACAGTTGTTCTCATTCCTCCCACAAACACACAAACCAAAAACAACATTTTTATTATGTTTGCAGATGCTCTGTTGTTGAACAAGATGTGACTCTTTTACTTTACTGTATCAAAAGGAAGTGTTTATCTTCATAAAACTTCCCAGTATGCAAATCTAAAGACATGTCATGTTTTTTTGCAATTCTTCAAAACCAGAATGGTCATTCAGTCATCAAATAAAACATCGCGTTTTTTTTTATATGTGTGAAACCTAAACATTTGCCTTAACCCTAAAAATTTGAAGTCCCCAAACATGAAAGCTCACATTCAGGGTCATTTGATGTTAACTCACTGACTTAACTGCTTCGCCAATCATAGGCGTCATTTTAACCGGGGACGCCGGGGACATGTCCCCGGCAAAATTTGTGATTGGCAGCTGTGTCCCCCCAACTTTCAAAAATGCCTGCTGATGAGGATTTTTGTTTTACCAGCTCAGATCTTATACCAGGGGTCGGCAACCTGTTCCCATCAAAGAGCCATTATTACCCATTTTCCACGGTAATTTTGGACGGACCTTAATAAGCAGTGACTTAAGTGAAGCAGGCAGGTCGCGCTAGAAAATTTCGTTTAAAAAGACGTCATAAATGTGTTCCCCCGTCCTTTTTATTTATAAAATATGAAGTAAAAACTCACAATTTAATTTTCATTCATTTCTCATTACTATTTAGTCTACACCCGTGCGTTAAGTGGACCATCTTCCAGTAAAAGCAAAGCATCCAGTCCACCTCTCCAAATGCGTAAAATGTGCATCAGCCGCTAGTTAGGCGCGCCGCGCGCACCATCAGCTGATCGGCCCAGACAAGAGCAGAGCAAATAGAGAGTGTGTGTGTGTGTGTGTGTGTGTGTGTGTGTGTGTGTGTGTGTGTGTGTTTTCCACTTCAAACACTGGTCTAACCAACCAGACCAGCGTGTCCAGTAAAACATTAATGTTACAATTAAACAGTTTCACTTCATGTAGGCTAGGAACATTTCACCTGCCGTGGCCCGACCGCTTCTGCTCCACATAAACTTTGTGCGTGATCAAATGTCTCTACGCGTCATGCGTCTCCATATTAGAGACGGGAACAAGCGCTGTTCAGCCAAAGTTTCATAATTTCATAAAAAGAACATTTTTCCAAGTGACACATCCCTCAGAGAGACCGGGTTTCCAGACTGTTTCTGTGGGAGGAAATCTTATCGCATGCGCCGTGGTTCTGCACTGCGCTGCGAACCCCAGATCTTCAGCTCACTGTCCACCGTGGGCGCTCCGAGCCGCGCTGAACACAGTGTCCAGTATAAAGCTTTGATGTTCTGATGGGAATATTTTACCTCCGCGATGTGCGTTAACGATTAAAATGTCAGCTCATCCATGCGCATCAGTGTGCGTCGGGGAAATTCTTTCAAACCAATGCTACATCCTTGAGTTCATCTGTCAAAATAAACAGTCAAATGGAAATATCTGTAACCTGCCATTTAACTGTTTTGCCTTGAAGATTGTTGCAAAGAGAAACAATTAAACTTGATTAACCCCAGAGCCACCCAGAGAACCAGTGCGCATGCGGGAAGATTCCTCCCACTGAAGCGAGTGTTTTCCAAACCCTGTCTCTCAGAGAGACTTGTCACTTAGAAAATGTTCCCTGATTATGAAACTTTGGCTGAATAGCGCTTGTTCCTGTCTCCAATGTGGCGACACATCCAGGAGCCGTCTGAGGAGAATCCCAGAATCTCACATCCTCTTCAGCTCATAAAGCGCCTATATGATTACGCACAAGAGTGACCCGTCAACCTGGTCTCACAGTAAGACCGGGTTGGAACTGTTCAGGTTTACGCAGACAATCTTTACATTTAGAATTAGCATACACATGTAAAATTAATGCAGTAAAATATAAAGCATTTTATTTAAATATCCATTCATTATTTTACAAGCACAGAGAGCCGCATCAGATGGATGGAAGAGCCGCATGCGGCTCCAGAGCCGCGGATTGCCGACCCCTGTGCTAGCCTACTTTATTGTCCCCAGCAATTTTTAAACCCCACTCAAGTGTATGGTTATTGTCCCCAGCAATTCTGAAAACAAACTGACGCCCTTGTCCCCAATCCTTTTTCTATAGTTAAATCCTGAAGAAGATTGAGCAGACTGAAAGTTGAGGAGAAGAGTCTGTCGAGCTCTGAGACGGAGGACGCTATAGGATGCTATAAGCTACTTAATAACCACTGTTCAGTGTCTTGGAGATTCAAAAGAAATTAATCTGATGGGGAACTTTACTCAGAGGATTACTGAGCCAGCCATAGTTAACAATAATAGCTCTTCTCTTATCGACTGGATATTAGTATCTGACCCCTATGGAATTTTTAAAGCCGGTGTTCTTTCTGATTCTCTCCGCCTTAACTCTTATCTATTGTATCTGGACAATTAATACCCTGCGTCTTCCTCCAAAAATTCTAAAGATTCGTGACCTTCATGCATGTTGCAAAGATCTTTTCCTTAATGATCTGTAGTTAGTTAAGTGGGAAAGGACTATGCTAATTCCTGATGTTGATAATGCTTGGAAGTTTTTTTTATTCTGAGTTCATAAGAATAATGGACAAGAATGCTCCATGGATTTGTGTAAAATTTAAGGGCAACTGTTTGCTCTGGATTAGTTGCGTACACTTTTTAAGACAAAAAATAAGGCCTGGAAGCTGGTAAGACTTGCTAACTCTGCTGATGACTGGGCCGAATATAGAAGACTGAGAAATCAACGTACCGTTAAAACAAGAAAGGCAAAATCTAACTACTATAGGGAATGTTTTAATAGTGATTTTAATAACCATTTTTGGAACAAAATTGATCATTTCTGTGGTAAAATTGTAAATAATAAAAAAGGCTAATTTAGAACTAATGGGGGTCTCACCAATGGTCCTGATGGAATTGTGGAGGGCTTCAGTCCTCACGTTGTTAAAACTCACCAGCTTCATTCGGTATCTTACTGGTCTGGATCTGGTTTTTTACCACAGATCTCCTCAAGTAGAAGTTCTTTCTCGCAAATTCTATTTTCTGATGTTGCAAATTCATTATGTTCATTTTCATCTGCTAGTAGTGCCCCCGGTCCAGATGGGATTGAGAGTAAGTTGGTTAAAGTTGCATTTCATTCCTCCCATTAGCTGTGCTCTTCAATCTTTTTATAAATACTTGCTCAGTCCGTATTGCATGGAAATGTACCAATATGTCTTCTATTTAAGGGTGGTGATGCATGCGAAATTAATATTTGTAGATCTATTGCATTAATAAATTTGGTTACTAAAGTCTTTGAAACTGTTTTTTAACCAACTCTATAGTTACCTTGACTCTTAATAAAATAATCTCTCAGTTGCAGTCTGTGTACAGAAAGAACTTCTCTACTACTACTACTGCCTTAACCAAACTTGTCAATGACATATTTCTAGGTTTCGATGAAAGCTTACTGTCTGGTGACATTTTCTTGGATTTTACTAAAGCTTTTGATTTCGTTTATTACTAATTGCTACTGAATATGTCAGACTGGTCGGCTGGATACGGGAGTTGAGCTTGTGGAGAGCGTGGTCTCACAGATGCGGAAGTGATAGTGTCGGTGAAACGCCGGCTCTCGGTTTAATCTAGGAATCCCCGAGCGTTCGAGCGTCAATGAAGTGACACGGAAATGCTGGGTTTTCCAGAAGTAAGTAAGAACACTTACTGTGAGCTGAGAGTTCATATGATGGATCGGTTGCTTGGAAACTCTGATCATAGATCCGAAGAAACAATGACTGAGTGGTGAGCAGGAGAGGCGACTTCCATATATAGTCGTGGTTTGTGACGTAGGTGCGACGTGGAGGGAATCCCTGCGAGGGGCATGCTGGGAGTTGTGGTCCATGGTGGAGGCCGGCTAGCTGGGAGAGGCTGGTTTGGGGACTTGGGTTCTGAGAGGACCCCCCCCCCCATCCAGGGACAGCTCCTGAAGTCCCAGGGCGACCCCGGCGGTTCCAGAAGTCAGAGATCAGGGCAGGGTCCAGGATGGAGCGGGCCGGTTCACAGGAGCGTTCCTCGGGGCCGTAGTCTGCCCAGTCCACGAGGTACTGCCATCCCCGACCCCTGCGACGGGCATCCAGGATGCGCCGGACGATGTAGATGGGCTCATCGTCGAGGAAGCGGGCAGGCGGAGGCGCCAGAGGCGGAAGCAGGGAGGATTCCACATACGGCTTGATACGGGAGACGTGGAAGGTGGGATGAATGCGGAGAGTCGCCGGTAACCGCATCGGGTACGAGACTGGGTTGATGACCTTCTGTATTGTGTAAGGCCCGAGAAACCGGGGAGCGAACTTTTTGGATCCAGCATGGAAGCGGAGGTCCGTGGTGGACACCCAGACCTTATCCCCCCGGACATAGGAGGGACCAGGACGGTGTCGGTGGAGATGTTGGCGAGCGTAACGGGCGTTGGCTTGGGTGATGGAAGCTCGTGCTTTGATCCAGGCGTTCTTGCAGCGCCTCACTAGGGATTGCGTGGCAGGTACAGCAACTTCGGGTTCCTGGTGGGCGAAGACCGGGGGTTAGTAGCCATAGCAGACCTCGAAAGGGGACATATGAGTGGTTGAAGAGGTGTGAAGATTGTGGGACAGCTCTGCCCAGAGGAGGTATTTAGGCCATTGCAAGGGTTGGGCCGAGACAAAGCACCGGAGGTACTGACCCAGCTGTTGGTTAGCCCGCTCCGTCTGACCATTGGTCTGCAGGTGATAGCCTGAGGATAGGCTGACCGATGCTCCCATTAGGTGGCAAAAGGCTTTCCAGAATCGGGCCGTAAACTGGGGATCCCAGTCGGAGACCACATCGAAAGGGAAGCCGTGCAGGCGCACCACGTTCTCCAGGAATAGTTCCGTCGTGCGTCAGGCCGAAGGGAGACCCGGAAGGGCGATGAAGTGGACCACCTTAGAAAACTGGTCAGTGACTGTGAGGACTGTGTTGAGGTTGTTGACCGGGGGGAGTCCTGTCACGAAATCCATACCCACGTGGGACCACGGACGGCTGGGCACCAGAAGAGGTCTGACGACACCAACAGGGGCCTGGCTGGGTGTTTTGGAGTGGGCGCAGATGTCATCAACTGTTTTATTTGTTAGGCTTAAAATGTCTAACCGTCAATAAAAATCCTCTAACATATAAGCAGCCATGTTCGTTGTCAACCTGAGCCTTGCTTACTGATTTTGATGGGCAAGGTTGACAGAACAAAAGCATGATGAACAAACCATGAAATAATTAAATAAATCATGAAATATCTGTATATAATTTTAATGAATAATTTTACTCATGGTTCGTGTAATTAAATATTTCATGATACATTTATAAAAATATTTAATGCTTTAGTTATATATTAAATTGTGTCATGTTTGACTCTCCATACATGCAAACAAGAGCTCACGTAATAATTAGACTATGCCATTTTCCAACATTCATTAGGGGCTATAATGCAGCTCGGAACTGCTGCTCACCTCTCTTCTTGAAAAACCTGCTCAGTACCTCAAATACATGCTTCTGTTCAATTAACCGTTTCTCCACTTTCTTTTCTGGAAGCCATATTTCCCTTACTTGGGGAAAGACATGACCTCCAGTTCTGGCTGTCAGAGGTATCAATGACTACGTTTACATGCAGCCAATATCCGGGTATGATCGGGTTAAGGTCAGTATTCGAGTTTCTGAGTTGATCAGAATAACCCGTTTACAAGCATAAATAGAAAGAGTTACCTCTAACTTGCATAACCCGATTTAAATGCAGACGTTGGCGTAGCGTCAGGACGTATGGACTACATCCAAACGCAATATGCATCATTTCCGGTTCTTCTTGTTCCGGTATCCGTGAAAACAACAACATGTTTCCCAGTTCGGAAGAGATAGCGACCGCGTTTGTTTGCGCTTTAGTTTCCTCGTCACTCCAAAAGTGTGGTGCTGTGCCGCGAGTCGCCATGTTGCTCCCAACTTGTTGTTTACATCCGGTGTTCTGGCGCATACAAGACGTCTCGCTACTCAAAAGACCAAGATTCCTTGCGAACCGAGCATGCGCAGAACACACGCTTTGATGGGGATATCCAGATATGCGTTTATACGACCAAACATTCGGGTTAGAAAAGGGTTACCCCAGGTGTAGTAACCGGGTTTTAAAAAACCCAGTTATGAGCATATCCGGGTTTTTGGCTGTGTTTACATGGACCTGTGGAACCGGGTTATTGTGAATATTTGGGTTTTGAAAGGGTTACTGGCTGCATGTAAACACACTCAATGTCTCATTAGCTCTACATGCAGGGTGCTGCCCCGGGCCCAAGTGCGGACTAAACCATTTTGCACATTATTATGCAGTGATAGATACCTCAGAGGTAATGCAGTTTTTTAGGCAAAACTCTGTTTCTTAACATCTTCAACCAGGTAAAGGGAAATTTATTAAGACAGTATGTAGGTTGGGGCGGGGGGTGGGGGGGACTACAATAAAACATTTTTATTCAAAGCTGTCTCAAAGCCCCTCCCTGCAGTGAGCCCTGGGTAAATGGTTAAATACCTGCTGATTGAAATCAGATGTTTTGCAGCTGGCCCTCCAGGCCAGTGGTGATTAAATGGTGATTTTAGCACATACCAGCTCAAGAAAATCATTTTAAAATCTGAAAAAGTTGCAAAGTATGGCTTTTACTGAAAGCCTGATGAGTCAATGTAAAGCTCATAATCTATACATGAAAAACAAGCACAACTTCATCTCTGTGAAGTCAGGCAAGTACATGTCAATCAAACACAGTCGCTCCCCCCCACCCACACACACACACACACACATACACACATTTTTTTTTATTTATGTTGGCTGGTGCTCTGTTGCTGTACAGGGTGTGTCTCCATCATTATTACTAACAAGTGTTGCTAATCCTCTTAAAACTTCACATACTTTTTTTTTCAATTCTCCAAAACAAGATGGTAATTCAGTCATCAAAGTGAAGATTACATTGTTTGTTTTTCTTGTGATGTTTGCCTTCTTTTAATGTGTGAAACTTAAGCATCATCAGCATTAACCCAATCATTTTAAATCATCCAAAC